>NC_031991.1:25467423-25470163 GCF_001879085.1 Nicotiana attenuata | reverse complement strand
ATAATCACGTTATAAGGACTCACGGTCATGCTAGACACCAATGTATAGATACTCGTCACCATGCCTATACATCGTACTCGATCACATAGCAATTAGCAACAAGACTCAACTCCTATTCCCTCAAGCCAAAGTTAGAACATCAAAGCCTTGAAATCCACTTAATCCTCAACTATTGCTTTACCTCGCGGTTCCACCTCCAATTCGCTCGAATCTAATCACAAATTGCTCAATTACTTTAATAAACATTATATGAATCAATTTGAATGCATAAAATGAGTTTCCCAAGTTTTTTCCCAAAAATTCCAAAATCGCCCCCGGGCCCACGTGGTCAAAACTCGAGGTTCGAACCAAAATCTGGTTACCCATTCCCCCACGAGTTCAAATATATAATTTGTTTTGAAATCGGACCTCAAATCGAGGTCCAACTCCCCAATTTATAGAAAACCTAGGTTCTACCCAAAAATCCCAATTTCACCCATGAAAATCTTTGATTTCAAGTGGAAAACATGTTTAATGATGTTAAAGATTGAAAGAATTGAGTAAAAATCAACTTACAAGTGATTTGGGATGAAGTTTGCTCTTGAAAATCGCCCATGGTGTTTTGGGTTTGAAAGAATGGTGAAAAGTGATGAAAATTCGACTAAGTATAAAATTTGCTGGGCCGCGGGTATGGGAAATGCGAAGCTGGGTTCGCAATTGCGAACCCAGCAGGTCTGGGAATTGCGAGATTTTAGTTCGCATTTGCGAACACTGGGCCTCAATGCAGACTTCGCATTTGCGAAGTAATGATCGCATTTGCGAAAGATTGGCCGTATTTGCGACAGTGCCCCATTTTCCCAGACTTCGCAATTGCGAAGCAGTGCTCGCATTTGCGAGCTCGCAATTGCGAGTCTTCCCTTCGCATTTGCGAAAATTGCAGAAGCCAGCATACCAGATTTTTAAAACATGAGAAATGCAATCTGATGCCTATCCAAAACTCACCCGAGCCCTCGGGGCTCCAAACCAAACATGCACACGACCTCAAAAACATCCTACGGACTTACTCGCGCGATCAAATCGCCAAAATAACATCATTTACATAGAATCAAGCCTCAAGGCACATGATTTTTCATTATAACTTCATAAACTTCAAACTTTAGATATTTAGGTCCGAAACACGTCAAATGACGTCCGATTTCGACCAAACTTCACAGAAAGTGCTTAACACATATTTAAGACTTGTACCGAGCGTCGGAACCAAAATACGAGCCCGATACCATAGTCTTTTAATCAATTTTCATTTCTATTTTCCTTAATAATTTCAGAAAAACAATTTCACAGAAAAATTCATTTCTCGGGCTCTCGACCTCGAAATTCGACTACGGGCATATGCCCGAGTCCCATATTTTTCTACGGACCCTCCGAGAACGCCAAATCACGGGTCCGGGTTCGTTTACCAAAAATATTGACCAAAGTCAACTTTAGCAATATTAATATCAAAATTCTTCAATTTTTTTTCCACAAAGTTTACATATTTCAACATAAAAGCTTTCCGTCTTCGCGTCCAGACTGCGCACGCAAATCGAGACAACTAAAAGCAAGGTTTTCAAGGCCTCAGAAGCACGGAAATAGGAAGAAATCCGGTGATGACCCTTTTGGGTCGTCACATTCTCCACCTCTAAAACAACCGTTCGTCCTCGAACGGACAAAAGAAAGAAGTACCTGAGTCAGGAAATAGATGAGGATAACGGCTTCGCATATCAGACTCGGACTCCCAGGTTGATGCCTCAGGAGGCTGACCTCTCCACTGGACACGCACTGAAGGAAAACTCTTTGACCTCAACTGTCGAACCTGCCGGTCTAGAATAGCTACCGGCTCCTCCTCGTAAGACATATCCTTGTCCAACTGGACAGTGCTGAAATCTAACACGTGGGCTGGATCGCCGTGATACCTCCGAAGCATGGACACATGAAACACTGGATGCACGGCTGACAAGCTGGACGGCAAGGCAAGTCTGTAAGCCACCTCTCCCACACGATCGAGAATCTCAAATGGGCCAATGAACCTAGGGCTAAGCTTGCCCTTCTTCCCAAATCTCATCACGCCCTTCATAGGCGACACTCGGAGCAAGACCCGCTCACCAACCATGAAAGCTACATCTTCAACCTTACGATCCGCATAACTCTTTTGCCGCGACTGAGCCGAACGAAGCCTGTCCTGAATGATCTTGACCTTATCCAAGGCCTCCTGAACTAAATCTGTACCCAATAATTGAGCCTCTCCCGGCTCAAACCATCCGACTGGAGACCGACATCGCCTACCATACAACGCCTCATATGGAGCCATCTGAATGCTGGACTGGTAGCTGTTGTTGTAGGCGAACTCTGCTAAAGGCAAAAACTGGTCCCACGAGCCTCCAAAATCAATGACACAAGCTCGGAGCATATCCTCCAATATCTGAATAGTCCTCTCCGACTGGCCGTCCGTCTGAGGATGGAACGCTGTGCTCAACTGAACCTGGGTGCCCAACTCCTGCTGAACTGCTCTCCAGAAGTGCGAGGTAAACTGCGTACCCCGATCCGAAATAATAGATACCGGCACCCCATGAAGGCGAACAATCTCTCGGATGTAGATCTCAGCTAACCTCTCCGATGAATAAGTGGCTGCAACAGGAATAAAATGCGCTGACTTGGTCATCCTATCAACAATGACCCAAATAGCATCAAACTTCTTCCGAGTCATCGGAAGTCCAGTAACGAA
>NC_031991.1:25453291-25455916 GCF_001879085.1 Nicotiana attenuata | reverse complement strand
AAAAAGCAATTAAGACCCACGGTCATGCTAGACTCCGGTGCATAGACGACCGTCACCATGCCTATACACCGTACTCCACATTTAGCAAGTAGCAAATAACATCCTAATCCTATTCCCTCAAGCCAAAGTTAGAACAAACACTTACCTCAAAGCCTTGAAATCCACTTAATCCTAAACTATTGCTTTACCTCGCGATTCCACCTCCAATTCGCTCGAATCTAATCACAAATTGCTCAATTACTTTAATAAACATTATATGAATCAATTTGAATGCATAAAATGAGTTTTCCCCAAGTTTTTCCCAAAAAATCCAAAATCGCCCCCGGGCCCACGTGGTCAAAACTCGAGGTTCGAACCAAAATGTGGTTACCCATTCCCCCACGAGTTCAAATATATCATTTGTTTTGAAATCGGACCTCAAATCGAGGTCCAACTCCCCAATTTATAGAAAACCTAGGTTCTACCCAAAAATTCCAATTTCACCCATGAAAATCTTTGATTTCAAGTGGAAAACATGTTTAATGATGTTAAAGATTGAAAGAATTGAGTAAAAATCAACTTACAAGTGATTTGGGATGAAGTTTGCTCTTGAAAATCGCCTATGGTGTTTTGGGTTTGAAAGAATGGTGGAAAAGTGATGAAAATTCGACTAAGTATAAAATTTGCTGGGCCGCGGGTATGGGAAATACGAAGCTGGGTTCGCAATTGCGAACCCAGCAGGTCTGGGAATTGCGAGATTTTAGTTCGCATTTGCGAACACTAGGCCTCAATGCAGACTTCGCATTTGCGAAGTAATGATCGCATTTGCGATCTGGGCCCCCTTCGCATTTGCGAAAGATTGATCGCATTTGCGACAGTGCCCCATTTTCCCAGACTTCGCAATTGCGAAGCAGTGCTCGCATTTGCAAGCTCGCAATTGCGAGTCTTCCCTTCGCATTTGCGAAAATTGCAGAAGCCAACATACCAGATTTTTAAAACATGAGAAATGCAATCCGATGCCTATCCAAAACTCACCTGAGCCCTCGGGGCTCCAAACCAAACATGCACACGACTTCAAAAACATCCTACGGACTTACTCGCGCGATCAAATCGCCAAAATAACATCATTTACATAGAATCAAGCCTCAAGGCACATGATTTTTCATTATAACCTCATAAACTTCAAACTTTAGATATTTAGGTCCGAAACACGTCAAATGACGTCCGATTTCGACCAAACTTCACAGAAAGTGCTTAACACATATTTAAGACTTGTAGCGGGCGTCGGAACCAAAATACGAGCCCGGTACCATAGTCTTTTAATCAATTTTCATTTCTATTTTCCTTAATAATTTCAGAAAAACAATTTCACAGAAAAATTCATTTCTCGGGCTCTCGACCTCGAAATTCGACTCCGGGCATATGCCCGAGTCCCATATTTTTCTACGGACCCTCCGGGACCGCCAAATCACGGGTCCGGGTCCGTTTACCAAAAATGTTGACCAAAGTCAACTTTAGCAATATTAATATCAAAATTCTTCAAATTTTTCACAAAGTTCACATATTTCAACATAAAAGCTTTCCGGCTTCGCGCCCGGACTGCGCACGCAAATCAAGGCAACTAAAAGCGAGGTTTTCAGGGCCTCGGAAGCACGGAAAAGAGAGAAATCCGGTGATGACCCTTTGGGTCGTCACATTCTCTACCTCTAAAACAACCGTTCATCCTCGAACGGACAAAAGAAAGAAGTACCTGAGTCGGGGAACAAATATGGATAACGGCTCCGCATATCGGACTCGGACTCCCAGGTCGAGGCCTCAGGGGGCTGACCTCTCCACTGAACACGAATAGAGGGAAAACTCCTAGATCTGAACTGACGGACCTGCCGGTCTAGAATAGCTACCGGCTCCTCCTCATAAGATAAATCCTTGTCCAACTGGACTGAGCTGAAATCTAACACATGGGTAGGATCGCCGTGATACCTCCGAAGCATAGACACATGGAAAACTGGATGCACGGCTGATAAGCTAGGTGGCAATGCAAGTCTGTAAGCCACCTCTCCCACACGATCGAGAATCTCAAATGGGCCAATGAACCTTGGGCTAAGCTTGCCCTTCTTCCCAAATCTCATCACGCCCTTCATAGGCGACACTCGGAGCAAGACCCGCTCACCAACCATGAGAGTTACATCTCGAACCTTACGATCCGCATAACTCTTTTGCCGCGACTGAGCCGAACGAAGCCTGTCCTGAATGATCTTGACCTTATCCAAGGCCTCCTGAACTAAATCTGTACCCAATAACCGAGCCTCCCCCGGCTCAAACCATCCGACTGGAGACCGACATCGCCTACCATACAACGCCTCATATGGAGCCATCTGAATGCTGGACTGGTAGCTGTTGTTGTAGGCGAACTCTGCTAAAGGCAAAAACTGGTCCCACGAGCCTCCGAAATCAATGACACAGGCTCGGAGCATATCCTCCAATATCTGAATAGTCCTCTCGGACTGGCTGTCCGTCTGAGGATGGAACGCTGTGCTCAACTGAACCTGGGTGCCCAACTCCTGCTGAACTGCTCTCCAGAAGCGCGAGGTAAACTGCGTACCCCGATCCGAAATATAGATACCGGCACCCCATGAAGGCGAACAA
>NC_031991.1:25448747-25453191 GCF_001879085.1 Nicotiana attenuata | reverse complement strand
AATAGTAGCATGGGATATGGAAAAGAAAATCAGTTCGGTAATGAGGGAAAATGGTATAATTACCACAAGGATTATGTCTAGCATGTGTAAGAAAAACAAAGTGAGTAGAATGATCACCGAGTTTAATCATTGATGATAAAGTGATCGCAGAAAAGCTATAATATCATGCCTATTTATGTGTCACGAGGGTAGTGCCATTGCACGAGATTCTAGTCTTCGGAGTTGTTGTCTAGAACAGGACTTGTCCCCCCTTAGTAGCTGTTGAGAAGGAGAAACAATTTGATGATCCCTACGTGTTGCAGTTGAAAGAGGAGATTCACAAGTATAAGACGATGGCTTTTGAATAAGGGGGAGATGATGGTACTTTGAGGTACCAAGACAGATTGTGTGTCCCAGAAATAGATGGACTTAAAGAGGGAAGATCATGTTAGAAGCCCATAATTCTAGGTATTCTGTCCATCTAGGTTCCCAAATATGCATCATGACCAAGGAGATTTATTGGTTGAACGACATGAAAAAGAACTTCGTAAACTTTATGGCCAGGCAGAGCATTTTGTTTAAACAGTTGAGGATATGTCCTTAATGTTAAGAGTAATTGGGATGATCACATACCTCTCATTGACCTTGCTAATAGTAACACCTACCATTCTAGTTTCAAGGTAGCACTGCGAGAAACTCTGTATGGGAGAAGGTGTAGATCGCCAATTGGTTGGTTCAAGTTGGTGATTGGGTGTTTCTTAAAGTTTTGCCTATGAAAGGCGTTATGAGATTTGGGAAGAAGGGAAAGCTCGGTCCCAAATATATCACGTCGTATATGATCCTACAAAAAAAATCGGTCAAATAGCTTATGAGTTGGAGTTGCCACCAGAATTAGCGGTGGTACAACCAGTATTTCACGTATCATGTTATAACATTCAAGTTTTTAGTCCTCAGATACTCATGTCAGTTCAATACTCAAATACTCATGTCAGTTCAATACTCAAATACTCATGTCAGTTCAGTACTCAGATACTAATGTCAGCTCAATACTCAGCTACTCATGATGGTCCAATACTTAGACATTCATGCCAGCTTAATACTCAGATTACTCAAATATTCAAGTCAGTTCAATACTCAACTACTCATGTCCAATACTTAGATATTCATGCCAACTTAGTACTCTGATATTGATGTTAGTTCAAGTCTCAAATATCTGTGCCAGTTCAATATTCGAATATCCATGTTAGTTCTGTATTCATGTATCCATGGTAGATTAATATTCAGTCAATGCAGCAGTCATTAAGTTCAGCATATCAACAGTTCAGTAATCATGTATTCATTAAGTTTAGTATGCAAGTGTTAATGAAAGTTCATGTTTGCACCAGACTCGTTTAAGGTCCGGAGTTAGCAGAAGTTACAGTCAAGACAATCATTCGAGGACAAATGATCCCAAGGGGGAGATAATGTAACACCCCGTAAATTCGACCTAGGTATGAATGAGTTAAATGAGTAGCAAGGTCATATTTTGGACATATGAAGTCCCATCGGGATGATTATGGGTGGAATAGTTGTTTCAAAATTAAGATGGAAAGTGAGGTGCATAAGATTTGACAAAATCGACTAAGTTTGCAGAAGTTCTGTCTTCCGTCAAGTTTTAGTGAAATTTTGTAAGGAATTGGGGAAAACGCAAACCATGCATGTTGTGGCTCTTTTGAAATAGCTTTCCAACGATAAATTATGGAGCCCGAACAGATCTTTGTGCAAAAAGTTATGTGCGTTTTACGAAACAGTATGCGCATGCGCGCCCGGTAGCGCGGCCGCGCTAATTTTCAGGCAGTGTTACTGCCATTTAGCGCGGTCAGTAGCGCGGGAAAGCCTCCAGTAGCGCGGGCGCGCTAGTGGGGGATCGTTTTAAAGCTATATTTCGTCCCCCACAGCCCCAAAACATAAAAACTTGCTCTAGAAAGGGGAACTCTCAAAAACCTAACTCCTTAAGGGTCCTTCCACCATCCAAGGTAAGTTCTAATGGTGATTCTAAGTTAATTTCAATTTCCCAACATCTTATTAACATGGGTAAACCCTCCATATCATTAGATATTCGATCGGGACATTGTTGTTGAGAGAAGGAACCCTAGAACTCGTATTCAAGGAGATTGAACGTCAAAAAGGTAGTATCTTCTCCCTCTAATTGATTCTAGCATTGGTTTGATGATTATAAACCCTAGTGCATGAGATATGAGTTGATGGGTTTGATTGAAAAGCATGAACGATTATAGGGTTGGGGTGTTGAGTGTTGATTATGGTTAAGAGTGTTGTTGGCCTTATGGGTGATGAAGAATAATGTTGATTATAACCATTTGAGACTTTAGAATTTATCTAGGATCAAGAGAATGGCTTGTTGGGTGTAGAAACACCATTAATAAGGACCATAATGCTTTATGTCACCAAGTGTTTGGGAAAATGTTTAAGTGACTAAAACTTGAGAATTTATGCTAATATGGAATCCCTTTGACTTGTATTGATATAGATTAAAGTTGAAAGGGTTGGCGAAGGTAGTATTACACTCAAGAGCAGGAAGTTAAGGTATGTGAGGCTAACTCTCTATGTTTCGGAATTTTAATGATTCTCCCTACACTACGTTTCTTTTACGACGTTACCAATTGCCTCAGAAATATAGTTAAGCCTAGTTCCTCGAATAGTTGTAGAACATATATTCTCTAGCTTCATAACTCGTTCATGACTTTCATTCTGAATGTTGTGAGCTCAGTTCGTATTCAATATAGACTTGGGTTTGATTCCCCGAAGTCTCAGTATAGCTTGCTCAGCATGTCATAAACAGTTGCAGTTTCAGTGTTCATAACCAGTTCAAGAATACATGTTTCATTCCAGTCCTATTCGGTATTCCAGTATTATGTAACTCAGTAGAATTCAGTATTCCAGTATTATGTAACTCAGTATGATTCAGTATTCCAGTATAATGTAACTCAGTGTGATCCAGTATTCCAGTATCAAATAACTCAGCGTGATTCAGTATTTCACTATTATGTATTGCAATATGATTCTCAGTTCCTGATTTTAAATCCCTGAATGTTGAACACCTATATTTGGGCCTGAGGCCGCAGCTAATGCTTTATGCATCATTGGGCCTGAGGCCGCAGTTTATGCTTTATGCATTTTGGACCCGAGGTCGCAGTTATGTATACGTATACTTGGGCCCGAGGCCGCAGCTTGTGCATATATATATATATATATTGGGCCTGAGGCCGCAGTTTAATATTCAGATAAACAGGTTGTTCATCATTGAGAAGAGGGTGAATTCATATCCTTACTTCCTTTATTCAGTTCAGTTATCAGTTATCAGCTATCAGTTATCTTTTCAGTTATCAGTTCAGTTATCAGTTATCAATTCAATTACCAGTTATCAGTTCAGTCATCAGTTATTAGTTATTAGTTATCATTTATCATTTCAGTTTCAGTTTGAACAGTTATCATTTCAGTTATCAATTATAAATTCTCAGTTATCAGTTTAGTTTCAGTTTCAGCAGTTATAATTCTTTCTTTCAGTTGCTTTACATACCAGTACAATTTAAATGTACTGACGCCCCTTTTGCCCGGGGCCTGCATCTCACGATGCAGGTAATGATTTATAGGTTGAAGATTCAAAGCGCTAGGATTCCCGTACCAGCTGTTTGGTGATCCCCAGTTCTTGCGGGGCTTTATCATTACTTTACGGTCTTTCAGTATTTACAGGCAGTCAGTGTTTTCAGTACTTTATTAGAGGCTTCATAGACTACAGTAACAGTTAGACAGAGTCACATGCTTTCCATGTTAAGCTATGTTGGCTACAACTATTATTAAAATTGTATTAGTATTTTCCCACTTTGATTTATATCATCCAGACTTTCAGTATATCAGCATGTGTTAGTTTATTTTCCGCATTCAGTATGTTATGATACCACATGTTGATTCAACCAGCCAGTTGGTTCGCTCGGTCAAATGTAGTCAGGCACCGAGTGCCGTGTTACGTCCAGGCCCAGGTTCGGGGCGTGACAAAGCTTGGTATCAGAGCACTTGGTTCAAGTGTCCTAGGGAGTCTATGAAGCCGTGTCCAGTGGAGTTTCCTTTATATGTGTGTGCCGGCCACTCATATAAATGGTTAACTACCAAGACATTCTGGATTGTCTCACTTCTTTCTACTCTAGATCGTGCCATGAAACTTAGAGCAATAGGAAATCTTCTTTTCCTATCGAATTCCAAACGTATTGGATGCCCAAGCGACGCGCATGAGAAACCTAAGGTCCTAGAGAGGATAATTGCCCATTGGGGTATAATTATGGAGTACAACTTGGTAAATATGAGACTTGAGAGGATGTCAAAAGTGGGATGCAATGGATGCTAGCACACATTAGAGCATAACCTTATCAGAAAGTACAAAAGCAGTTATCATGTTTTATGGATATCAAAT
>NC_031991.1:25346899-25443641 GCF_001879085.1 Nicotiana attenuata | reverse complement strand
ATTCGATTGGGACATCATTGTTGAGAGAAGGAAGCCTAGAACTCGAAAATCAAGGGTTTGAACTTCGAAAAGGTAATGTCTTCACCCTCTAATTGATTCTAGCATTGGTTTAATGATTATAAATCCTAGTTCATGAGACATGAGTTGTTGGGGTTCATAGAAAAGCATGAACGATTATAGGGTTGGGGTGTTGAGTGTTGATTATTGGTTAAGAGTGTTGTTTGCCTTATGGGTGATGAAGAATAATGTTGGTATAATCATTTAGGACCTTAGAATTTATCTAGGAACAAGAGAATGGGTTGTTGGGTGTAGAGACACCATTAATAAGGACTATGAAGCTTTATTTTTACCAAGTGTTTGACAAAATGCTTAAGTGACTAAAACATGAGTATTATAGCTAATGTGGAATCCCTGTGACTTGTATTGCTATAGATTGAAGTTGAAAGGATTGACAAACATTGTATTACGCTCAAGAGCATGAAGTTAAGGTATGTAAGGCTAACTCTTCACGTTTGGGAATGTCTATGATTCTCCCTATGTCCCATTCATTATGATCATTAACAGTCTCCTCAGAAAGGAACTATGCCTTAGTTCCCTGATCAGTAGTAGGACTTCTATTCTCTAGATGGCATAGTCTCATAATCATACGATATTCCATGAGTTTCAGTTATTACAAATCAACTTGTTATGAATACTCATCTCAGTCTAATCCTATTCACTATTCCAGTATCATGTAACCCAGTATGGCTCATTATTTCAGTATCATGTATTGTAATATGATTCTCAGTTCCTGATTTTATATTCTTGAATGTTGAACACCTGTATTTGGGCCTGAGGCCGCAGTTTATGCTTTATGCATCTTTGGGCCTGAGGCTGCAGTTATCTATACGTATACTTGGGCCCGAGGCCGCAGTTGTGCACACATATATATATATATATATATATATATATTGGGCCTGAGGCCGCAGTTTAATATTCAGTTAAACAGGTTGTTCATCATTCAGAAGAGGGAGTATTCACATCCTTACTTCCTTGTTCAGTTATCAGTTTATCAGCTAGCAGTTCAGTTTCTATTTCAGTATTTACAGTTCTTTTGTTCAGCTATTTTACATACCAGTACAATTCAAATGTACTGACGCCCCTTTTTGCCCGGGGCCTGTATCTCGCGATGCAGGTAACGATTTACAGGTCGACGATTCAGCTTGCTAGGACATCTCGTATCAGCTATTGGGTGTGAGCCCCAGTCTTTCGGGGCCTTATCTCTCATTTGTTTTAGTCATTATAGTATTTCAGTTAATAAGGTATACCGAGAACCTTGTCCCGGTAAACAGTTGGCGTCTTCAGTATTCTTTAGAGGCTTCGTAGACTATAACCCAGTCAGTCAGATATTAGCAGGCTTTCATGTGTTAGCCTTGTCGGCTACTTGGTTATACTTGCAGACCTTTCAGTATTTTTCCGCATCTATGATATTTCAGTCAGACTTTTTAGCAGACTATCATGATTTAAATTTACCTCTAGCTCATAGTTATACCACATGTTGATCCAGCCATACAGTTGGTTCGCCCGGTCACACGCAGTCAGGCACCGAGTGCCGTGTTACGCCCAGGCCATAGTTCGGGGCGTGACAATAACTAGGCACTTCCTGAATCAACTTCTAACTACTCGTTGGTCAATTCTCATATTTGTATTCTGCGTAATCTCTCTTGGGATATGTCCTTTATCTTTACTTAGCTCTCGCACTGGCTCCTGATGCATCATGTTCCCATTCGCACTTATTTATTAATAATATCCTGGTCGGGAACTCTTGCTGCCTCTCCCCAGCATCGTCCTTGCATAATGTTCTGGAGTTGCGACATATCTGTAGGATCTGAATAAATGCAACCTTATTCCTTTCACCTTTTTACCACATTCTTCCTTTACCATTCCATAGTTACTTGAACCACTTAGCTCCGACTTAATACCACATCACACCATCTTCCCCCCTCTCTTCATCTTTGGCGTCTTTTCACATCTTCACTGATTCTTAGTCACCTTGCAGTAACCCTTCTGTGCCAAGCATAACATAATTTCATAAGCACGAGAGTGACACCTAGTGTAACTGGCTCACTTTGTCCTTTACGCTCAACTCTGCTCACAGTTCTTTCTTTAGGGAAGCGTCTTCCTGAATGACCTTTAAAAGCTATTCTTCTATTGTCCATTCTATTATTGGCTGAACACGATCTTGAAAATTCTCACGATGCCAACTATTATCAAATCCTTTAGTCCCTAATTCATGTTCAGTTTATCTTGTTTACTGGCCCATACTGATTTCTATTACTCCGGGGGTCTAGCTTTTCCTTCTGGTAATCACGTTGGAGTCACTAACTTATTTCTCAAAATGAGGACATGACTTTATGTCTTATACTCTTTTATTGTTTCAAGGCATGGTTCCTCTTGTCTATCCCTTCACTTGACTATAGACTCAATTATCGTGTCATATTTTGATTTACCGTTATCACTCATTTATCACATCTTACTCATAATGCTTCATTTACTCTCTTCTTATTCTCCTGCTAATATTTATGTCTATCACTTTATTCTGAAAACTTCAACAAAATATTCTTTCACTTTTAGCTCCCCTTGCTCCATCTACTAGCTCTTAGGATCGCCTAACATTCTCTTTTGACTAAGGACAGGAGCCATACTAAGGTAATTATTTATCACTTCTAGGATACCAGTGCCTATCTTCTGAATTTTATGAACATGCTAGTATTCATATCTAATTGTACTACTTTAGAGTGCACCATTTGGGTGTCTCACAAGGAGAACTATTACCACATTTGCAATATCTTTCAGAAATGTTAGCTAATGCTAACAATCCATCCACCATTTTGTGCTACTCTAACCCTAGTGGGATCCTGATATCCCGTCCTTCTCTTAAACAATATCTGTTAGCTCCCATAGGACATATTTTAGATGGGTGTGGCCAATTGTACATACCTCTGTTACAGTTGAAGGTAACCTAAAATGCTTTTATTTTTCTGCAAAATTATAAATAATGATGATCTTTATTAATTGAGTACCTCGTACCCTTGCTTCTTTTACTTGTTGAAACTTATATCTACCTTTTGATTCTCTTATTATTTTTTACTGTATGGGTGGATAGATATTCATGGCTTAGGGCTCCTTATCGAGAAGCTTACACATCTTAGTACACACATGATCTGCTAAAGACCTCACATTTACTCATCATAAGCATGATGCAAAATCGAGTTCCTCTGGCTTAACTCTTCCACAGCCACATTCAATCTCATACCAATTGTGTTTCTGGATGAAGGTATTGTTGTATTACGAATAAAATAGAATTTAGGATTTTGAATTCTTACAACTGAGCTCTACCACATGATCTAGAGTAAGAAGAAAGAGTGACAATCCTAAATGCTCAGTATCCTCCTACATATAAGTGTGGTGAACAACAAACCCATAAACAAAACTCTACTAGACACGACTTGTAGACTCCCTAGGACAGAACTGCTCTGATACCACTTTCGTCACGACCCAAACTGATGGGGCTGCAACGGGAACCCAGTGCCTTACTCAACCAAGTACGAACGTAAAGTATCTTTCTTATCATACTATCATGGTTAAATGAGTCAGAAAGACCGTTATGAGATAACCAAAATAAAACATAAGGAAATAGTCGACATAGGATGACCCAACATGGTATACAATCTTACACATGTGACATACAGGACTATAAGACGAAAATTATGATTTGTAAACTCAAAACATAGGCCGATAAGGCCATAAAATCATCCATATACATGACATCCATCTACAAGCCTCTAAGAGTACATAAATGTCATCAAGGTTGGGATAGGGCCCTGCCATACCAATCAATACATGTCAAAAGCATATTGACCAAATATGCAACTTTGGAGCAAGTGGAGTGCACCAACACCTTTCGCTGAGCTGATAGCCTACTAGGAGTATCGTCAAACTTTTGATCAGGACCTGCAAGCATAAAAAGCAATGTCCCTAGGCAAAAGGGACATCAATACAAATAAAGTACCGAGTATATAATGCTTGAAAAATAGTATATAAAAGACATAAAAGAAACATGGAGTAAAGGACTCAACCTGTAAGTCTGAATAGCTCAGTGAATCATGGAACACTTATATGCGTATAAGTGTCATATCATGCATAGGTACATGTGTACATAACATCATCAAGTCTCTGAGATCATCCCATCATATTATCTCGGCCTCAGTGGGTAAAATCATCAACATATTCTAGCTGATCAGGTGGTGGTGCGTATATAATACCGTAACCTTTTCCATACCCCATATACATATAATATACGCGTATATAATGTCATCTGATCATGGATCAATGTACAAGTATAAATGAATATAATGCATAATGAAATAAGTCAATAGGATCTCTCGGAATGTCATAAGATCAATATACCTTCGGTTAATATTATGAAATAAATTTGATAAAGTTACATATTTTCTGAGATCACGAACCGATAATATAATAATCAGACACATGGGGAATCAAGTACATAGTCACCCTTAATACTTCAAAAAATAGAGTCATTTGTGAAAGTTGCGCGTTTGCTCGTTTCGTTTGTATCATATGGATCATGCCAAAAGGAAAGAAGGAATAGCCTTAATATACCTTATCACAGTCTGTCCAATGACCACATTGAACTCGTTTCGTCGCACTTTAATCTACAACAATGATAATAATACTATCATTAAGCTACGAATGATGCAACTATCTTACAAAGAATGACAAGCATAATTTATATAAAACAGATAACATCTCCCCTATTTTCCATGCTTTCTCCAAGTCCTTACCTTCAGCACCACAACACACCCAACATCCCAACAACATCAATCAATCTACATAACAACTAGTGCATAAACGTCAGAAACAAAACTACTATTTAACACGACGAGCGACAAGCTTGGATTGGAACCAAACCCCAACTCTTTTTCCCATCTCCCTTGTACTTACAACACCATCAACAGGTCCATCATATAAACATATATAGTGACATGACATTCCAACCTCATGTCCATCATTAAACTAACATCAAACAGTTCCACAAGATATAACAACGACAAGAACAACTTCTAGGTGTTGTGTGGTCGTTTCTTCTCCTAATTACAAAGTAATCAACATACTCAACATATTAAAAAGCATAAAAATAATAACAAAATTAAAACCAAGCTATTCTCCACGATTTCCAGCCATATGAATGCATGTATACAACTCCAAAATCGTCCCATAAGAGACAACAACTTCTTATGCCATTTCAAATGCTATCTTGTAATTCTTCATCGAAATAACTTACCCAACATATAGATAAGCTTAAGAACAAGCAATAGGGTGTTATACATACCTAAAACAATTATAACAAACTTGAACCAAAGCTTTCCTTAGCTTACAAGCACCCCTAATGACATCACAACACCATATAGACTCTCTTCTTCACTTAGGCTACCATTTGAGGTTAGGTTTAGGTAAACCACCTCGGATTGGACTTGGAACCTTGGAGAACTATTAGAGAGGTCTTGAGAGAGTTTGGGAACTGTCCTTGGTCGAAAATGACATAAAATGAGCCGTCCAACCCCTTAAAATGTTCAAGGGTCGTCCACCGCCTATGTGGGTCCCATTAAAAGTTGTTTGTGCACTCTCAGAAAAATGAGAATATCTCTCTGCTCCGATGCCGTATCGACAAACGGTTTAATGAGTTAAAAACTAGACTCATAGATATTCAATTTGGTAGGTGTATCATCCCGTAGTTCCAAGTATATTGGGAGAAAAAGCCCAGCTACATTTGACCTAATTTTCAGCATATTTATGAATGTAACTTGTGATGACCTTTGCAACCTTTTGTTCCAGAACTCTCTTGAATTCAAAACGTAGCACACGCCTATCATAAAACTAAAATAACTCAAAACATAACCTCCTTATCACGTTAAGCACCCTAGTCTCACCCTAAAAGTACATATAATAATATTTCCAACTTGTCGACTTTTGACGAAACTTATTTTCTTCAATTTGTTTAGCTTCTAAGCCTTACAACCTTCTTGGTACTTGTTATCCATGATCTTAAATATTTGTAGACTCCAAGGTAACATGATTAAATTACTTTATGTACTTTCAAAGATGATCTCATTTCTGAGCTTACATCAATTGAATTACGACGTACTTTTATGTACGAAAACATAGGGTGTAACACTTTGTTAGATGTTCATAGTTTACCTTCCCATGTCTCACCATAAGTAAATACCATTAAAGCCCAATACTACTGGTAATTAGGGTACTTCCTTTCTTTTCAGTTCAAGTTGTAATCCTAGTAAGAGTGATAGTATTGTTTCAGATTCTCATCTGAATGTAAAAGATAGATTGGGTCACACTAGGTTTCGCATGTCTTTGTATAACAGGAAGCATATACAATCTATTTCAATTTTTGCACCTAAAATTATTGTGCCTTGTGATGTATGCCCTTTAGATTAACAAGCTAAGTTATCTTTATATAACTAGGCCACGTACCTAATGGCTAATATTATTATTAGTAAAAACAAAATACAAACTCCAAGTCTTTCCAACATGAAAAGAAACAAACTAGAGGGATAACAATAAGCAAGCTTAACTTAAGAGTATATAAAAAGCTCTAACCTAATTGTAAAACTAGCTAATGAAGTAGTCTGCTTCCTGAATAGAGTAGTCTCACCACATCCACATGTCATGGGATGAAACCTCTAGAAACACCTCCAAAGCTCTCACCAGGCACCAAGTTTTCCAAATAAAACTGAGTAACTCTCAAGACAATTGTGAATGTACAACCACCAATCCAAACATATGAAGCTTTCAGTATCGACCAGCTCGTCAAGAGATAGCATGCGATAATGGGCCACAATTTATTGGTACAAAAATCACAAAGTTACTCGAAGATTTGAAATTAAAGAGGATCACATCTTCACCCTACCATCCGAGCGCAAATGGTCAAGCGGAGTCAACAAAAAAAGTGATTATACAAAACCTCAAGAAAAGGTTGGAAGCGGCTAAAGGTAAATGGCCCGAGGAGTTACTCGGAGTTTTATGGGCATACCGAACAACGACCAAATCAAGCATAGGAGAAACTCCTTTTTCCCTTGTGTACGGGGCAGAAGCCTTAATCCCGGTGGAAGTAGGGGAACCCACCTTGAGATATTTCCAAGCAGATGAAGAATCATACAATGAAGCAATGTTAGTCAACTTGGAGCTACTCGATGAGTGTAGGGACTTGGCGCATGTAAGAATGGCAGCCTAAAAGCAGAGAATGGAACGGTATTATAATCGAACAACTAACCTCCATTTTATCAAAGTAGGAGACTTGGTCCTATAGAAAGTAACGCAAAACACCCGGGAGCTCAATGCAGGGAAGCGAGGTCTAACATGGGAAGGCCCTTACCGGATTTCAGCTGTCTCCGAGAAAAGTTCGTACGAATTGGAGAAGCAAGATGGAGAAAAGTTTCCCAACAACTGGAACGTGGCACACCTCAAAAGAAATTATTGCTGATGAACATCACTTGAACTTAAAGTATGTGCTGCACTCTTTTTCTTTTCGTCCAATTTTTGTCCCAATTGGGTTTTTCTGGTAAGTCTTTTAATGAGGCAGCAACAGAAAGAATACTATGAAGAAAGCTTCAACAGCAGCAATAAGACCTTTGATAACAAGGCACACAAGCAAAAAGGCACTCCGGGACGGTTAGATAATCTTTGGCTCTATAGTAAAATTCCTACGGTTAGATAGGCCTTCGCTCGATAGCATAGGTTCCTGAGGGGAAAAAAAATATGTTACCAAGTTAAAAATTATCTAGCGACTCATTAGTGGGATCCTCGAATATACAAGACTTCTTGTGTTCCAATTCGCATTCTTCGCATTTGAACACTGGGGGGGATGATATAAGGATACGACAACAATGACTGACACGTCAACCGGGAAACGAAAACCGGAAACTCAGTTGTGTCATCTGATAACTAGGGATTCTAGTCTATTTTATCCTCCTTTTTGCTTAAGTTTTGGATTAAAAGTATATACAAGTAATCCCGAAAGCTTACATGTTGTGCTTGTTTGCAGTGGTTGGTCAAAAACTGACAACGAAGTCAAAACCAGCTCAAAAAGGAGTGAAACCTGCACAAGTGCCAAGAACAAGTCAAAGCACCGCTACAGCAGTAAATTCACCGCGGCTGCAATAGACCAATCGCGGCCGCAGTCCATTTGTTGCGGTCCGCGGTGGCAAAGATCAAAGAATATGCAATTCTGGAATTTCAACCAACGCGGCCAGCGGTTGATTCTATGCGGCCGGGGTAGCCTCACCGCGGCCGCGGTCCATTTGTTGCGGTCCGTGGAGAAGAGATTCTGAGAGCCTAAAAGGGAGTTTTCAAGACACTGCTGACCGCGGTTGATTTTATGCGGCAGCGGTGAAGCCATCGCAGCCTCGGTCCATTTATTGCTGTCCGCGGTGGCCAGATTCAGAGAACAAGATTTGAAGCCAAAAAGGCTTCACCGTGACCGCAGTCCATTTTCCGCGGTCCGCGGTGCCTCCTTCAGGGGCATTTTTTTCCAGAAAATTCGGCCTTGTATAAATACTTCTTTTTTAGATTTTTAGGTCATCTTATCTATAGTTGAGCACGTGAACGCCATGTTTTAGCTATTTTGAGTAATTTTGTAGCTAGTTTAACATTGAATCTTCGAATCATAGCTTGTAATTATATTTTATGGGTTATTCATCATCTCAATATCTGATATTTTCCATTATTATAAGTAGCTAGACCCATTAGCTAGGGTTGTGGCTCAACTCTCGTGTGGGTATTTGATGGGTCTCTTGTTGAAGGGCTTAGATGTTTATGGGTGGTTGATATTTGGCCTGATTTGTGTTTTCCATGTTGAATTAGTGGTTGCAATCACTAATTTGTGCCTTTTTGACTTGGGCTCTTCTTGAGAAAGAGAGCTTGAGTCTAGGAAAATCAGGCCAACAAGGAATTGAGGCATATTTAAGAGATTGATAGCCCCAATTAAAGGGTTAAACCTAGAGATAGTAATACCCAACTTGAGCCTATATTGCTTGCCCAATTTTGACACCCGATTGGTCTTGAGAAAGCCAATTAGGGCAAAGTCACTCAAGCTACCGAGAGGTATAGAGTGAGTAATTTCGTACATTGGCTATATCGCAATCTCAAACATAACAACTTTTCCTTAGGCTTAAGAACCCGTCAAGTATTCACCAAGGGGAAAGTCACTTCCCTAGTGCCTTTTCATAAATT
Organism: Nicotiana attenuata; assembly: GCF_001879085.1. Classification (NCBI taxonomy): domain Eukaryota; kingdom Viridiplantae; phylum Streptophyta; class Magnoliopsida; order Solanales; family Solanaceae; genus Nicotiana; species Nicotiana attenuata. The sequence goes on along the minus strand of NC_031991.1, from coordinate 25,434,335 downwards.
AAGAAAACCTCACAAAAAGATATCATACTTAGCTTAATTTCAGCATCATTAGTGATAATCTAGATTAGTGAACCATCAATGCATGTTTAGAAGTGTAAACAATTACTTTGCATGTTACTAGTGTAGATAGGAACCCAATTCCCAAACATTCTAGCTCCCTGTAGATTCGATCCCGACCTTCTCGGGTAAAAGCTGCATCGACCGCTCTTGCCACTCTGTAGTGGTGTAGGGTTTGACTGTCGCACCCCCTTTTTCTCGCGAAATCAGGTTTATGACATTTGGAGGGACAACTCGTTCCTTTTGGGAACTGGGTTTGCATTTGAAGAGTCGCCACCTAATGATTAAGGTGCATTAGGAAACCAATAGAGATTCAACTCTAAGCTTGTTTGAATAACCAGAGATTGGGGAAGGTGTTAGGCACCCCTCAGGATCCACTGGTGTGGTTCCCGGCCAGACAATTATTGTGAATTTGAGGTGCAATTAACATAGAAGCCTATTGTATTTATATTGCCTAAGGTTTGCCTAAGCATTTAGACGGGGTCCTATAGGCATGATATCTACTTAGTTCGGAAGGTGGTAAGACAGTAGAACTCAAAACGGATTGTTTGACATCCCATAGGCAGGCTTGCTAAACCTTATTAAGCAAGGAAATCAGATTATTGAAAGGGGTTCAGAATGGACAAAATTAAATTAGACTGGTTACAGATTCTGCAGGTGATAGTATCTGATTTTAATCCCTAGGAGCATGATATCTACATTGACTGTAAACGAAGCGTATCAGCTTTGTTTAAGAATCCCTATAGGCATGATTTCTATGTGTTGCTGATTTTAGGTCCTTATAGACATGATACCTAACATTGCATGTGAGTGGAAACGAATCAGGATTGTATTTATGAACCCCTATAGGCATGATTTCTGTATGTTACTGATTTCAGCATGCTATTGAGTTATAATCAATTGGGTCCTAAAACATGATATTTACGGTGACAAATGTGCAGAATTTTAGATGATCCCTATAGACAGGTTATCTATATGAAGTTGAATAAGAAGTCCTATTGACATGGCTTTTTAAACATAGTTTGCAGCATTAAAATACCCTATAGGCATGGCTTTAAACATAATTTGAATATGCAGAAATTAAAATAGTCCTATAGGCATGGTTTCTATATGCAGCTTGAACATGCAGGAACTTAAATAGTTCTATAGGCATGGTTCTACCCTTGGCATGCATAAATACCCAACCCTTTTCACTAGCTAGCCCCAAGTGTTCATTACAAATTATTTACAAACCAGAAATAATAAATTACATCAAAATACAACTAGAGGAGGCCCGATTCTTGGTTCCTCCCTGAGCTATGGAATAACTGCCTTAAGATGCCATTGCATCAAAGCCTTTCTCAAACTTGAGTGTGTCAGAGTTCCCTAAGAGCCTCAATTGGACCCCGGGCAGTGCTCACACCCAAATTACATAACCAGAATAGGGACAAGTGCAGTGTGGAAATACCAGCCCTCATGTGTCCATGTTCAGAGGGAGCTCATGGGTCCCAAGGCAGGGCTCACCTAAGGGGGGAAGGACTTAAGTCTAAAAGAGAGTGGAAGTGCAGAAACTGATTTTAAAATCTGAGGGAACAAAGGAAAGGAAAAGGGGATGGGAGACAGCCATTAATACTTTAAAGAGTTGATAATTTCACCCCAAAGGGGCAGGGAATTGGGAATCCATTGCAAGGGCCTATATATTTAGGCACGAGTCAATTCTGGGCATGCACAGCAACATGGGTGCTGTCATGCTTGTAAATCAACCAGAACACACACATATAAGGGTAACATAGAGGTAATGATCCTAGGAGGACCAAGTTTGAGTCATGTTCAACAATATTTGATGTTTTCATGCCCCAAACAAACCATAAGTATCAAACACATTGGGGTAGGGATTTAGGATTCATAATAAATTGATTCAGAACAGGAGAAAAGAAATTACAGCATGCTAAATAAAGGTACTGAAATAGATACAAGCAGTAGGCAGACAAGAATGCAAGAACATTAAGTAACCATGTTGTTGTTGAGGCTGAAAACTTAATTAGAACGTACCAGTTCAAAGAAGGCAAAATGCAGTAAAGAAAAGTAGTAGGACTTTGAAATATAGCTTTGGCTTTCAACCAGCTAAACAGGCCACAGTACAAGTAGTGAAGCAAGAGGGAGTGTTTTGAGTGTAAGTGTGAGTTCAGAACTAAAAGTGTTCGTGTGTGTGTTAATGAGAGAGTATGTATATATAGTAGTTCGAAAACCATGTAAAATAAGGCAAGAGTTACAATTGTATAGTAATTATGGAAACAAGTAGTAATCAGAATCAAATCTATGCAAGTGCTCCTTTAATTAAGGGGCAATCAACCAAGGGTAAGGGGCAGAAAATGTTTAAGGAAAGAAATCAAGTAGAGCATCATGTACAGAATAGACAATTAGGGGTAAGTGCATAGGGGTTCAATTAAGGAAACAACTAATGGAGAATCGGTACAATACTTGGTTAACCAAATAAGGTAAGAAACACAATAAAATTGCAGAATATGGAGACAATCGAAAATCAACACATGGTAAATCAGGGAATCAAGGATTCAAAATTACTGATTTAAGGAGAGTAACATGGGTTCCTATGAATAAGCAGATAAACCAAGTTAAAATAGGAGAATCGAAAGTCTAAAGAGAAATTTTCAAATCAAGCCAAGAAACAGGGAGCTCAGAGTCAATCAAAGAGATAGTCATGAGTCATATAAATAGAGTGAGATGTGAGTAACCAAACATAGCAAGCAAAGGGGCAAGTCTTGACCAGTCAAGACGAACACAAACACATAGAGCTAATGTAAGTTAGGCATAAGGAACTTAGTAGAAACACATTCGAAGTGAGATAGTCACAGAAACTCAAACAAGAGCAGGCCAGTCACAAAATCAAACGAAGAAACCTAGAAGCTTTAGGGCTTTCAACATAGGCGAGGTTAAAGAGAATACAAAAACCCAGAATCGGAAGAACAAGAGATTTCGAAAAGAACTTCTACACTTAAACAAACAGTCTCAGACCTAAAACCATAAGATTTTCAACAATAGAAGGATTTTAAAAAGAGGATAAATAAACAGATCAGACAAAAGCTCAGGCAAATAATCATTCGCTTAATAAACAGTCAAAAGAAATTAGGGGTCTTAACATGCAAACTCAGGCAGAAGGATTATACGAGCAAACAGGACAAAACATATCAAAAAATGAGAGAAAGGTTTCGAAATAACTTAACAGAAACCCTAATCGAAAAGATAAGGAGTTTTGAAAGAGGAGCTTTAGAAGAAACTTCGAGAAAATGCTTAATAGTTCAGAGCAGACATAGGTCTGAAACAAATCTAAGAGGAGTCGAGAGAACCTTGAAGGTTAGGGTTTCAGAGGAACCCCAAGTGGTAAGAAAGGCTTTGAAAACCATCGATTTAAGCAAGAGAGTCAAGAGTCAGACTCGAACAGCCATGGCTGGCCGGAGAAAGGTCAGAGACGACCGGAGAACAGCCGTAAACCGGAATCGACCAAGGTCTGGACCAAGCTCTTTCAAGATCTAGCCTTGAAACCATAATAACCGAACACGTAGAAGCCATGGGAGGTGGATACAGGCCTCCATTGACCTTGGAAGCCATGGATTTGGGAGGTTTCAGGGTTGGAGTTTGATGGCGGCGGCTAGGGTTTGATGGAGTCCAAGAGAGAATTGAGGGAGAAGGGAATTCAAGGGCGGCTGAAATGAGAGAATGGGTAGGGTTTGGGGGGTTGTTGGATTAAAAAAGGAAAGGAATTATGGGGACCGTTGATCTTTTAGATCAAAAGCCGGGATTTAGTGGGTCTTTAGGTCGGGAAGGCGGATTTAGAATTTGGGTCGGGTATTTTAATTCGAAATTGGGCTGGGATTGGGGTTAGAACTTGTTATAATTGAAATACAAATGGGGCTACCATTTAAATAGCCATTTTTCGCTGTTTGATTTTTCAAAAAAAATAAAATAATTTCTGAAAATAAATTAAGGGTACTAAAATGATTAATAGCACATAATTAACTATTTAAAAATAGCAGACCTAATTTTCTATGAATATAAACGTAATTAATCCTAATAAAGGCTAATATTGTAAGTACATACAATTTAACTTTAAAAATACTAAATGACCTTGTAAAAATATGCAAAAATTATATTAGCCACATTTTAATATAAATATTAAAATCCAATAAATGAATCACCAAAAATGATAATTTTGGGAATAATTATAGGGTTTTTACGGATAAAATAGGGCGATAAATTGATTAAAAATCTTTAAAAATTAATGAAAAAATAGTAAAACATTTTGACATGCTATTTTGAAAGTATTTTGTATATTAGAAATATATAGGGAAAAATTGGGTATCAACAACTGCCCCTCTTTATCCGGGAAGGATGAAAGAGTTGTCGGGTAAAGATATGATGACCAATTTTGACCGAACGAAATGGTTCAAGGAGGCTTAGGCCGTGCCCTGGCTTCTGAGCTGCCTACATATCCCTGGTTATACAGGAATCAGGCCACATGTAGTTCAGGATCCGTTGGCGGAGTATGCCGATGGAGACTTTTCAAGAACGGACGCAATATTCAGGACGGGGATGGTTAAGGTTTGACATGGCTGCGGGAACTGGAGCGGTATAGATCCTGCCGAGACGGCGGTTGCTCACCGGTCTACCTACAAATAAGCAATACAAGCATATATTGTGCATAAATTTAGACATGATGCAATTTCCCGTCGGACCATGAGGATTGTCTTCGGACGGTCAGAATGACGTCCTTAGACCATGATGTCCTAGGCCATGAAGCGTGTGATAAAGGATTCGCGGGCTATGAAATAATGCTCTCGGGCTATGAGGATGGTGCCTCCGAACCATGATGCCTTTGAATAATGATATGAAAAAGATTAAAAGGGATCCTCAAGCGATGACATGGTGTTCTCGGGCTATGAAAATGGTGCCTCCGAACAATGACGCCTTTGGATAATTTGGCGATCTTTCAGCCCATGAGGTGCGGTATTTGGCGTTCTTTCATCCCATGGGACGCAATAGGTGGCGATCTTTCAGCCATGCAAGTGTAAATAAGGCGGGGATCTTTTAGCCACGCAAGTGTGAATGAGGTGGCGATCTTTCAGCCATGCGGGTGTAAATAAGGCGGCGATCTTTCAGCCATGCAAATGTAGAGGTGGCGATCTTTCAACCATGCAAATGTAAATAAGGCAGCGATCTTTCAGCCATGCAAATGTAGAGGTGGCGATCTTTCATCCATGCAAGTGTAAATGAGGTGGCGATCTTTCAGCCATGCAAGTGTAGAGGTGGCGATCTTTCAGCCATGCAAGTGTAAATAAGGCGGCGATTTTTTTCAGCTATCCAAATGTAAATAAGGCGACGATCTTTCAGCCATGCAAATGTAGGGATGGTGATCTTTCAGCCATGCAAAGGTAGAGGTGGCCACCTTTCAGCCGTGCAAGTGTAGAGGTGGCGATCTTTCAGCCATGCAAGTGCAAATAAGGCGGCGATCTTTCAGCCATGCAAATGTAAATAAGGCAACGATCTTTCAGCCATGCAAATGTAAGTAAGGCGGCGATTTTTCAGCCATGCAATTGTAGGGGTGGCGATCTTTCATCCATGCAAAGGTAGAGGTGGCGGTCTTTCAGCCGTGCAAATGCGGATGGAGACAGCATTTAGTCTCGGAAGGCAGAATGGTAGCCTTATGCAATGCAGAAATGCAGATGGAGACAACGTTTAGTCTCGGAAGGTAGAATGGTAGCCTTATGCAATGCAGAAATGCAGATAGAGACATCGTTTAGTCTCGGAAGGCAGAATGGTAGCCTTATGGAAGAAATAAAAAGGCAAGTGGTAACAGAGTTTTATTAGCTGATAGCAGATTGCAGAGTCGTGACTACTGGGGACATCGTGACATACATAATGCCACTGGTGCGTGTGGATAGAACATGTTGGTAAGTGCAACAGTTCTGAGATTTGTATTCCCGAACAATATTTGTCTCGTGAGTGTATAGTATGTCAGATGCTTTCGCAATCCAAGTGTCTGCACCCAAAGAAAAATCGTGAGTTTTGTAGAGGGGGGAGGTTAGTTCGTATCCCCGCTGGCTCTGCTTGACCTGTTCGGTTTTGATCTGGTGATACTGTACGTATCATTGGGGTAGCATTGTTAAACAAGGCGATTTCAGAAATAAATCATTGTTAAACAAGGCGATTTCAGAAATAAACATGCATGATTTTGCAAAAATATGGCATAAGTATATAATTAAGAAACAATTTTTAGATGAACCGACGACTGTGACGTGGCTCAAGAAATTGCGACCTCTCTTGCTACGGAATTTTGAGGGTCCTCCTCAAAATTCTGCCCCAGTTAATGGGCTGATGCTTCTGACGGTTGCTAGCGATGATCGGCTGAAATCACTTCGGAATTTTGAGTGTCCTCCTCAAAATTCTGCCCCAGTTTCCAATTGCGGGGGGAAATGAAAATTTATTTAATTGTGATCGAACCCATAAGGCTGCCTATGTATCCCCTCTTAAACGGGAATCAGGTTAGGCGTAGTTCAATTACATCATATAGGAAAGCATTATATATAGTAACGCTTGACTGCATCTGAGTTGATTGGCTTTGGCCAGACTTCTCCGCCCATTTCTGCTAGTATGAGGGCTCCCCCTGTCAGGACCCGGTGAACCATGTATGGACCCTGCCAATTGGGAGAGAATTTCCCTTTGGCTTCATCCTGATGCGGGAAAATCTTTTTTAACACCAGCTGCCCCGGTGCGAACTGTCTTGGCTTGACTCTTTTATTGAAGACTCTGGACATTCTGTTCTGGTAAAGTTGACCATGGCAAACCGCATTCATTCTCTTTCCCTCTATAAGGGCTAGTTGCTCATAATGACTTTTCACCCACTCAGCGTCGTCAAGCTCAACTTCTTGTATGATCCTTAGGGAGGGAATTTCTACTTCAGCGGGAATGACGGCTTCTGTACCATAAACCAGCATATAGGGGGTTGCCCCAGTTGATGTGCGGACTGTGGTGCGATATCCCAACAGAGCAAATGATAGATTTTCATGCCATTGCTTATGCTTCTCTATCATTTTTCTCAATATCTTCTTGATGTTCTTGTTGGCGGCTTCTATAGATCCATTCATCTAAGGCCTGTAGGCTGTAGAATTCTTGTGTCTGATCTTGAAGGTTTCACACATGACTCTCATCAAGTCACTGTTGATATTGGAACCATTATCAGTAATGATTAACTCTGGAATTCCGAATCGGCAAACAATGCGGTCCCGAACAAAGTCTGTCACGACTTTCTTAGTCACTGCTTTGTAAGACGCTGCTTCGACCCACTTGGTGAAATAGTCGATTGCTACTAGGCTAAAACTGTGCCCGTTGGAAGCGGCAGGCTCGATTGGTCCAATAACATTCATTCCCCAGGCGGCGAAAGGCCATGGTGAGCTCGTTGCATTAAGCTCATTTGGAGGTACCTTTATCATGTCTGCATGTATCCGACAGCAGTGGCATTTTCGGACATACTGGATGCAGTCCGTCTCCTAGTCATCCAAAACTAACCAGCTCGAAGTATCTTCTTTGCTAAGACAAAACTGTTCATATGTGGACCGCAGGTCCCAGCGTGAATTTCCTCTAGTAGCCTGGATGCTTCCTTTGCGTTGACACACCTTAACAATCCCAAATCAGGAGTCCTCCTACATAGGATTCCTCCGCTGTGGAAAAAATTATTGGTTAACCTCCGAAGTGTGCGTTTCTGGATAGGATTTGCATGTTCTGGGTACTCTCCTTTTGTCAAATATTTCTTGATATCGTGGAACCAAGGTTTTCCGTCTGCTTCCTCCTCAACATGGGCACAGTAAGCTGGTTGATCATGAATTTTCACCGGTATGGGGTCAATGAAGTTCTTATCGGGACTCTGTATCATGGATGACAGGGTAGCCAATGCATCGGCGAATTCATTCTGGATTCTGGGAACATGTCGGAATTCTATTTTTGTGAATCTCTTCCTCGACTCGTGTACATGATGCAAGTACGGGAGTATCTTAGAGTTCTTGGTTGTCCATTCTTCTCGGACATGATGTATGAGTAAGTCTCAATCTACAATTACTAGCAACTCATGTACGTTCATGGAAATGGCCATCTTGAGCCCTAGGATGCAGGCTTCATATTCGGCCATGTTGTTGGTGCACGGGAACCTGAGCTTGGCGGACACCGGATAATGCTGACCGGTTTCTGATACTAGAACTACTCCTATGCCAACTCCTTTGAAATTTGCTGCTCCATCGAAAAACATTCTCCAACCGTCATAAGGTTCTACAATGTCTTCTCCTACGAATGATACCTCCTCGTCAGGAAAATAGGTTTTCAGGGGTTCGTATTCTCCATCTGCGGGATTTTCTGCAAGGTGATCTGGTAGTGCCTGTCCCTTGTGTTACACCCCAACTTTTCATACGTGAGAGTATGTCGTAAGTCATTGATGTAAGCTCGAAAATGAGATTATATTTGGAAGCAAATAAAGTAAGTTAATCATGTTACCTTGGAGGTTACAAATATTTAAGATCATGAATAACAAGTACCAAAAGGGTTGGAAAGCTTAGTCGCTAAACGAATTGAAGAAAATAAGTTTCGTCGAAAATCGACAAGTTTGGAATGTAATAACATATTCTTTTGGGGAGAGACTAGGGTGATTAACATGATGTGGAGGTTAAGTTATGAGTTATTGTAGTCGTATGATAGTCGTGTGTTATGTTTTTAAGTCAAGCGAGTTGTGGAACAAAAGTTGGAAAAAGGTCATCACAAGTTCCATTCATAAATGTGCTGAAAATTAGGTCAAATGTAACTGAGCTTTTCTCCCAATATACTTGGAATTAGGGGATGATCTACATATCATATTGAAGATCTACGAGTCTAGTTTCCAACGCATTAAACCGTTCATCGATACGATATTGGAGTAGAGAGATATTTGCATTTTCGCGAGACAGCGCAGACTGGTAGGTGACAAGTAGGTGCATCACCTACTTGCCAAAATGAGAGGACTTAATTAAAAGCCCCAAAGTCGGCCAAGAGGGGTCTTTTAAGGGAATACAAACTGAGTTATTTCACCTGTATTTCAGACCAATAAAACCTAATTGAACCCCTGCAACTCCTCCCCCAAAATCCCCCACAAACCCTAGGGTATTCCGGGTGTTACGACGCGATTCTAGTGCTGAAAAGTCCGGACAGCATGCTAGTTTCTCTTTCTCCTTCTTGTATCCGTGTTGAAGAACTTATTTTTGATGAAAAAGGACCAGGTTTCGTGGGTGATACTCAGTACAAGGTAATTTTATGCTTCTCCTTCCATTATCTATGCGTTTGCGAGTTGTAACTCGATCGTAAAGAATAGACCTAGCTAGTTTCGGAAGAATGGTATGTTGTTTGATCTTGTGCAATGGTTGGCTGGTTGTGAACTCATGTTTAAGTTAAATTCATGGCTGTTTTATTGTATAAGAGGTGTAATGATGTACTTTTGGTTGTNCTAATCCTAAAAGGGAGGGATGTTAGGCTTATTTGAGGTTCCAAAGGTAAAAAATTCTAAGGCGACATACAAAATATATAAAGATTGCACATTAGAGGGGAAACACATAAACATAGAAGGCTCAAGTATACCTCCTCAAAACACAAACAATCCAATAGCATGACTTAAACAAATGAGTAAGGTCTGATTCTAAAAATATGCTTGAGGGAAGAAGAGATTGTTGTATTGTAGCAGGCCTGGCTTATTGCATGACTCAGTTAGGAAACAGAATCGGGCTTGCCTACTGATTGTAACACTTAAACAAATAACAGAGGCGAGTTCAATTGTATTTATATTGCCTAAGGTTTGCCTAAGTGTTTAGACGGGGTCCTATAGGCATAATATCTACTTAGTTCAGAAGGTGGTAATATAGTAGAACTCAAAACGAATTGTTTGACATCCTATAGGCAGGCTTGCTAAACCTTATTAAGCAAGGGAATAAGATTATTGAAAAGAGGTTCAGAATGGTCAAAATTAAATTAGACTGGTTACAGATTCTGTAGGTAATAGTATCTGATTTTAATCCCTAGGAGCATGATATCTAACATTGACTGTGAACGAAGCGTATCAGATTTGTTTAAGAATCCCTATAGGCATGATTTCTATGTGTTGCTGATTTTAGGTCCTTATAGACATGATACCTAACATTGCATGTGAGTGGAAACGAATCAGGATTGTATTTATGAACCCCTATAGGCATGATTTCTGTATGTTACTGATTTCAGCATGCTATTGAGTTATAATCAATTGGGTCCTAAAACATGATATCTACGGTGACAAATGTGCAGAATTTTAGATGATCCCTATAGACAGGTTATCTATATGAAGTTGAATAAGAAGTCCTATTGACATGGCTTCTAAACATAGTTTGCAGCATTAAAATACCCTATAGGCATGGCTTCTAAACATAGTTTGAATATGCAGAAGTTAAAATAGTCCTATAGGCATGGTTTCTAAATGCAGCTTGAACATGCAGAAATTTAGATAGTCCTATAGGCATAGTTCTACCCTTGGCATGCATAAATACCCAACCCTTTTCACTAGCCAGCCCCAAGTGTTCATTACAAATTATTTACAAACCAGGAATAATAAATTACATCAAAATACATAAAATACAACTAGAGGAGGCCCGATTCTTGGTTCCTCCCTGGGCTATGGAATAACTGCCTTAAGATGCCATTGCTTCAAAGCCTTTCTCAAACTTGAGTGTGTCAGAGTTCCCTAAGAGCCTCAATTGGACCACGGGCAGTGCTCACACCCAAATTACATCACCAGAATAGGGACAAGTGCAGTATGGAAATGCCGTCCCTCATGTGTCCAAGTTAAGAGGGAGCTCATGGGTCCCAAGGCAGGGCTCACATGAGGGGGGCAGGACTTAAGTCTAAGAGAGAGTGGAAGTGCAGAAACTGATTTTAAAAGCTGAGGGAACAAAGTAAAGGAAAAGGAGGATGGGAGACAACCATTAATACTTTTAAGAGTTGATAATTTCACACCAAAGGGGCAGGGGATTGGGAATCCATTGCAAGGGCCTATATATTTAGGCATGAGTCAATTCTAGGCATGCACAGCAACAGGGGTTCTGTCATGCTTGTAAATCAACTAGAACACACACAAATAAGGGTAACATAGAGATAATGATCCTAGGAGGACCAAGTTTGAGTCATGTTCAGCAATATTTGATGTTGTCATGCCCCAAACAAACCATAAGTATCAAACACATTGGGGTAGGGATTTAGGATTCATAATAATCATTCGCTTAATAAATAGTCAAAAGAAATTAGGGGTCTTAACATGCAAACTCAGGCATAAGGAAAATATGAGCAAACACAACAAAACAAATCAAAAAATCAGAGAAAGGTTTCGAAATAACTTAACAGAAACCCTAATAAAAACGATAAGGAGTTTTGAAAGAGAAGCTTTAAAAGAAACTTCGAGAAAAACGCTTAAAACTCCAAAGCAGACATAGGTCTGAAACAAATCTAAGAGGAGTCGAGGGAACCTTGAAGGTTAGGGTTTCAGATCAACTGGAAATCGACCAAAAGGACCTGTCAAGCCTTAGAAGTCAAAGCATTCCAACGGGAAAGAATTCAACATAAAAGTAAATTTCCGTTCTTCCTGTTCCCGCGGCAGACTTTGGGAGTAGGATCTCTTTCCTAGGAGCTCATAGAAAGATAGCGCCTCGCCTTATTTTGTAGTAGGGCGATTGGATGTGAGGTGGAGCTCGGGTCCTTGAGAATCCGCGTACCGCCACGGGAGAGCATTCCTTGGAGTTGAGGAACCCCAAGTGGTGAGAAAGGCTTTGAAGACCATCGATTTAAGCAGGAGAGTCAAGAGTCAGACTCGAACAGCCATGGCTGGCCGGAGAAAGGTCAGAGACGATCGTAGAACAGCCGTAAATCGGAATCGACCAAGGTCTGGACCAAGCTCTTTCAAGATCTAGCCTTGAAACCATAATAATCGAACACGTAGAAGTCATGGGAGGTGGATACAGGCCTCCAATGACCTTGGAAGCCATGGATTTGGGAGGTTTCAGGGTTGGAGTTTGATGGCGGCGGCTAGGGTTTGATGGAGTCTCAGAGAGAATTTAGGGAGAAGGGAATTCAAAGGCGGCTGAAATGAGAGAATGGGTAGGGTTTGGGGGGTTGTTCGATTAAAAAAGGAAAGGAATTATGGGGACCGTTGATCTTTTTGATCAACGGCCAGGATTTAGTAGGTCTTTGGGTCGGGTAGGCGGATTTAGGATTTGGGTCGGGTATTTTAATTCGAAATTGGGCTGGGATTGGGGTTTGAACAGGTTATAATTGAAATACAAATGGGGCTACAATTTAAATAGCCATTTTTCCCTGTTTGATTTTTAAAAAAAGTAAAATAATTTCTGGAAATAAATTAAGGGTACTAAAATGATTAATAGCACATAATTAACTATTTAAAAATACCAGACCTAATTTTTTATGAATATAAACGTAATTAGTCCTGAAAAGGCTAATATTGTAATTACATACAATTTAACTTTAAAAATACTAAATGACCTTGTAAAAATATGAAAAAATTATATTAGCCACATTTTAATATAAATATGAAAATAGAATAAATGAATCACCAAAAATGATGATTTTGGGAATAATTATTGGGTTTTTACGGATAAAATAGGGCGATAAATTGATTAAAAAATCTTTAAAAATGAAGGGAAAAATAGTAAAACATTTGGACATGCTATTTTTAAAGTATTTTGTATATTAGAAATATATAGGGAAAAATTGGATATCCACATGGACCCGATCACTTTTTGGCGCCGTTTATACCTATTGGGGGAGTTGATAACTAGGGATTCTAGTATATTTTATACTCCTTTTTGCTTGAGTTTTGGATTTAAAGTGTATACAAGTAATTCCGAAAGCTTACATGTTGTGCTTGTTTGCAGTATTTGGTCAAAAAGTGACAAGGAAGTCAAAACTAACTCAAAAAGGAGTGAAACCTGCACAAGTTCCAAAAACAAGTCAAAGCACCGCTACAGCAGTAAATCCACCGCGGCTGCAATAGACCTATCGCGGCCGCAGTCCATTTGTTGCGGTCCACGGTGGCAAAAGATCAGAGAAGATTCAATTTTGGAATTTCAAGCAACGTGGCCCGCGGTTGATTCTACGCGACCGCGGTAGCCTCACCGCGGCCGCAGTCCATTTATTGAGATCCGCGGAGAAGAGATTCAGAGAGCCTGAAGTTTAGGAGTTTTCAAGACACCGCTGACCACGGTTGATTTTATGCGGCAGTGGTGAAGCCATCACGGCCGCGGTCCATTTATTGCGATCCACGGTGGCCTGATTCTGAGAACAAGATTTGAAGTCGAAAAGGCTTCACCGCGGCCGCAGTCCATTTTCCGCAGTCCCCGGTGCCTCCTTCAGGGGCATTTTTGTCCAGAAAATTTGGCCTTGTATAAATACTTCTTTTTCAGATTTTTAGGGCTTAGATGTTTATGGGTGGTTCATATTTGGCCTGATTTGTGTTTTCCATGTTGAATTAGTGGTTGCAAACACAAATTTGTGCCTTTTTGACTTGGGCTCTTCTTGAGAAAGAGAGCTTGAGTCTAGGAAAATCAGGCCAACAAGGAATTGGGGCGTATTCAAGAGATTGATAGCCCCAATTAAAGGGTTAAACCTAGAGATAGTAATACCCGACTTGAGCCTATATTGCTTGCACAATTTTGGCACCTGATTGATCTTGAGAAAGCCAATTAGGGCAAAGTCACTCAAGCTACCAAGAGGTATAGACTGAGTAGTTTCGTGCATTCGCTATATCGCAATCCCAAACATAACAACTTTGCCTTAGGCTTTAGAATCCGTCAAGTATTCACTTAGGGGAAAGTCACTTCCCTAGTGCCTTTCCATAAATTAAGAAAACCTCACAAAAAGATATCATACTTAGCTTAATTTCAGCATCATTAGTGATAATCTAGATTAGTGAACCATCAACACATGTTTAGAAGTGTAAACAATTGCTTTGCACGTTACTAGTGTTGATAGGAACCCAATTTCCAAACATTCTAGCTCCCTGTGGATTCGATCCCGACCTTCTCGGGTAAAAGCTGCATCGAACGCTCTTGCCACTCTGTAGTGGTGTAGGGTTGGACCCGATCACTTTTTGGCGCTGTTGATACCTGTTGGGGGAGTTGATAACTAGGGATTCTATTCTATTTTATACTCCTTTTTGCTTGAGTTTTGGATTAAAAGTGTATACAAGTAATCCCGAAAGCTTACATGTTGTGCTTGTTTGTAGTGTTTGGTCGAAAAGTGACTAGGAAGTCAAAACCAACTCAAAAAGGAGTGAAACCTGCACAAGTGCCAAGAACAAGTCAAAGCACCGCTTTAGCAGTAAATCCACCGCGGCTGCAATAGACCCATCGCGGCCGCAGTCCATTTGTTGCTGTCCGCGGTGGAAAAGATCAGAGAAGATGCAATCCTGGAATTTCAAGCAATGTGGCCCACGATTGATTCTACACGGCCGCGGTAGCCTGACCGCGGCTGCGGTCCATTTGTTGCGGTCCGCGGAGAAGAGATTCAGAGAGCCTAAAGTTTGGGATTTTTCAAGACACCGCTGACCGCGATTGATTTTATGCGGCAGCGATGAAGCCATCGCGACCGCGGTCCATTTTTTGCGGTCCGTGGTGGCTAGATTCAGAGAACAAGATTTGAAGCCAAAAGGCTTCACCACGCCCGCAGTCCATTTTTCGCGGTGCCTCCTTTAGGGGCATTTTTGTCCAAAAAATTCAGCCTTGTATAAATACTTCTTTTTCAGATTCTTACGTCATCTTATCTGTAGCTGAGCACGTGAACGCCGGTTTTTAGTTATTTTGAGTAATTTTGTAGCTAGTTTAACATTGAATCTTTTAATCTTAGCTTGTAATTATATTTTATGGGTTATTCATCATCTCAATATCTGATTTCTTCCATTATTATGAGTAGCTAGACCCATTAGCTAGGGTTGTGGCTCAACCCTAGTGTGGGTATTTGATGGGTCTCTTGTTTTAGGGCTTAGATGTTTATGGGTGGTTCATATTTGGCCTGATTTGTTTTTTCCATGTTGAATTAGTGGTTGCAAACACTAATTTGTGCCTTTTTGATTTGGGCTCTTCTTGAGAAAGAGAGCTTGAGTCTAGGAAAATCAGGCCAACAAGGAATTGGGGCGTATTCAAGAGATTGATAGCCCCAATTAAAGGGTTAAACCTAGAGATAGTAATACCCAACTCTAGACTATATTGCTTGCACAATTTTGACACCCGATTGGTCTTGAGAAAGCCAAATAAGGCAAAGTCACTCAAGCTACCGAGAGGTATAGAGTGAGTAGTTTCGTGCATTGGCTATATTGCAATCCCAAACATAAAAACATTGCCTTATGCTTTAGAACCCATCAAGTATTTACCTAGAGGAAAGCCACTTCCCTAGTGCCTTTCCATAAATTAAGAAAACCTTAAAAAAAAGATATCATACTTAGCTTAATTTCAGCATCATTAGTGATAATCTAGAATAGTGAACCATCAACGCATGTTTAGAAGTGTAAACAATTACTTTGCACGTTACTAGTGTAGATAGGAACCCAATTCCCAAATATTCTAGCTCCCTGTGAATTCGATCCCGACCTTCTCGGGTAAAAGTTGCATTGACCGCTCTTGCCACTCTGTAGGGGTGTAGGGTTGGACCCGATCTCGTTTTGGTGCCGTTGCCGGGGAGGTAAGCGGTTTTTGGCTATCTATCTATCTAGTTTTGTGTTTAGTTTTTATTTCCTTCTTGTTCACTTACTTGGGTGAATTATCAATTCAGGTACTAAAATATGGCAAACAACGCACCTCTTGGAGATAATCCACCTGGGGAGGAGGTTGATGACAATGGGGGGGGGGGAGATGAGGTACATCTAGTACCTCAAGGACAAAGGAGAGGCCGACAGGCCAATGATAATAATATTCCAAACCCTCCCCCGCCACCTCCAAGAGCTGTACCTCGAGTGCTTCCAAACCAGGGCTACGCCAGTGCAATTGTCCCGCCCCGGATCCGGGCGGGCAATTTTCAGATTACCAACGTGATGTTGACATTGTTGGAGCAGCGAGGGTATTTTACGGGTTCTCCCCATCAAAATGCTTACAAGCACCTTAAAGGATTTATTGATACCTGTTGGGGGAGCAAGTAAACAAATGTGTCCGAGGATGCTCTACGGTTGAGATTATTCCCTTCCTCTCTTCGAGGGAAAGCATCGGCTTGGCTGGAGAGACATCCCAACCACACCATCCATACATGGGATGAGTTGGCGGATAAATTCATTGCAAAGTTTTTCTCGCCGGGTCATATGGCAACCTTGAGGGATGAAATCTTAGCTTTCAAACAAGAGCACGATGAACCACTGCATGAGATATGGGAGAGATACCGGACTATCGTAAAGGAATGCCCAAATAATGATATGACTGAGGCAATGATACAACAGACATTCTACCGAGGCATTAACACAACAAATCAGTGCATAGTGAACCAACTCGCTGGGGGCAATTTCATGAACACACCGTACGATCAGGCTTGTGAGGTACTGGATGAGATGGCGGACACATCCTCCGCTTGGCAAAGTCGAGACAATGTGCCACAAGTTGACCCCACGGTCATTCACTTGCACAAAGAGCTCCATAATCATGGGCAGGCAATAGCAAAACTAATAACAACAACGAACCAGCTAGCAAAGGCATAATTACAGTAGGTTCAAACTCCACGACAAGTAAATGCTATGGAGGGTGTCAACATGTTAGTGAACAAAAGAAGACAAAGAGGTCAACAGAACCAACGGAGTTCAGATCAATATGACCAAGATAGTGGTGGGTTCTAAGATGATGGGTATGATGAGCAGAATGAAGAAATGTGATGTTTTAAGCGTCAATACCACACAAGAGGGGGGTGATTTGTGTGGTACATAATTTTCGCTTAAGTTGTTTATGGAAGGACCTGGTCCTTCTACGTGGCCGGGTACATTTTTACCGAGTCCTCTTTGAGGCCGGGTATGATATGATGATGATGATGCCCACAGAGGCGTATGTTTTTAAAAGTTTATGTATATATATGTATTATGCATTTCATGTCAGTAGCCCCCAGAGGCACTCAGATGTTACAGGTTGTATCTCCTCTATCTCTCTTTACATTACTGTTCTTATTTATGCTTTCCTGCCTTACATACTCGGTAATTCGTACTGACGTCCCTTTTGCCTGGGGACGCTGCGTTTCATGCCCGCAGGTCCCGATAGACAGGTTGACATTCCTCCTAGTAGGCTATCAGCTCAGCGAAGGTGTTGGTGTACTCCACTTGCTCCGGAGTTGCCTATTTGGTCAGTATGCTTTGGATATGTATTGATTGGTATGGCGGGGCCCTGTCCCGACCTTTATGATATTAGGTACTCTTAGAGGCTTGTATACAGATGTCAGGTGTATGGATACTTGTATGGCCTTTTCGGCTTATGTTCTGAGTTTACAAATGACCATGTCGGCCTTATAGGCCCGTATGTCACATGTATAAGTTTGCATATCATGGTGGGTCGTCAGATGTTGAGTATTCCTCTATGTTTCATTCTTGTTATCTCATGACGAGTTTTCTAGCTCATTTACCATGATAGTATGATAAGAAAGATATGTTATGTTGGTACTTGGTTGAGTAAGGCACCAGGTGCTCGTCGCGGCCCATCCGGTTTGGGTCGTGACAAAAGTGGTATCAGAGCAGTTCTGTCCTAGGGAGTCTACAAGCCGTGTCTAGTAGAGTCTTGTTTATGGGTGTTTCGTGCACCACACTTATAAGCAGGAGGCTACAGGGCATTTAGGACTGTCACTCTTTCTTCTTACTCTAGATCGTGTGGTAGAGCTCAGTTGTAAGAATTCAAACTTCTAAATTCTATTTTATCCGTAATACAATGATACCTACATCTAGAAAGATAGTTGGTTAGATATTGAATGTGGCTCTGGAAGAGCTGAGTTAGAGGAACTCGATTTTGCATCACACTGATGATGAGTAAATGTAAGTTCTTTAGCAGATCATGTGTCTACTAAGATGTGTGAGCTTCTTGAAAAGGAGCCCCAAGGCATGGATATCTATCCACCCATATGGTAAAAAGCAACAAGAGAATCAGAAGGTAGATACAAGTTTCAACAAATAAAAGAAGCAAGGTGGCGAAGGTTACGAGGTACCAGTTAATGAAGGTTCAGTATTTACAATTCAGGCAGAGAAATACATGCATTCTGAGTTACCTTGAACAGTAACAGAGTTATATACAATTGACCACACCAATCTCAATATGCCCTATGGGAGCTGACAAATATAATTTAAGAGAATGATGTAATATGAGGATCAAGCTGGGATTAGTGTAACCAAAAAATTATGGATGGATTGTTATCATTATCTAACATTTTCGAAGGGTAGTGCATATGTGGTAATAGATCTCCTTGTGAGACACCCAGATGATGAACTCTAGAATAGTGCAATCAGATATGAATACTAGAATATTCAGAAATTTCAGAAGATAGGCAGTGGAATCCAAAAAGAGATAAATATTTACCTTAGTATGACTCCCGCCCCTAGAGAGAGAGAGAGGGAGAGAGAGAGAATTTTAGGCATCCCGAAGAGCCAGTGAGATGAAGCAAGGGGAGCTAAAGTGAAATGACGTTTGTTGAAGTTTTCAGAATAAAGTGATAGATAGAAATATTAGTCGGAGGATAAGAAGAGAGTAAATGAAATATTATGAGTAAGATGTGATAAATCGGTGATAATAGTAAATCAAAATATGACACGAGGACAGAGTCTACAGCCAAGTGAAGGGAAAGACAAGAGGTCACAGGCCTTGACGCAATAAAAGAGTATAAGCCACAAAGTCATATCCTCATTTCGAGAAATAAGTTAATGACCAGAATGTGATTACCAAAAGGCTAAATTAGACCCCCGGAGGAATAAAAATCAGTATGGGTTGGAGAACAAGATTAAATCAAACATGAATTAGGGACCGGAGGATTTGGTAATAGTCGACATCGTGAGAATTTCAGAGATCGTGTTCCAACAATAATAGAATAGACAATAGACGAATAACCTTTAAAGGTCATTTAGGAAGTCGCTTACCTAAAGCAAGCAGTCTGAGCAGAGCTAATCTTAAGGGACTAAGTGTGCCAGTTACACTAGGTGTTACCTTCGTGCGTAAGAAATTTAGTTATCCCTCGTACAGAAGGTTACCATAAGGCGATTAAGGTTCATTGATAATGTGAAAAGACGCCAAAGATGAAGAGGTGAAACATCTATAGGTAGATCGTCGTAGTACTAAATCTTAGTACTCACCTAAAGGGGGAATATGGTGTGATATGGTATTAAGTCGGAGTTAAGCGGTTCAGGTAACTATGGAATGGTAAAGGAAGAATGTGGTAAAAAGGGAGAAAGGGATGATGTTGCATTTGTTCAGTTCCTACAGATATGTTGCGACTCCAGAGCATTACATAAGCACGCCGTCGGAGAGAGGCAATATGGGTTCCCACACCAGACATTATTGATAAATAAGTGTGAATGAACACTTGATACATAAGAAGCCAATACGAGTGGTAAGTTAAGATAAAGAAAATAACCCAAGAGAGATTATGCAGAATATATGTATATATGAGAATGGACCAACGAGTAATTAGTAGTTGATTCAGGAAGAGCCCGGTTATGGCTAGACAAGAAGTCACAGATAAATGAATAGATCATGCAAGATAAATATAGTGAACCGCAGCATAGGGAATTCAGTCTCGTAGAAACGAGATTGCAATCATCTGAAAATTTTCAGATAGGAGTTGAGACCGTTAAAGGTACCATTTAAGTTTTATGAAAATAAAAGAGAGTGCCAATAAGGAGACAATTAAAATTTGAGATTAAAAGTAACCCTACGAGCACAAGGGCATGAAGTTATGTAACTAAGGATTATTATAGGCAAGTAAGAACAGCTAAAATTTCCTTCAGGTGTACGATATAACCAGCTCGCAACTTTACAAGAGCCAGAAGGTCTCTCTAAGTACTACAATGAAAGATTAGTTGAGGAAATAAGGAAGAAGGTTTCCACCTAAGCATAGTGAGCTAAAGAGTAAATGATCTTATAACAACAGCCTTGCTACAATATTGTATACACTCCATAAGAAAGTGACACCTATCGTGGCTAATGAATGGAAAAAAAATCAAAGGAGATGTTTTGAGATCATATGAGGTACAGGAAATTATAGTATTCGTGGGCAATAAGACAAGCCAATTATTCATGCAACAAGTGATAGAACGACCACGAAAAGTAATTGCTTACATTTAAGGACAACTGAGAAGGCACAAAAGGAAATTTACAGTTCTAGCAAGTTAAAGGAAGGTTGTGAGTAGTATAAATAGATCGATGTAGGTCCCAAGGTGAAGCATTGTAGAGCAACAAGGTTTTAGGTAGATAGGAGTAAGGATATGAAAAGGTGAGTGAGAAGGTGACGAGAATATGTATGTCCTCGGGATTAAATCCATCAAAACAAGGGAGCTGATGATTTCCATATGTAATAAAAAGTTCGGTACAGCCTGAATGAACACAGAGGAGTCTAAGACTAGGAGCAATTAGAAGAGACGAAATGCTGCCCCGTTAGTAGAATAAGGGTGTAATTGTGATAGATAAAAGGATGACATTTAGGCCTTTGATTGAGGAATAATTTAAAGAAAAGGGATTTTATGAATTGCACGGGATTGGAATACCCCCATAAGATGAATCATGTTAGGATGCTATGAAATATGGTTATTGAGGTATAGTATCGTCCCATGGTGGATCGGGCAAATCACTTCAGATGTGAGCCCTAGTGACAGTGTATTACGTAAGAGGTTGTAAGTTATCAGTGATAGATTATAGATCAACATTAAGGTGAATAAACAATAGATGGGTACAAGTTCCAAAGTACGAGATGAGATTTATTTGTTATTATTAAGATGAATACTAATGAGGAAGCACTAAAAGACTTAGATTTATACACATAGGATAAGCAGCGAGAGAGTAACCTGGAGTTGGGTAGCAAACCTCGGTAATAATAAACCGAAGTAAGTTTTATGGTATAGTATAACCTACCTAGATGTAGTAAATCCATAAGGATAGATATACAAGGCTATGAAACAAGAGATAACAATAGTCTTAAGTTCGATAAAGTACCAAGCGAAAGATATCAGTACACCTATAAAAGCCTAGAGGGACAGCTTGTCATAATTCTGTATATGTTCATAAAGTGAGGCTTAAAGATTGGCTAAAAGATGGAGGAAAAAGGGAAGAAGAGTCGCTAGGCGCTCATACAAGAACACAGTCGTACATACTGCATGACATAAGGTAGCAAATGTTACGATGTTGGAAGAATTCCGACCACATGTCATGGCGTGACAAAGAGGCCTAAAAGGGGGGAATGCCCAAGCGTTTAGATTTATTCACAAAACAGTTGCTTAGATGGCAAGATGAGCATTAAAGTATTCGTAAGAGCCATAGTTTATGAAACTGATAAGCGTATTAGTCAACATTCGAGGACGAATGTTCCAAAGGAGGGAATGATGTTACAGCCCAAGTTTTCATACGTGAGAGTACGTCGTAAGTCATTGATGTAAGCTCGAAAATGAGATTATATTTGGAAGCAAATAAACTAAGTTAATCATGTTACCTTGGAAGTTACAAATATTTAAGATCATGAATAACAAGTACCAAAAGGGTTGGAAAGCTTAGTCGCTAAACGGATTGAAGAAAATAAGTTTCGTCAAAAATCGACAAGTTTGGAATGTTATAACATATTCTTTTGGGGTGAGACTAGGGTGATTAACATGATGAGGAGGTTAATTTATGAGTTATTGTAGTCTTATGATAGTCGTGTGTTATGTTTTTAAGTCAAACGAGGATCTCACAAGTTGCATTTATAATGTGCTGAAATTTAGGTCAAATGTAGATGCACTTTTCTCCCAATATACTTGGCATAAATGGATGATCTACATATCAAATTGAAGATCTATCGCATTTGCGAGACCGCGCAAGCAGCTCCCAATGGGACCCACTTAGGCGGTGGTCGACCTACTTCACTTTTAAAGATTTGGACGCCTCTCTGAGGGGTTGTCATTGAGGATTGTTGTGGGCTGTATTTGGATGAAATTCCAAGTTGTTGCTGCTGTCTAAGGTGAGTATGTATGGGTTCCCACACCAGACGTTTATTGATAAATAAGTGTGAACGAACACTTGATACATAAGAAGCCAATACGAGTGGTAAGTTAAGATAAAGAAAATAACCCAAGAGAGATTATGCAGAATATATGTATATATGAGAATGGACCAACGAGTAATTAGTAGTTGATTCAGGAAGAGCCCAGTTATGGCTAGACAAGAAGTCACAGATAAATGAATAGATCATGCAAGATAAATGTAGTGAACCGCAGCATAGGGAATTCAGTCTCGCAGATACGAGATTGCAATCATCAGAAAATTTTCAGATAGGAGTTGAGACCGTTAAAGGTACCATTTAAGTTTTATGAAAATAAGAGAGAGTTCTAATAAGGAGACAATTAAAAGTTGAGATTAAAAGTAACCCTACGAGCACAAGGGCATGAAGTTATGTAACNNGTGAAGATACCCCAGAATACTCCCTCATCACTTCTGGGATCAAACTTACCTAGGGAGTCTTTTCCATTATTTGTGCACAAAGCACTTGCAACCAAATGCCCTAAGATGGGATATATTTGGTTTTCTCCCTTTAAGTAACTCATAGGGTGTCTTCTCTACAAGAGGTCTAGTCATTCATCTATTGATAATGTAACATGCAATATTTACAGCCTCTGCCCAGAAGCTGTGAGGCAGTTTACTAGAAAGAAGCATAGTCCTAGCCATGTCTTCAAGAGTCCTGTTCGTTCTTTCAACTGCTCCATTTTGTTAAGGAGTCCTAGGGGCAGAGAAGTTATGATCTATACCATGCTCATCACAGAATCCAGCAAACTTAGCATTTTCAAATTCAGTTCCATGATCAGACCTAATGAATGCAAGTTGATTACCTAGTTGTTTCTGAGTTTTTCTAACAAAAGCACTAATCATGTCAAATGCTTCATCTTTAGATGTTAAAAATAGTACCCAGGTAAATCTAGAATAATCATCAACAAGTATCATCACATATTTCTTTCCACCTCTACTTAAGGTTCTCATTGAACCACAGAGATCCATATGAACCAGTTCCAACGTCTTCGTTGTGCTTACCATTTTCTTGCTTTTGAAGGATGATCTTACCTGCTTCCCCCTTGCACAAGCCTCACAAACTTTGTCTTCCTTGAACTTGATGTTAGGTAGCCCTATCACCAAGTCCATAGAGACTAATTTGTTTATCTGATTCAGACTAGCATGACCAAGTCTTTTGTGCCACAGGAGAGGATCATTATCCAACACACTTAGGCAGGTGAGTTCATTTTCTGAAAGAGTAGACAAATCTACAATGTAAATATTGTTAACTCTTTTTCCCTGCAAAACAATCTTGTCAGTGGTAAGGTTAATCACAAAGCATTTGGTTGAGGTGAATGCTACAAGATTACCTCTGTCACATAGTTGTGACACACTGATCAGGCTGTATAGCCATCTATTAAGTAGTCATTATCAATGGAGTGTGAGTATGTCTTACGTACCTTTCCAATCCCAATAATCTCACCTTTATTCCCATTACCAAAGGAGACATTACCTCCCTTTAAGTCCTCAAGTAAAAGGAACTGGTTCTTCCAGTCATATGTTTTGAGCAGCCACTATCCATGTACCATATTTGGCTACTTACCCTCACTTGGACCAGCAAAAAGAAATCAAGGGTTAGTCTTAGGAATCCAAACTGGTTTGGGTCCCTTTCTATAGGCAAAGGGGTAAATCAAATTCCTTTTAGCCTACCCAGGCAGCCTATTTTTCTTCTGAACAAAAGATTTGTTCTTTTGACTGGCCTTTTCTTTTGCATTACATTTGTTTTTGTAATGGCCAGTCTTCCCACAGTGTGTGCAGATTTTGTTCTCAGGAAGTGTGAGGTACTTGCTTTTAGGATCCCACTTAGGTGCTTGAGTCCCATAGCCAAGTCCTCTTTTGTTGCTACAGTGATGTTCTTGTAGCCAGGAAAGTGCATCAGAAGCCTTGTTCCATTTGCAAGTTTTGTCTAGTTCATGTTTTACCTACCTTAGATCTTCTTTTAAGACTTTATCTGCTCATCTTTCCTGTACAACTCATCCTTCATTTTTCCTAAGTTTTCTTCTAGGGTGAGTTGAGTGTGATCAGCTCTCTTTTTACTTGTTCCTAGTTTCAATTTTATGTTCTCAGACCTAAGTTCTAGGACACTGGTGTCAAGTTCAAGAACCTGGTTTATCAACTCAGCATTTTTACTATCACTCTCACTAGCCCTAGATTCTAGATTTTTGCACTTGGCTTTTCGGATTACACATTCCCTAGACAGATCTTCCTTCTTATTGTTAATTATCTCAGACTCATCAATGAAGTCTAGCAATAGTTTAGACAACCCTTCTTTAGACAGGAATTTAATCTTGTCTTTGAGATGAAGGACACTTACCTCTTGTTCATCATCAGATTCTCCGATGGCCATAAGTGTTTGTTCATATCCAGCTTCATCTTCTGAGTCCTCATCTGATGTTTCTCCCCAAGCAGCAACAATAGCCTTTGTTGATCCTTTGTTCCTTTTGGGTTGAACCTGTTCCTTCTTCCTGTTTCTTCGTTCAGCCATTTCCTTCTTCCATTCAATTTCCCATTGAGGACAGTTCTTGATTATGTGATCAGTCTTACCACATTTGTAGCAACCATCGTTGATCTGTTTCTCAGGAACCCTTGGTTTGTTGAAGGTTGTACCTCTTGAAGAACCCTTTCCTCTCATCAGGTACTTTTTGAAATGTCTGGTGATCGTGGCCATTTCATCATCCTCCAGATCTGAACCTTCAGCTATTCTGAGAGCCAAACTTCTTTCCTTCTTGGGTGCATCCATTTTCATGGTTTGCCTTCTCAGATCATAGGCAGCGAGGTTTCCAATCAGTTCATCCAGCTTGAGGGTAGCAATGTTCTTTGATTCCTGAATAGCAATAATTTTTCTTTCCCAAGTCACTGGTAAGACTCTTGTCAAGATTTTCTCAACCTTGTCTTCTTCAAGGATAATTCTCCCAAGAGATTTAAGTTCATTTGTTAGTGTTGTGAACCTTGTGTACATCTCCTGGATAGGTTCTCCTTCCTTCATACTAAAATTCTCATATTAAGAATAAAGTAGTGTTCCTCTTGATCTTTTTACTTGAGGAGTTCCTTCATGAGCCACTTGTAAAGTGTGCCATATTTCCTTTGCAGTTGTACAGCTTTGAATTCTGCTGTACTCGTCTGGACCCAATCCACACACAAGCCATTTCATGGCCTTGGCATTCTTCTCCCCTTTCTTCAAATCTTCAGCAGTGCAGTCAGCTCTTGTCTTTGGCGCATTCACTCCTTCAGCATTCTTCTTTGTAGTTGCTAGAGGATCATCAGTGACTATGTCCCAGAGTTCATAGTCTTCTCCTATGATATGATCTCTCATCCTGTTCTTCCACCAAGAATAGTAATGACCATTAAATAGTGGTAGCCTAGTAGTGGATTGCCCTTCCCAGTTTCCAGGTGTGCACTCATTTTGATCCTTTCCTAAGGTGTTAGCCTCTTCAAGGATAACCCGCTCTGATACCAATTGATGTTTTAAGCGTCAATACCACACAAGAGGGGGGGTGATTTGTGTGGTACCTAATTTTCCTTAAGTTGTTTATGGAAGGACCTGGTCCTTCTAGGTGTTCCAACTACTACTATTTGCGGAATAATAAATACAAAAAATAAAGAACACAGAGATTTTTACGTGGAAAACACCTGGCTCAAGAGGTGAAAAAACCACAACCTACTACTCAGTAGGATTTTCCCAAACTTCCATTAAAATCACTGAGCCAAAACAGCATTTACAAAACTCTTTGTAAACCTAAGGATTAACTCTAATCACGTTGTAGCACACAGCCTCAATTGTTGCGACAACTTCAAGTTAGCTATAACTTGAACACTGTAGGTACCTAATACAATTGCTTCTATGAAAGCTGAAAGGTACAATTTTAAACCACCTACTACAATTGAACTAGAATAAAAGATAAACACAATCTAACTGGTTCTTCTATCTCGTTCAAGTAGCTTCAGGAGTGCACACTTAAATCACACATAAATTGCTTGCAAAATTGCCTCGCTCTTTTACTCTCAATTTGTTTTAACTTCTACATATATGCAATACCTGTAAAAGAGAACAATCACTGTCATTTAATAGGTTAGTGATTAGAGTTTGATTAGGACTCAATTGCTGCTCTTCTATCGTAGAAGAGTTCATGATGTTCTCAAACTCTAACACTATCTTCATCCGGGATTGTGTTCTCTTCATTTAAAGAGACTTTCTCCCCTTATCTAATATGCAACCTTTTCGACCAGATCAGGAGATATTGCTGCGTGATCAGTAGTCTTATCTCCTTCACGTGCATCTCACATGGTTTGTGTGATCATGATTGTGCTTCACAAGATGGACCTGGTCCATGACTGACTTCTTTTGTCAATCTTCAAAACTTCACCTATTCTTGGGCCAACAAAGTGAAATATGTGAACAACTATCAGGGCCAAAGGGTAATTCTTCTAACCAACAACAACAATGGAGATGACAAGGCAATTGGGGAAATCAACAACAACAAGGGAATAGTAACTGGCAGAACAACAACCAAAATTCAAATTGGGGCAACCAAAACAATAACAACAACTATCAGGGTAATTGGAGTGGCAACAACAACAACTGGGGTAGAAACAACAATCAGGGTGGTTGGAACAATAGCAATCAAGGAAATCGGGGGCAAGGCTTTCAAAGGCCCCGATGTACCAACAACCAAACAATCCACCCCCATTTACATCCAAAGGTCCTAGTTCATCCAACAATGAAATGGGGAGAATCGAAATGATGTTTGAACAGATGATGAAAAAGAATGCTGACTCTGATGTCCAGTTGGCATCCCTCAATACTTCAATCAAAAACTTGGAGGTTCCATTAGGCCAAATCTCACAATTCTTGAATACTCGCCCTAAGGGAGCTCTACCTAGTGATACGGTAGTCAACTCGAAGGGTGGGAATAATACCGGGCATGCAATGGCGGTCACTACAAGAAGTGGACGAGGCGATAATGTGAATGCCTCCAAAAAAAAAAATTTGAGTGATGAAGTTGAGTTGCAAGAGGATGATATCCCTTTGGTGGTTGAGAATGTGACTGACGAGAACTTGATTGAGGAAGTGAGGATTGATATCCAAGATAATGAGGTGGAAACTCAGAATGACGTGAACCCGTCTAGGGAACACGTAATAGACATGCCAAAAACGGTTGTGCCTAAAGCCAAAGCTCCTTTGCCAATGCCACCTCCACCTTATCCTCAAAGGCTCGCGAAGCAGAAAAATGAGAACCAGTTTAAGAAATTTATTGACATGATGAAGAGCTTATCAATTAATGTGCCTTTGGTGGAGGCTCTAGAACAAGTGTCGGGTTACCCCAAGTTCATGAAATACTTGGTGACAAAGAAAAGATCCACGGATTGTGAGACATCAAAATGACCCACCAAGTTAGTGCAATAGTGCACTCGATGGCTCCGAAGCTAGAAGATCCCGGCGCTTTCACCATTCCTCGCACCATTGGGAGTGCAAACTTTGCAAAAGCTCTATGTGATTTGGGGGCAAGTATCAACTTGATGCCTTACTCCGTTTTCAAGACATTGGGTATTGGACAACCGAGGCCGACTTCCATGAGATTGCAAATGGCGGATAGAACAATGAAGAGGCCATTGGGTATAATTGATGATGTTCTTGTCCAGGTGGACAAATTTATCTTGCCGTTTGATTTTGTGATTCTCGAGTGCGAGGTCGATTATGAGGTGCCTATAATCTTGGGAAGACCTTTCCTTGCAACTGGGAAGGCTTTAGTTGATGTGGAAGCAGGGGAACTCACCTTCTGGGTGGGTGATGAAAAAGTGGTCTTTCATGTGTGCAAATCAATGAAGCAACCAAATAGCAAGGAAGTGTGCTCCTTTGTGGATCTTGTCACGGAGTTGATCTTTGATGATGCTAGTGCCATGATAAATGTGGAGGATCCTCTAGAGGCGGTATTAGTGAACCTAGATGTCAATGAAGATGAAGGAAGGGTGGAGTGTGTCAATGCTTTACATGGTACAGGGTCTTATTCTTATGAGCCCCGTAAGCTTTCTCTGCATCTTGAGAACAGAAAAACTCCCCCAACAAAGCCCTCAATTGAGGAACCTCCCATTTTGGAGTTGAAGCCTTTGCCTTCACACCTCAGGTATGAATTCTTAGGCCATAGTTCAACTTTGCCAGTTACTCTTTCCTCTTGTCTTACTAACATGCAGATGGAAGCCACATTGGCGGTGCTCCAAAGACGGAAGAAGGCAATTGGATGGACTCTAGCGGATATTCGGGGAATAAGCCCCACCGTTTGCATGCACAAGATTATTCTCGAATATGATGCAAAGCCCTCTGTGGAACATCAAAGGAGGTTGAACGAGGCGATGCAAGAGGTTGTTAAAAAGGAGGTGATCAAGTGGCTTGATGCAGGGGTTGTGTACCCCATCTCGAAGCGTTCTTGGACTTCTCCGGTGCAATGTGTGCCGAAGAAAGGTGGTATGACTGTGGTGACTAATGAGCAAAATGAGCTGATTCCTACCAGGACTGTCACTGGATGGCGGGTGTACATGGACTACCGCAAGTTGAATAAAGTGACTCGAAAGGATCACTTCCCATTGCCCTTTCTTGACTAGATGCTAGATAGACTTGCGTGGCGTGCATTTTACTATTTTCTGGATGGGTATTCAGGCTACAACCAGATATTGATTGCCCCAGAGGATCAGGAGAAAACCACCTTCACATGCCCATACGGGACCTTTGCATTTTCCAGGATGCCTTTCGGGTTGTGTAACGCACCGGCTACCTTCCAGCGGTGTATGATGGCTATCTTTACTGACATGGTAGAGGATTTCTTGGATATGATTATGGATGACTTCAGCGTGGTGGGTGACTCCTTTGATGAATGTTTGAAGAACCTTGACAAAGTGTTGGCTCAGTGTGAAGAGACGAATCTTGTGCTCAACTGGGAAAAATGCCACTTCATGGTCGAGGAGGGCATTGTCCTCGGCAGTAAGATGTCAAAGAAGGGAATAGAGGTGGACAAGGCCAAAATTGAAGTAATTTTAAAGCTTCCTCCCCCTACTTCAGTGATGTTCTAAACGTCAATACGACACAAGAGGGGGGGGGGGGGGTGATTTGTGTGGTACCTAATTTTCGCTCTAGAAGAACCTGGTTCTTCTAGGTGTACTTACTACTACTGCTTGCGGAATTAAGAGTACATAAAATAAAGAACACAGAGATTTTTACGTGGAAAACACCTGGCTCAAAAGGTGAAAAAACCACGACCTACTACTCAATAGGATTTTCCTAAACTTCCACTAAAATCACTGAGCCAAAATAGCATTTACTAAACTCTTGTAAACCTAAGGATTAAACTCTAATCCCAGTGTGGCACACAGCCTCAACTGTTGCGACACCTTCAAGTTAACTTTAACTTGAATACTCAAAGTACCTAATACAATTTCTTCTATGAAAGCTGTAAAGGTACAACTTTAAACCACCTACTACAATTGAACTAGAATAAGAATAAACACAATGGAATTGGTTCTTCTATCTTGTCCAAGTAGCTTCAGGAATGCACACTTGAATCTCACATAAATTGCTTGCAAAATTGCCTCGCTCTTTTGCTCTCAATTTAGTTTCACTTCTGCGTTTGTGCAACTTCTGTAAAAGAGAACAATAACTGTTATTTAATGAGTTAGTAATCAGAGTTCGATTGAGACTCAGTTGCTGATCTTCCATCGAAGTTGAGTCCTTGAACAATACAAACTCCAACCCTATCCTTTATCCAGATTGTGTCCTCTTCCCATGAGGATACTTTCTTTCCTCATCCAATATGCAACCTTTTCGATCAATTCAGGAGATATTGCTGCTTTATCCTTGAGACTTATCTCCTTCACATGTATCTCACATGTATAGGTTGATAAACACTGTGTCTCACATGATGGACCTGGTCCATGACTGAGTTCATTTGTCATTCTTCAAAACTTCACCTGAACTTGGGCCAACAAATTCCCCCTTTTTGATGATGATAAACTCTGTGCTTTTACTGATCAGAGAACCTGTGGAACTCAGCTTAATCATCAACACTTTAACTTATAAATTTTAACTTATCATTAAGGACCAGGTTTAATCAGGTAATAAATATCACATTATTCAGAAGAACAAGTAAAGCACAATATCTCTTCCCCCTTTTGGCATCATCGAAAAATTGCAAATATTGTGAATCCCAGATTTTAATAATTACTCATAGCTACTGGGGCAACTGCAAGTGAAAACATGGTTCAATTAATCACAACCAACAAACAAAATTAACTATTAAGTTCAGAATCTTCATAGAACAAGAGAAAAAGCAAATTTTCATTGATTAGGATATGTTTCCACAAACAGACCACAAAGAGAAAGAAAAACTTCCAAACATGAGCAACAAAAACAGAAAAAGTCCTGAATCTGGGTCACTGGGGTGCTAGATACGTTCAAAAACAAGAACTGGAAGACCCAAGGCTTGGAGGAACTAGAGGGTTGGGTTTGGAGAAGGTTGAGCATATTCTTAAGCATTCCTTCACTTTTCTCCTTTTCTTTTGCTAGCTCAGCTCGAAGGCCATCTCTTTCAGCTTCCAAATCAGCAACACGAGCCTGAAGCCTAGCAATTTCAGCATCCTTAGTTCCACACTCTTGAACCAAAGCCCCAACCTTGCTATTCACTGGTGTCTTCAGAGATGAACCAGGTGCAACTGGGGTGGCATTGACAGGATAGTCACAAGCCAATAAAGTCCTAACACCAAAATGCTCCTTGCTTGATGCCATCTCCCATTTCTTCAAAGGCGCCCTTAGCCTGTCCAGCACAGTTGTGAGTATGAACCTATATGGAGTTGCATGTGCCTTGGATCCATTAATGACCCTATCCAGTAGTTTGACAATAAAAGCAGGCCAATTTATCTGCTTTCCACTCTTAAGGCACTCCATAAGAACCAGGTCCATATAGTTGGCAGTATGTCTCCTTTCCTGTCTGGGCAGCAGGCACTTGTTCACAAATTCAAATAAGACCTTGTGCTCGGGTCTCATCTCACCCTTCTGAACAAATCTGGCTTCAGGTACATCTTTAGCATTTGCAGCATCACAGAAATTGCTACTAATTTGAAGAGCAGTGGGGAGAGATTCCAGACATGGCCACCTCTGCCTTGTATAGTCATCATACCCTTCACTTGGCATGTCCAGAATCTCACCCAGTTTGATTGCATCAAACTCTACTTTTACACCCTTCACCATGTTGGAGACTACCCCATTTTTCACAGTGGCATTGGCCATGAACTCAATCAGCTCCTTCCTGGCCAGCCTCCAATCCATTCAAAGGACCATGTCCTTCCACCCTTGTGCAGCTAGGGTATCCACCAATCTTCTCATTCCTGGCTCATCCAGGTCTTTCAACAACCTGCCTTTCAAAATTTTTCTCCTGCCAAAAATGGCAAACCTATCCTATTCTTTCTCAGACTCCTCCTCTTCTTTTTCTCCACTCCATTCTTCTTCCTCTTCAGTAATTTTTAACTGTTTCCCTTTCACTGCAGATTTGGTTCTTTTGGCTAAGGAGGGTTCAGCAGATGCAGGTACAGAGGAAGACTTCTTGGAAGAAGTCTTGGATCTTTTTGGTTTGGGAGTAGGAACTTCCTTAGTTGTTCCTCTTTCTTGATGGACCAGGTCCATCTCCTCTTCTTCTTCTTCTGCAATCTCAACACTCTCCACAACTTTAGCCTTTCCTTTTTCCCTCTTTTTCTTCCTGCTCTCTTCCAGAGCTTTCTGCAATTCTGCTTCACTTTACTTCACCTTGCTTCTAGTAGCTCTTCCCTTTGGTACTGAAGGGACAGTAGCCTTTGATGATGACACTTTACTTTTCTTTGTTGGCTTGGAAGCAGTTGGAGCCTTTTATGAGGAAGTTTTGCGTTTCTTTGGATCATAGCTGGCTCCAACCTTTTTCAGAATGTCAGCTAGGGTTTCCTCAACAGATGAACCTGGTTCAGCCTGTTGCATGCTCAGATGAACGAGACCTTCAGCAGCTTCCCCAGAACTACTTCCCCCTGAGTTGTTGCCACTCTCCTCCACACCTCCACAGATAGCAAGAACTTTTTCTTTCTTTTTACTTCCCTTCCTACTTGACTCATCCCCCTTTACATCTTTCACAGAACCAACCAAAACAAACCTATTATCTACATTTTCAACAACATCAAAAAATACCAAACAAGTATTTACCTCACCAGGGGTTTCTTGATTCTTGTCAGCGTCAGAGGAACCATGTTCTTCACCTTCGCTGGCAGAGATAAAAGCTTCAGACTCAGAGCTGGAGTCAGATTCTTTAGCAGAACTTTCCTTCTTCTGGCTAGGCCTCAATTTCTCATTTAGAGCTTTTCTCAAAGAACCAGAAGCTACAGTTTTTCTAGCCAACATTTTCTGCCGGCGGAACCTTGGTTTTGGGGTTTCACTAGGGGGTGTAGATGAGGATGTATTAGAAGGGGATACTGGTGGGGGAGTTCCAGGATTATCTTGGGTATTAGTCATGGTGAATTATTTCTGGAGAAGATTTGGGAATTTTGGAGAGAAAAAGATAATCAGAACTAGAGAGGATTTTTGACGGTTATGAAATAATGAAGAAGGGTGTGGTGAGTATTTAAAGATGAGTAGAAGTAATTACAGTAACGGCAGCTTTTTGCAGGAGTCAATGAGAAGTCTAATCACTTTAGAATTCCGGTGTCTTAGTGGTTAATACGCGACGCTAGATTTTAGGCAAAAATCTCGTTTTCTTTAGAGTTCTAGGAGAACGAAACTGGTTCAATGCTCAACGGATAAAATTTCTGGGAATTTGATGAATGTAGGACTTCTGCTCATGATTGAAAAATTAATCTTTCGAATTGTGCAACGTATAGAAAACATACCTGAACTTTCTCATAAGCATAAACTGATGAACCAGGTTCTTCAAGTAGAACTCTCTTGAACATGCCTCAAATGTCATAATAGAAAAAAACTTTATATGAGATCAGTGAGTCATATATACACATGTCACAAGAGTATACTGATTAATGTATGAGACTGAGTAAGAATTGATCTAGATATTTACACAATAGTTAGAACTCCTAACCAATTTTTTTTTCATTGTGCATTCTGAACTGGACCTATTAGGTGATCTTAATCATCCCTAATTCCAACCTGTTCCTCTCAAAGTTTTCTCTACTCAGTGCTTTAGTAAAGATGTCAGCTATTTGTTTATCAGTAGCACAGAATTCTATTGAAATCAATCCTTTCTCATAGTTATCTCTTAAGAAGTGGTGTCTAACATCTATGTGCTTAGTCCTCTTATGATGAACAAGGTTCTTTGTCATACTTATAGCACTAGTGTTATCACAGAATATTGGAATACATCCCACTTCAATTCCAAAATCTACCAGCTGTTGTTTGATCCATAGTAATTAAGCACAACAAGAAGCAGCAGCAACATACTCAGCTTCAGCAGTAGATAGGGCCACAAAGTTTTGCTTTTTGGTAGCCCATGACACAAGACATGAACCAAGGAAGAGTGCCATACCTGAGGTGCTCTTTCTATCTACTAGGAAACCTGTATAATCAGCATCAGCATATCCTACTAGATCAAAATTACTACCTTTTGGATACCAAAGGCACAGATCAGTGGTTCCTTTTAGATATCTTAGTATCCTCTTGACAGCAGTCAAGTGAGACTCTTTTGGATTTGCCTGAAAACGAGCACAAAGTCCTAAACTGAACACAATGTCAGGTCTGCTAGCAGTGAGATACAAGAGTGAACCAATCATACCCCTATACAACTTTTGATCAACTGATGAACCAGGTTCATCAACATCTAATCTAGTGGCAGTTGCAATGGGTGTGTCTATTTCTTTAGATTCCTCCATTTGAAACTTTTTGATTAGCTCTTTTGTATACTTCTGCTGATGGATCATGGTTCCATTTGGACTTTGTTTGATCTGTAAGCCTAAGAAGAAATTAAGCTCACCCATCATGCTCATTTCAAACTCACTCCCCATTAATTTTGCAAAGTCCTTACTTAGCTTGTCAGTGGTGGCCCCAAAGATTATGTCATCAACATAAATTTGGACAACAAGGAGATCCTTACCTGTTCCCCTTAAGAATAAGGTACTATCTATTTTACCTCTCTTGTAACCATGCTCCGGCAGGAATTTTGACAGTCATTCATACCATGCTCTTGGGGCCTGCTTGAGTCCATAGAGAGCCTTGTCCAGCTTGTACACATGCTCAGGACATTCCTTACTCTCAAACCCTAGAGGTTGTTTCACAAACACTTCTTCTTTTAGGCAGCCATTTAGGAAGGCACTTTTGACATCCATCTGATGAAGAGTGAATTCCATATGTGCTGCAAAGGCTATGAGAAGTCTGATTGCCTCTAGTCTTGCAACTGGAGCAAAAGTCTCATCATATTCTATGCCCTCCTCTTGGCTGTAACCTTGGACCACCAATCTTGCCTTGTTCCTTGTAATTGTTCCATCTTCATCAAGTTTGTTCCTGAATACCCATTTTGTACCAATAATTGCTATGTCCTTAGGTCTTGGTACTAGGTGCCAAACTTGACTCCTTTCAAACTGGTTAAGCTCATCCTGCATTGCATTCACCCAATCTGCATCCTGCAAAGCCTCAACAACATTTTTAGGTTCAATGATAGATAGAAAAGCATCAAAAGCACACAGATTCTTTAATTGTGATCTGGTTTTAACTCCAGATGTTGGATCAGTGAGAATGTTCTCAATGGGATGAGAACTTTGATACTTGTGAGGTTTCACAACCAACTGGCTTCCACTAGATGTTTCTGCCATTTATTGAAGAACAGGATCATGAACAGGTTCCTTCAAGGAATTTATTTCAATTCCACTTTGATTTCTTCCCCCTGTCAGGTTGCCTTGTATGGAAGAACCTGTTCCATCACCTGTTCCTTCTGTTGGTGCCACTTTGACCTGAGTTGATGCTTCAGTCAAGTCTTTTACCAATCCAATGGCTTCATTTTCATGTTCCTGTCTCTCAGAAAGAATGTTAGTTTCATCAAATACTACATGCACACTTTCTTCTACACGCAAAGTTCTTTTATTAAACACTTTATGTGCTTTGCTATGTGAAGAATATCCCAAGAATACTCCCTCATCACTTCTAGGATCAAACTTTCCTAGGGAGTCTTTTCCATTATTGTGCAAATAGCACTTGCAACCAAATGCCCTAAGATGGGATATGTTTGGTTTTCTCCCTTTAAGTAACTCATAGGGAGTCTTCTCTATCGGAGGTCTGGTCATGCATCTATTTATTATGTAACATGCAGTGTTTACAGCCTCTGCCCAGAAGCTGTGAGGCAATTTACTAGAAAGTAGCATGGTTCTAGCCATACCCTCAAGAGTTCTATTCTTTCTTTCAACTACTCCATTTTGTTGAGAGGTCCTAGGGGCAGAGAAGTTATGATTTATACCATTTTCATCACAGAACTCAGCAAACTTGGAATTTTCAAATTTAGTTCCATGATCAGACCTAATGGAGGCAAGTTGATTTCCTAATTATTTCTGAGTTTTTCTAACAAATGTAAAGAACATGTCAAATGCTTCATCTTTGGAGGTTAGAAATAGAACCCAGGTAAATATAGAATAATCATCAACTAGCACCATATGTATTTCTTTCCACCTCTGCTCATGGTTCTCATTGGACCATAGATCCATATGGACCAGTTCCAACGACTTGGTTTACTTACCATTTTCTTGCTTTTGAAGGATGACCTTACCTGCTTCCCCCTTGCACATGCCTTACAAACTTTGTCTTCCTTGAACTTGATATTAGGTAGACCTATCATCAAGTCTTTAGAGACTAATTTGTTGAGCTGATTTAGACTTGCATGACCAAGTCTTTTGTGCCACAGGAGGGGATCATTAACCAACACACTTAAACAAGTGAGTTCATTTTCTGAAAGAGTGGACAAATCTACAATGTAAATATTGTTAACTCTTTTTCCCTGCAAAACAATCTTGTCAGTGATAAGGTTAATCACAAAGCATTTGGTGGAGGTAAAAGCCACAAGGTTACCTCAGTCACACAATTGTGACACACTTATTAGGCTATATTTCAAGCCATCTATCAGGTAGACATTCTCTATGGAATGAGAATCTGTTTTGCCTGCCTTTCCAACCCCAATGATCTCACCTTTCTTTCCATTACCAAAGGAGACATTACCTCATTTTAAGTCCTTAAGTAAAAGGAACTGGTCCTTGTCCCGCAGTCATATGTTTTGAGCAGCCACTATCCATATACCATATTTGGCTCCTCCCTTTCACTTGGACCTGCAAAAGGAAATCAGGGGTTAGTCTTAGGAACCCAAACTAGTTTGGGTCCCTTTCTATAAGCAAAAGGGTGAATCAAATTCCTTCTTGCCCATCCAGGCAGCTTACCTTTTTCTTGAACAAAGGCTTTGTTCTTTTGACTGGCCTTTACTTTTGTATTACATTCATTTTTGTAATGACCAGTCTTGCCACAGTGTGTGCATATTTTGTTTTCAGGAAGTGTGAGGTACTTGCTTTTAGGGTCCCATTTTGGTGCTTGAGTCCCATAGCCAAGTCCTCTCTTGTTGCTACTGTGATGCTCTTGCAACCAAGAGAGTGCATCAGAAGCCTTGTTCCACTTGCATGTTCTGTCTAGTTCATGTTTCACCTTTCCTAGATCTTCCTATAAGACTTTGATGAATTCATCTTTCTTATGCAATTCATCTTTCATCTTTCCCAAATTTTCTTCTAGAGTAAGATATGTGGGATCATCTTTCTTCTTTCCTGTTCCTAGTTTCAGTTTTAAGTTTTCAGACCTATGTTCTAGGAAACTGTTGTCAAGTTCAAGAACCTGGTTCTTCAACTCAGCATTTTTGTTATCACTCTCATTTGCCCTAGACTCTAGACTTTTGCATTTTGCTTTTAGGATCACACATTCGCTAGACAGAACTTCCTTCTCATTGTTAATTAATTCAAACTCATCAATGAAGTCTAGTAATAGCTCAGCCAATCTTTCTTTAGACAGGAATTTAATCTTGTCTTTGAGATGAAGAATACTTACCTCTTGTTCATCATCTGATTCTCCGATGGCCATCAGTGCTTGCTCTTCTTCAACTTCATCTTCTGAGTCTTCATCTGAGGTTTCTCCCCAAGCAGCAACCATTGCCTTGGTTGAACCTTTGTTTCTTTTTGGTTGAACTTGTTCCTTCTTCCTGTTCCTTCGTTCAGCTCTTTCTTTCTTCCACTCAATTTCCCATTGAGGGCAGTTCCTGATCATGTGATCAGTCGTACCACACTTGTAGCAACCCTCATTGGTCTTTTTCTCAGGAGCTCTTGTCTTGTTGAAGGTTGTACCTCTTGAAGAACCCTTTCCTCTCATCAGGTACTTTTTGAAATCTCTAGTGATCATAGCCGTCTCATCATCTTCCAGATCTGATCCTTCAGCAATTCTGAGAGCTAAGCTTCTCTCCTTCTTGGGGGTATCCATCTTCATGGTTTGCCTTCTCATTTCATAAGCAGTCAGATTTCCAATCAGTTAATCCAGTCTGAGAGTAGCAATATTCTTGGATTCCTGAATAGCAGTGATTTTGCTTTCCCATGTGACTGGCAAAACCCTTGTCAGAATTTTCTCAACCTTGTCTTCTTCAAGAATAACCCTTCCAAGAGACTTAAGTTCAATTGTCAGTGTAGTGAACCTAGTATACATCTCCTGAATAGTTTCTCCTTCCTTCATAGTAAAATTCTCATATTGAGAATACAGCAGTGTTCCTCTTGATCTTTTCACTTGAGGTGTTCCTTCATGGGCCACTTGCAAGGTGTCCCATATCTCCTTAGCAGTAGTACAACTTTGGATCCTACTGTACTCATCTGGACCTAGTCCACACACAAGCCATTTCTTGGCCTTAGCATTTTTCTCCCACTTTCTCAGGTCTTTAGCAGTACAGTTAGCCCTTGTCTTTGGCACATCAACTCCTTCAGCATTCTTCTTTGTGGTTGCTAGGGGACCATCAGTGACTATGTCCCAGAGTTCATAGTCTTCCCCTATGATGTGATCTCTCATCCTGTTCTTCGACCAAGAATAGTACTGACCATTGAAAAGTGGAGGCCTAGCAGTGGATTGCCCTTCCCAGTTCCTAGGTGGTGCACTCATGTTGATCTTCTCCTAAGGTGTTAGCCTCTTCAAGGATAACCTGCTCTGATACCAATTGATGTTCTAAACATCAATACCACACAAGAGGGGGGGTGATTTATGTGGTACCTAATTTTCGCTCTAGAAGAACCTGGTTCTTCTAGGTGTACTTACTACTACTGTTTGCGGAATTAAGAGTACATAAAATAAAGAACACAGAGATTTTTACGTGCAAAACACCTGGCTCAAAAGGTGAAAAAACCACGACCTACTACTCAGTAGGATTTTCCCAAACTTCCACTAAAATCACTGAGCCAAAATAGCAGTTACAAAACTCTTGTAAACCTAAGGATAAAACTCTAATCCCAGTGTGGCACACAGCCTCAACTGTTGCGACAACTTCAAGTTAACTCTAACTTGAATACTCAAAGTACCTAATACAATTGCTTCTATGAAAGCTGGAAAGGTCAAACTTTAAACCACCTACTACAATTGAACTAGAACAAGAATAAACACAATGGAATTGGTTCTTCTATCTTGTCCAAGTAGCTTCAGGAATGCACACTTGAATCTCACATAAATTGCTTGCAAAATTGCCTCGCTCTTTTGCTCTCAATTTAGTATCACTTCTGCATTTGTGCAACTCCTGTAAAAGAGAACAATCACTGTTATTTAATGAGTTAGTAATCAGAGTTTGATTGAGACTCAATTGCTGATTTTCCATCGAAGTTGAGTCCTTGAACAATACAAACTCCAACCCTATCCTTTATCCGGATTGTGTCCTCTTCCCATGAGGATACTTTCTTTCCTCATCCAATATGCAACCTTTTCGATCAATTCAGGAGATATTGCTGCTTTATTCTTTAGACTTATCTCCTTCACGTGTATCTCACATGTATAGGTTGATAAACACTGTGTCTCACATGATGGACCTGGTCCATGACTGAGTTCATTTGTCATTCTTCAAAACTTCACTGAACTTGGGCCAACATTCAGTCAAGGGGGTTAGAAATTTTCTTGGGCATGCGGGGTTCTACCGGAGATTTATCAAGGACTTTTCGAAGGTAGTGAATCCTTTGTGCAAACTTTTGGAAAAGGATGCGAAGTTCGTGTTCGATGAGGAATGCATGATAGCTTTTGAACTCCTCAAGTACAAGTTGACCACCACTCTTATTATTACCGCACCCAATTGGAGCTTGCCTTTTGAGCTCATGTGTGACGCGAGTGATGTTGCGGTTGGAGCGGTCTTGGTTCAAAGAGTGAATAAAATTTTTCACCCTGTGTATTATGCAAGCAAAGCAATGAATGATGCTCAAGTGAATTACATGGTGACGGAAAAAGAGTTGTTGGCGATTGTGTTTGCAATGGAGAAATTTAGGCCCTATCTCATGGGGGCTAAAGTGATAATTCATACTGACCATGCTGCACTTCGCTACTTGATGACCAAGAAGGACTCCAAAGCACGATTGATGAGATAGTTTTTTTTGCTTCAAGAGTTCGACTTGGAGATTGTGGATCGCAAAGGATGTGAAAACCAGGTGGCGAACCACTTGTCCCGCTTGGAAGAGGAGGGGAGGCCCCTTGATGGCCTTGAAATGAATGATTCTTTCCCTGATGAGCAACTCCTCTCCGTATCAGTGAATAGCATGCCATGTTTCGCGGATGTTGCCAGCTTCCTCGTGACTGGTATTGTACCGTGTGAGCTCTCTTCTAACCAAAGGAAGAAGCATATACGGGATAGTTTGGACTACTATTGGGATGAGCCTTACTTATTCAAGATCTGCACTGACGGTGTGATCCAGAGATGTGTCCTGGAGGAGGAGCAATTGAGTATTTTAGAGGCTTGTCATTCCTCTCCCTACGCTAGTCATCATGGTGGGGCGAGGACAGCTTCAAAGGTTCTTAGTTGTGGTTTTTACTGGCCAACGTTGTACAAGGATGCAAGTGAACTTGTGAAGAGAGGAGACGAATGTCAAAGAGCGGGTGGAATTTCAAAGGAGGATGAGATGCCTCTCACCACTATTCTCGAAGTTGATATCTTTGATGTGTGGGGCATTGATTTCATGGGCCCGTTTGTTAGTTCATGTGGCTACACATAAATTCAAGTGGCAGTTGACTATGTGTCATAGTGGGTTGAGGCCGTGGCTTTACCCAATAATGAGGCCTGGAGTGTTGTTGCGTTTCTCGAGAAGAGTATTTTACTAGGTTAGGCACTCCTCGAGCAATCATAAGTGATGGGGGGTCTCATTTTTGCAATAGAGCTTTTGACACTTTGCTTGCTGATGATAGACTATAATTACGTATATTAGTCTCTTATTACACTCAAATTTACTTCACTTTAATTGAGTTTGAGCTTTACTCGCTAGTGTTTTGCACTAATTGTGTGTTTTATGCCTTGTAGGAGTGATTTCGAGCTATATAGATGTTATGGAATGAATTCAAGTGATTAAGAGCTTTGAAATATGAGTAAAAGCCCAAGGAATAATGTTGGGATCATATTCAGGGATCAACGGATGATAGAGCAACAAAACGAAGAACCGAGTAGGCATATTGTGCACTGTCTAGTAAAATGCACATAATGTTTCGCTCAAAACTCCATTTGGGCTCCACAATATATGGTTGTAAAGCTAACTCAAAGGGCTACAACTTTCACGTTTTACATTTTTCCAAATCCCAAAAGGAACAGGGTAAAAACTGCGATCGAAACCGCAACCGCGGACCTGAGGCGGGCTGAGGCAGTATACTTGCCATATACCGCGGTCGTACCGCGGTTGACCGCGACCGCAGCGTCCAGACCTGAAAAAACTGTCCTTTTTCGCGTAGGAGAAGGTATAATAGTTTGGTCCCGACCCTACTTGGTATATATACATGGAAAAATGGTATTTTTGAGGAGGAGACCAATTTTTGACACAGATTCGACCTAAGGAGGCAAAGACACAATAGGAGCAAGGCGGGGAATTCTTCAACGAGTTTTTCCTTCCTCTTTCTACTTTTCATTGTTGGTTATGATTTTTAGTATTGTAGTTTTACATACTATTATGAATAGCTAATCTGTTATCTAGGGTTTTGATGGAACCTTTTGTAGGATAAATTCTTGTTATGTTTTTATATAATTGAGCCGTTGGATTTTTCTACTTGTTCAACTACGTGTTTATTGTTGTTGATTGAATGGGCATCGATTGACTATGCCTATTTATTATGTATTGCTTGAGAAAGGATACATATTTAGGTAGTTGTTGAACAACATCACTCCTAACGTATGTGAGAGATCAATACGGAGGGTTTAAAGGCGGGATTAGAGATAACGAAACCTTGGTGCGATCGTAGTGAGCAGTGAATTAATGTCAGCTAGTGTAGTTCGAGAGAATACATCTAGTAAATTGTGGTAGTTGCTCGAGAGAGAATTACGACAACCAAAGTATTCACAATCGGTAGAGAATACATTGGCAAAATTGTAGGGAATATAGCTAGAAGGATTCCGACAATTGGGGAAATCATAACTCTAGACCTCCTTAATTTAGTCTCCAAACCTTTGTCTCGTTAGTTGATAATTTTACCGCTTTGTAGTATTTGCTAGTTAATTAGTTAGAAATATAAATCTCAATCTTTATAATTTAGAAAATTGTTTAATCTTGTCTTCTTAGTGATATTAAACAGATACAGCTAAGCCTTTGTTCTCTGTGGGATTTGACTCCGGAATTTTAAACCGGATTATATTTGAAGCGACCGCTTATCCTTTTTAGGACTAGAGTTGGGCGTGATCACTTGCAAATTACAGTGTCAATCGCAAAGTTTCTACCCCTTATCATCCTCAGGCGAGTGGCCAAGTTGAAGTCTCAAACAGGGAAATCAAGAGTATATTGTCAAAGACGGTCAATGCAAATAGGACCGATTGGTCAAAGAAATTGGATGATGCTCTATGGGCTTATAGGATTGTCTACAAGACTCTGTACCGGTTGGTGTTCGGGAAAGCTTGCCATCTACCGGTTGAGTTGGAACATAAGGCCATGTGGGCTTTGAGGAAGCTAAATCTTGAATGGGATGTGTCAGCAAATCTTCGTGTGGAGCAGCTTAATGAACTTGATGAATTCCGATTTCATGTTGTGCACGGTAAAATCTGGGGGTCCAATTTCCCCGCCATTATGATGCCCCGCGAGCATACTTCCCAAGGCTCGAGACTGGGGTCGAGGTTCACCTTCAAAGGCTATCAATCCTCGACCTCGGAGCCATGCAGACCAACAGCTATATCTGGAAAATGGGGAGTTCCCAAGGCACGCGGCTAGGGCTAACACGGTCTAGCGGGCTACTCTGAACCCAAATCAGGGCGTCATTCAGCCATCCCATCCAGATATCTATGTAATTGATGTATTTTGTACTATGTGGGGATTTCCCTACTATATAAAGGGAGTCCTTGCCATTTTGTAGGGGACCTGTTGCTTCCGCTGCTCCACAAGAAATATAAAACAACACTCTCTCTGCTCTCTTACATATTCTCTTGATATCATTGCTCCCATTTATCATCTTCATTATTGTTCATCATTTATTGCTTATCATTGGTCATAAAGAGCCTTCTTTGATTTTATTATAATTGTTAGTCATACTTCGATTACCTTCGATAGCTCACCGTCGAGCCCTAAAATCGACCTCGAGGCCCCCGAATCGACAAGCTCGAGGCCCGATTGTTAACATATCAGTTTGATCATCACCTTATCCTTAACTCTTATTTCGTTCCTAAGTCTCACATACATAGCATCAACTTCTTAACAACCGGCATAAAAATAGATCACGTATTTTTAGAGTCTCATAATCAAATTTAATTTTTGTTACCAT
The DNA here is from genome assembly GCF_001879085.1 of Nicotiana attenuata. Taxonomy (NCBI): domain Eukaryota; kingdom Viridiplantae; phylum Streptophyta; class Magnoliopsida; order Solanales; family Solanaceae; genus Nicotiana; species Nicotiana attenuata. The sequence goes on along the minus strand of NC_031991.1, from coordinate 25,390,988 downwards.
TTTCACGGTAAACAGTTTGGCGCCCACCGTGGGGCTAAAAATAATAGTGATTATTTTCTTTCTGCTCCCATTACACAAAGCAAGTTATCTTTTTCACCTTTTCTTGTCCAAGATCTTCAATTTCAGGTTGAAATGCCTAGCTCAGTAAATAGAGTCAAAAACGACAATCTCGAGAACCACAGAGAGAATGGTATGGCTGTTCCGGGTGCCGGTATACTACCACAGGACCTATGAACACACCGGAGCCGACCTCCAATGATATGACCTCGAGCGACACCCAATGCATTGATGCCGCTCCTCGGATTCACCTAAAAGTGCGCCAAAAAGTTCCGCGGGAAACTCGAAAAAATCCAACCTGGGCAAAAAAAGAGATTCCTCGGCATATGTTTTATATGATTACTTGAGGGACCGACATTCCCCAAGTGCCCATGATCAAGCGAACAAAATATCCACAGCAGAAGAAGGGCCGACCCGATACCGCATGGCCGAAGACACCCTCGCATTCAGTGAAGAGGATCTCGAGAGCTTGGCAGAACCACTCAACGATACGCTTGTAATCTGTTTTCTTTTAAGCAACATTCAAGTTAAACGTGTGCTCGTGGATCCAGGAAGCTCGGCCAACATAATCGGGTCAGAGGTAGTAGAACAGCTTGGGCTACTCGATCGGATCATACCTACCTCACGGGTCCTCCACGGCTTCAACATGACTGATCGACACGTCCGGCACGGTTCAGAACATCGAGTTCTAAGTCATCGGTGGCGACATGAGGTACAATGCATTGCTCGGGAGTCCATGGATACACAGCATAAGGGCAGTACCGTCAACTCTGCACCAGATGATAAAATTTCCCACAAAGGATGGCATAACAACCATATATGGGGAACAACAGGCGGCGAAAGAAATATTCGCGGTTTACCACGAGGCGCCGACCCTCGCACAGCCAACCTCGGATGAGTCTAGGAGCATACAGAGCCCCGAGGACGACGAAGAAGATTTCTTCTATCCTCGAACTTTCGTTGCCCCCAAAGAGTCGGATACAACAAAATCTACAATCGAAGATCTGGAGCAGACTGTTTTGATCGAACACCTCCCAGATCGTAAGGTATACCTAGGAACGGGATTGACCCCCGAACTCAGGAATTTCATTCAATTTCTTATTAACAATATCGACTGTTTCGCTTGGTCCCACTTAGATATGACATGAGTTTTGCCGGAAATAACCTCCCACAGATTGAGTGTCGACCACAGGTTTAAACCGGTGAAGCAGAAAAGGAGACCACAATCCGAGGTAAAACACGCATTCATGAAGGAGGAGGTAACAAAACATCTTAAAATAGGGTCCATCAGAGAGGTAAAATACCCCGAATGGCTAGCCAACATAGTAGTGGTACCCAAAAGGGGAAATAAGCTAAGAATGTGTGTTGACTATAAAGACTTAAATAAGGCGTGTCCCAAGGATTCGTTCCCATTCCCTAACATCAATCGTCTGATCGATGCTACGGCCGGCCACGAGACCCTCACCTTTCTCGATGCTTACTCGGGGTATAATCAAACTCAGATGAACCCTGAGGATAAGGAGAAACTTCGTTCGTCACGAAATATGGTACCTATTGTTATAACGTGATGCCCTTCGGACTAAAAAATGCAAGGGCTACGTACCAACGTCTAGTTAATAAAATATTCGAGCATCAAGTAGGCAAATCCATAGAAGTTTATATTGATGATATGCTAGTTAAGTATCTACGCGCAGAGGACCATTTGACTCATTTGCAGGAAACATTCGACATCCTCAGAAGTTACAACATGAAGCTCAACCCCGAGAAATGTGCCTTCGGAGTGGGTTCGGGCAAATTCCTGGGCTTCATGGTATCAAACAGGGGGATCGAGATTAACCCCGATAAAATCAAGGCCATCAAGGAAATCATAGTGGTAAATAATGTAAAGGCCGTGCAACGGCTGACAAGGCGAATAGCGGCTCTGGGCAGATTCATATCAAGGTCATCCGACAGGAGCCATCATTTCTTCTCTTTACTCAAAAGGAAAAACAACTTTGAATAGACTCCAGAATGCCAACACGCCTTAGAGGAGTTGAAATGATTTCTGACTAGCCCGCCTCTGCTCCATACACCAAATAAGGATGAAACACTATATATGTACCTGGCCGTATCAGAAATAGCGGTAAGTGGCGTGCTGGTTCGAGAAGAGCAAGGTACGCAATTTCCTATTTATTATGTAAGTCGGACCCTAGGGGATGCCGAAACTAGGTATCCGCACCTTGAAAAATTGGCTCTCGCGTTAATAAGCGCCTCGCAAAAATTGAAGTCCTATTTTCAATGCCACCGTATTTGCGTTCTAACAGCATATCCTCTCCAGAGCATATTGCATAAACCCGAGCTATCGGGCCGATTGGCCAAATGGGCCATCGAAATTGGGGGGTATGCTATCGAATATCAACCCCGAACGGCCATGAAGTCCCAAATTCTGGCCGACTTCGTGGCACATTTTTCACGCTCCCTCGTGCCCGAGGTAGAAAAGGAACTTTTACAAAGATCAGGCACATCTTCCGTGGTATGGACCCTATTCACCGATGATGCCACAAACGTGAGAGGATCCGGACTCGGTATAGTCCTGAAGCCACCTACGGGCGGCGTAATCTGGCAATCTATAAAAACTGCCAAATTGACTAAAAATGAAGCTGAGTACGAGGCTATGATTGCAGGTTTAGAACTGGCCAAAAGCTTGGGAGCCGAGACCATCGAGGCAAAATGTGATTCACTCCTGGTAGTAAACCAGGTGAATGGGAGCTATGAAGTCCGGGAGGACAGGATACAGAGGTACTTGGATAAAATCCAAGTCACATTACGCCGTTTCAAAGAATTAACCTTAGTCCACGTGCCTCGAGAGCAAAATAGCAAGGCCGATGCCCTCGCAAACCTGGGATCATCTGTTGAAGAAGATGACCTACTCCCCGGGGCTATTATTCAGCTATCCAAATTAGTGGTCGAGGAAGGTCATGCCGAGATTAACTCCACCAGCCTAACATAGAACTGGAGAAATAAATATATTGATTATTTGAAAGACGAAAAATTGATCGCGGATCCAAAAGAATCGAGGGCCCTGCGAACCAAAGCAGCCCGGTTCTCACTCGATGAAAACAAGACTCTGTAAAGGAGAACTTTTGATGGTCCGCTAGCAGTATGTCTGGGGCCTGGGGATACTGACTATCTACTCCAAGAAATTCACGAGGGTACTTGCGGAAACCATTCCGACGCCGATTCGTTAGTCCAAAAGGTGTTTAGGGCAGGCTACTACTAGGACAACATGGAGAAAGACACCAAGGAATTCGTCCGAAAATGCGATAAATGCCAGAGATTTGCCCGCATGATTCACCAACCCGGCGAACAACTACATTCTGTCTTATCGCCATGGCCATTCATGAAATGGGGAATGGACATCGTCGGGCCCCTGCCGACGGCCCCAAGTAAATCTAAATTTATTTTATTTATGACTGACTATTTATCAATATGGGTGGAAGCGCAGGACTTCGAGAAAATAAGAGAAAAAGAAGTCATTAACTTCATCTGGGACCACATTATATGCCGATTCAGGATTCCCTCTGAGATAACGTGCAATAACGGGAGGCAGTTCATCGGAAGCAAGGAAACACAGTTCCTCGAGGATCATAAAATCAAAAGAATCATGTCGGCGCCTTACCACCCGTGTGCAAATGGCCAGGCCGAGTCAACAAATAGAACGATCATCCAAAATTTAAAAAAGAAGGTGGAGAGCGCCAAGGGGAAGTGGAGAGAAATGTTGCCCGAAGTGCTATGGGCGTACCAAACAACTTCAAAATCAAGCACAGGGGAGACGCCTTTCTCCCTAGTGTACGGCGCCGAGGCTTTGATACCGGTGGAGGTCGGGGAGCCGAGCACCAGATTCCAACACACCACCGAGAGCTCGAACAACGAGGCCATGAGAGCGGCCCTTGAACTACTAGATGAAACACGGGAAGCCTTGTTAGTCCATATGGCCGCCCAGAAGCAAAGGATCGAAAGGTATTACAACAAGAGAACAACCCTCTGACATTTCAGAGTTGGGGACTTGGTCCTAAGGAAAGTCACCCTTAACACCCGAAACCCTAATGAAGAAAAGCTAGGTCAAAATTGGGAAGGACCGTACCGTGTCCTCAGAGTAGTTTGTAAAGGGTCTTACAAGCTCGGTACCATGGAGGGCGAACAACTTCCAAGCAACTGGAACATATCAATGCTAAAACGGTATTATTGCTAGGGCATCCGATTGAAAATTCTGAAAGCACCCTCGAGCACGCGTTGCACTCTTTTCCTTCGACCAGATTTTGTCCATAGAAGGGTTTTACCGGCAAGGTTTTTAACGAGGTAACGACCATATGCTACCTAAGGAGAATCAACAAGTATTCAAGATTTCTTTTGCAATCCACCTCGAATACTGGGGGGCATCCCCCCAGAAGGCCACCTACTCGGGCAAGCCAAGATATCAAAAATGGGACATAGATAGGAAAGTAATGTACCAGGCCAAACGGTCGAACGAACCGTGTCCATATAGAGCAACCGAGCCCTTAACATCAAAAATATGTATACTTGTACCAAGTAATCGGAGAATACTTTCTCACTAAAGCATTTCACGCTTCAAAGGAAACTCGACGTTCTAGCAAAAGGGACTCCTCTGTCAAAAAGGTCCCGAACACTTGGAGACTGGCGTCAACAATTCGACACCCGAACGACCCCCGGGTCGTAACTCCAAACTCATAAGCCCTCAACAAGGCAACATTAAAATTATAAAGCGTCTCCAAAGCCGAAAGTGTCCCGAACACTCGAAGACTGGCGCCAAAATCTCAATAAAATGCATGACCTCAGGGTCGAAGTTGCCAAAATCGTAAGCCCTCAATAAGGCAATACCAAGCTTACAAGTAACGGCTCCCGAGCCAGGATACCCTCGATGACTCGGGGACTGTCGCCAATCACCATTCATTAAAAAACCCGAAGCCATAAGACCCCGAGCGGGCAGGCTCGGTCTCGCAAGACCTACGAAAGGCAACAACAGCATCTGTAAGACCTCAAGCAAGGCATGAACCACACTTGCACCAAGTGGCAATATATGTAAGACCTCAAGCAAGGCATGAACCATACTTGTACCAAGTATCTAAAAACTATAAGACCTCAAAGGCATGGAAATTTTGTAAGACCTTGCTAAAGGCATAAACCCGATCTCAAAGTTTAGGCTATATATAGAACTTGTAAGACCCCTAAAAGGCATATCCTCGATATAGACGCCTAATCTACTTCACTCGGGATCAAAAATGGCTCCGGCCAAGCACAAATGACTACGATCATAAGGCTGTACCAGCCAAAATAACGCGACTCGGGGATGCCCGACCGTCGCTACAAAATCACAGGCCTTCAATTACTTCGAATCTATTTCGAAAGAACCGGTTAAACAGGCTACCCTCGACATAGGCAAAAAAGCTTCGACCATGTCATCGCCATATAATGACTCACAATCGAGGTTTTTTATTAAACTGTCGAAGAGTTAGGCAAACACTTTCAAAAAATCCTTATCGAGGGAAAAATAAAGCCTACACAAAAGGTCGCATCGACCCAGGGCGTAAGAGCCATTGTCGCCAGCACACATAAACAGTCGCACCGAACCAAAGCGTAAGAGCCACTGTCGCCAGCTTAAAATACGAAAACATGAGGGTCGAATGAGCTTGAGTCGAAACCCGACTCGGAGATTGAACCCAAAATAGTTAACTAAAAATGCTCAAGAACAAAAGCGTAAGAGCTCAAATGCCAGCTTACACTAAAATGTCGCATCGACCCAAGGCGTAAGAGCCATTATCGCCAGCCCGCATAAAAGGTCGCATCGGCCCAAGGCGTAAGAGCCATTGTCGCCAGCCAACACAGATCAAAAGCTTGAGGGTCGAACGAGCTCGAGTCGAAACCCAACTCGGAGACTGAACCCAAAATAGTCGACTACATATGCCTAAGGGCAAGGCGTAAGAGCCATTATCGCCAGCCCACATAAAAGGTCGCATCGGCCCAAGGCGTAAGAGCCATTGTCGCCATCCCGCACAAATCCGAAAACTTGAGGGTCAAGATGAGCTTGAGTCAAAATCCAACTCAAAGACCGAACCCGAACAGTTAACTAAGAATGCCTAAGAGCGAAAAGCAACAGAGCTCAAATGACATCTTACGCTAAGAGGGAGTACCGACCCAATACGTACGAGTCGCTATCACCAGCACTAAGATCAAAGGTCGTGTCGGCCGGATGCATGAAAAAATCAGGACCGAGGGTCCAACCCGAGACCTGGGACCTTGGGTCGAAAGTCAAAATACATCACGTATTATTTCCAAAAAACAAAAGGGAAAGAAGGGGTAGGAAACAAAAGGCCTTCTTATGGCCCACAAGGGGGATGTTTACAAATATTGAAAAAAACCCTTACAAAGAGAGAAGCAAACAAAATCCTAATCTATCATTGAGCTTGCATCTTCGAAGGCTTCATCAAGGATTGCACCCCAACAACTACGGGTTATTCAGCGGCCCCTTCTCGACGGCCTCTTGCCCTCCGGGGGCTCCTCCTTCATTTCTATCACCTCCCGAGCCACTTCCCGGCACACCTCCGAAAGCAAGAAGTCAGCACCTTTCCTCTCTAGGGTCTCCACCCTCCCGAGCTCGGCAGGCAGAATGATATCTCCAGCATGTACGTCCCCAGAAGCCTACCTCCGAGATCCAAATCGAGCACGCTCCACAGCACGAGTCAATTTCGGATCGGCCCTCTCAGGCGCCCTCCCGGTTTGAGCGCTCGTTGCCATGGCATCCTCTCTATGCAAAGATATAAGCGCCTCAGCTTCAGTTTTGATCCCGGATAATGCTGCTACTAGCTCATAATGGAGGCCTCTGTACTTGTGACTATCCTTCCTCGCGTCACTAAGCTGATGCTCGACTTAGGTCACCTTCTCCTAGAGGTCATCCTTCTCGGAAGTTATCTCCCTCACATGTCGTTTGAGTTCGGAGACTTCAGAGTCTCTGGCCCGGAGCTCCTCCCTCAGCAGGGCGCTTTTCTTCTCAAACTACACGAATTGGATCCAAGACGTTAAACCACTGGGGTCTGGCAAAACATTCAGATAATAGCAAAACGGGGACTAAGTAACCTGTTCAGTAAGGTGAGCCTTCTCGCGCTCATGACGGGTCACCTCATCCTGATACCGGGTGAAAATCTAACTATAAAGCGCCTTGGCCTGAAGCCATGAAAAAAGACAAGTTAGAAAGGCAAAGGTCAGAACAACCGAGGCTAGAGCGACAGACAGGATTCGCACAAATTACCTGCTCGCAAAGCCTACTCATCTCACCAAAGACGAGCGAAGCATCGATCTCAGGGGTTTCCTCGAGAACGTTTGGAAGCCTCTCGAGTGCATCCCGCCTCTGATAGGTCTCCCCGAATCAGAAAGTTCTTCGCACGAGGCATCTTGCACTCCCTTAGGAGGTAGGGTCGTTTCCTGAAGGGAATCAATCACGACCACGGCACTAGCAGGGTTGAGTCCCTTGTCCAATCAGGGCTCCAGAACCAGGCCCCTCCGAACCACCAATCGAAGGCACCCCTGCCCGAGGGGAACCCTGGCCATCGGCCAGCTCAGGGGAAGCACCCGATACTCCCTCATTCGTCCCTCCGCTACAAAGCTGGATCACAACGACATCAGACTCCGGCTCGAAAGGCACCATCTCTACGGCCCAAGGATCGGCCAGGTTTATCACTCCCTCGGGCGCTGTCGAGAAGCTATTTTCCCCCTTACCTTTAACTCGAGGATTTCCCGTCGATTCCAGAGTTAGGGCTGCCAGGTCGGCCTTAGCTTCTTCCGCCTTAATCTTCTTTGATTTTGAAGGTTCGTCCGATGATTCCCTTTTGCTTTTCTTCCCTTCCTCGGGTACCAAAGCACCCTCCCCGCCAGGCAATGCTCCCTTCATCAAAGGGACTTCCCCCAGACCTACACAAATACAAGAAGTAAGCGCAGGGAACGAGAACGCTGCTAATAGCGATTTAGATCAAAAAATGTGACTACAGCAGGGGTAGAGTCTCACCATGATCCTTAGCTTCCCGCCGAGCTTGGGATAGATCACGCCACACTCGCTCTGTATACGGGCAGATCGAGTCCAAACGACCGACCCAATTCGGGAGGTCCAGAACCACGCGAGGGTAAATATCCACGGCTGCATTGGCAGGAAAAATTAAGTGCCTGGAAGAACATAATCAAAGAGAAGCGAGGGAATGCTAGATAATGTGTCCACTTACGTTACACATTCCACCTCTCGGGGAACGGCATCCTTTCCGCCGGGATCAGATGAGAAGTCCTTACTCGAACAAATTGGCTTATTCATCCCCATTCCCAAACTCCTCGTTACAGGCAAAGAGGGCCCTCAGGGCTCGGCAGCGGAGCTTGATTAGACCCCCGCGGAGGAGACGGGGGCTGTACATCCTGATCAAATGATCGACGGTGAAGGGAATCTCCTCGATCATGTTCATGTAGTGCCTGATCATGTAAACAACACGCTAGAATGAAGGATGAATTCGGCTAAGGGTCACTTGATACTGTTGGCAAAACTCGAGAATCACGGGATCAATCAGGGGCGAAGATGGACCCACTGGTCCTAGTGTAAACGGGTAAGTATACACACTGAGAAAATCAGCTTATATGTCGTAATATCTTCCTCCCAAACAGGGATCTCCACAAGCACAGCGTCCCCCCGCGACAATCTGCTCTCACCCTTTCGACATCTATTATCGAGCTAATATACTGAGTCACGGGCTCACGGCGCCCCGACCTCGAAGAAGGCCTCTCGACCTTGAAATCAGAAGCCATCACAAAGAATCCAGGGATATATTCCTCAACACAAGGAGGTATGCCCGCTTCACCTTGAGATAAAAGTGAAGAGGATGAGGTCACGTTCTCCTGGGAAGCAAAGGCGGGAGCTTTCGCCATTCCTAAAAAAAATTGGAAGAAAAAGGGGAGCTGCGTTCCTAAGAAAGAACAGAGGTAAAGGTAGAACGAACCTTTTTAGGGGATGGAAATATCGTGAGTTGTAAAGAACAAGGAGGACAGTATTTATAGAAACCCTGTCTGCGCGTTGAAGGAGGCCAAGAGACAGCTAACTGCCATAATCAATGAAAGACTTTCAGGGGTTGCGTGTGCATCGTCTTTTGGCACCTTATGACTGCCATCGCTACAAAACTATTAGAGGGGGCAGGAATTCAAGGTCGTTTCTTATCACTTTCACTCTAAGAAACGCGGAGACTATCTGTGCATGATAAAGTCGGGGGGTCCAATTTCCACGTCATTATGATGCCCCGCGAGCATACTTCCCAAGGCTCGATACTGGGGTCGAGGTTTACCTTCGAGGGCTGTCAATGCTCGACCTCAGAGCCATGAAGACCAACGGCTATATCGGGAAAATGGGGAGTTCCCAAGGCACGCGGCTAGGGCTGACACGGTCTAGCGGGCTACTCTAAACCCAAATCAGGGCGTCATCAGCCATCCCCATATCTATGTAATTAATGTATTTTGTACTATATGAGGATTTCCCTCCTATATAAAGGGAGTCCTTGCCATTTTGTAGGGGACATGTTGCTTTCGCTGCTCCACAAGAAATATAAAACAACACTCTCTCTGCTCTCTTACATCTTCTCTTGATATCATTGCTCCCATTTTTTATCTTCATTATTGTTCATCATTTATTGCTTATCATTGGACATAAAGAGCCTTCTTTGATTTTATCATAACTGTTAGTCATACTTCGTTTACCTTCGATAGCTCATCGTCGAGCCCCGGAATCGACCTCGAGGCCCCCGAATCAACAAGCTCGAGGCCCGATTGTTAACATATCGGTTTGATCATCACCTTATCCTTAACTCTTATATCATTCCTAAGTCTCACATACATAGCATCAACTGCTTAACAACCGGCATAAAAATAGATCACGTATTTTTAGAGTCACGTAATCAAATGTAATTGTTGTTACCATTTTTACGGTAAACAATGCCTACTCCAGTTCGTCCTTGTATAAGGACAAGATAAAGTACCTTTATGACAAGTATGCTCGTGGCAAGGAGTTCAAAGTGGGTGATTTGGTTCTCTTGTTCAATTCTCGGTTACGTCTGTTTTCGGGAAAGCTTAAGTCGAAATGGAGTGGACTTTTTGAAGTGGTGCTTGTGACTCCGTTTGGTGCACTTGACTTGAAAAAAAAATGGAGAGATCTTCAGAGTTAATGGGCACAGAGTCAAGCACTATCTTGGTAAGATTGATGACGGCCACGTGGTGCCAATGATCCATCTAAAGTGATTTGATGTAACCTGCATCGTGCCGCGATGTTAAATCAGGCGCTTCTTGGGAGGCAACCCATGTGTTTTTAGTTCTTTCTTTTTGATTTCATTCTTAGTGTAGGATCTATTTTTGGACTAACTGGTTGTGAGATGTGTATAGGGATGTTTGATGTAGTGCAGGACTAAGCTGGCAAAAATGTGTCACTCTCTGAAGTTTGGACCGCGGCCGCGCTCCATTTTTCGCGGTCCGCGGTGCCATTGAATCAGAGAGTGGGTAGTCTGAACCCCACCTCTCCGCGATCCGCGATTGACTTTTCGCAGTCCGCGGTGCAGCCTTCGCGGCCGCAGTGCATTTTTCGCGGACCGCGGTCTGCAGTCTTGCTTTACACTATCAATTATTTTTCTGCACTACTTCTTCTAGTCTTTGCACTAAAAAATTCACCTGATATACTTGCAGACAATGGTTAAATCCAGAGGAGGTGGTGACAAACAAAAGGGTAGAGCAGAGTCCTCCCGGGGTAGGGGACGAGGCATGATCAAATTGACCCCAGCAGTTCGGAAAGCAATTGGGGAAACCAAAAAACTCATCAAAGCTGCAGATAGAGTTGCTTCCCAATCTGAGGGAGGTGAGCACTTGCCCTCCCGGGAGGCATCTGAGTCTGATTCAGTGCCGGAGTATGTACCTGACTTCCCAGAGAGGCATCGTTTTAGAGATTCACCTACACTTCCAGACTCTCCTACTACTCGTGCTTCAGTTCAGGTTTCTTCTGAGTCGTCTGAGGGCTCAGCAGAGAGCGGTGATAGTGCAGCCTCTACTTCACCTACAGCTTCATCACCTGGAGAGGATCCCGTCGACGATGAGGTACCGGATAAAGAAAGAGGGGGTGCACCCCAACTCGGGGGTGTGGAGGGAACTAGAAACCCCAAGGTGTGGAAAAGGAGGTTTGTCAGTGAGCTGGCATACACAAGTTCCGGGAATGGTGGCCTCTGAGGTCGCTTATTATTGAGCGCCAGTTCATAGAGAGGGATCTCCTGCCTCACAACCCTAATGTGAAGAGGCAATTCAGAGAACGACTGGGTGGGATTACTTCACCAGCAGGGTGCCAGAGGCAAACGAACACTTAGTCAAAGAGCTTTACGCCAATGTTTCCCACATCAAGAAGGATGCCAAAGTGACTAAAGTACGGAACTTGAAAGTGAAGTTCGATGGGAAAACAATCAATGAGTACCTGGGCTTTCCTAAGGAAGATAAATCATTATACTTAGAGAAATTGGCACTTGATGAGGTAGCTCGTCCATGGTTAGCATCATATTTGGCTCTCTCGGTCACCACCCCAGCATGGTTGACAGCAGGAGTTGCAATCTTGAGGAAGACTCTAAATTTTGGGGCGAAGGGGTGGGAGACTTTTGTATGCAGCAGGCTGCACCCCACTACCCATGAAAACTCAATGTCGGTCTCCCGGGCGATATTGCTGGCGTCTATTATGGCGGGGTTCCCGATCAATATCGGGAATGTTATGTCTAGGGTGGTCAATGAGGGTGACAGATCATACCCTTCCCAAATTTTCTTACAATGTATTTGGAGAAAAGGAACTTTGACGTGAAGGTGAAACCCAAAATGCCCTTTTCCTGGTACAGCCTCAAGGTTGATGACAACCCCAAAGCCAAAGATCCTAAGGGCAAAGCCACTACTTCTACTGGCCAGTCTGAAGAGCCAGTAGTAGTGGTCACTTCTTCTCAGCCTCCCGCAGCCACACCAAATATTGCCTCCCGACCATCTACTTCCACTCCAGATATCCCATCATCCTCAGCCTACCCATTGACTGCCTACCATTTAAGCCAAACACTTGCCAGTATCAACAAGTGGATGAAGGCAGCTACTTCTAAGCTGTCTGTACTTTCTAGTTCAGTGGCAGCGCAATCAGTGCCCCCATAGCCACAGGTGCCAGCTTCGGTAGAGGAGACTCTCAAGGAACTTCTGGACAACCAGAAGAAGTTCCTTGACAACCAAAAGCTGATAATGGATGCTCTTGCTGCACAAGGGAAAACACTGAAGGAGCTGAGCAAATACACACATAAGCTGAAGAAGACTCGGGCCTCAAAGGAGTCTGTGAAGGAGTTGAGGGGAGAAGTGGAGAAGATGAAGGTTGCTGATCATCTACCATTGGAGCTATTGTTTCATGACCAGCCTTTAGCTCAGACTGAGCTGGAGCAGGAGCAGGAGTTGGAGGGGGCACCAAAGAGGAGGAGAGTGATCCCTCAGGCAGATGATGCAGTGATTGAGTTGGTAGAGACGGAGGGTGCTTCTTCTGACCTGCCACAGGCTCCCGGGACAGCTGATCCAGGTGCCCAGCCACAGGATCCCGTGCTACCACAGGACCCCATGCAGACGGAGGACCCATAGGGAGTTTTCTTTACTCTCTATCTTCTTTTTTATCTTATTTTTGGCTGCTTAGCATTGAGGACAATGCTAGCTTTGATTTGAGGGGGTAGCCCTATTTTGATGATGTTTGAATGTAATTATGATTCTATTTCCTTTTTTGTTATGCTTTTTCCCTTTTGGTATGTATATAATTTTACTAGTTTATTTCACTTTTCGTATTTTGCAATCTTGGTTTGTATATAAAGTTACTTTCTTATGTATATATTCATTCCCTCTTATGTATATTCATTTAAATCCCCTATTGTACATATTTAGTTTACCTTCCGTATTTTCTTTCATAGCTTCTTACTTCATCTTAGTAGCTTCTTTTCCAATTCGTAGCTTCTTATTTTGAGTTTTGCGTTCAATAAGCCTTTTGTTTTCTTAATGCCACGGTTCTTTCCAAAGGTGGAGTTTGTGTGAACCGAGTGGCTCTTCCAGATGACGGATGGCATGACAACCTTCTTAAGGGTTTGAGTCTGTTTTCTTTTCATTTTTGTGTAAATAGTAGCTAGTGAGTAATAGTGCCTCGAGCAAAGCTTCACTTGGGCCTAACACATTTGCCTTTGACCTTATGGTTAAAAATAAATTGGTGTGTATAGGATGGTGATATTTGTGACCTTGAGACTCTTGTGTTGGCTAATAATCATCAAGTGGTTTTTCGGGACCATTTGCATTGCTCAAATCTTAGCTAAGGTTGTTGTGGGCCCCCGACTCTATCTCTTTAGCAATCACATAGCTTATGTGGTGAGAATTTGATTTGCAAGTCTAAGTCCCTTGCCATTGAGTCTAGAACTTGCCCTGAATGTTTGTCTAGGCAAAATCCTAAGTGTAGTTTGACTGGAGAAGTGATTATAGGCTCTCCTTGATCCGAATGTATCTTGAAAACATCCATAGCCTACCAATGATAATATCCCTAGTCAACCCATTTGAGCCATAGCCCTTTTTTCTTTCAAAGACCATGATACAAGCCTTTACCCGTTCTAAAAAGACCCTCTCTTGGCACTCGATCTTTCCGTAGCACAAGGCAAAAGCATAAGCTTGGGGGGGAGAGACGAGGAATGAAAAAAGTGGTAAAAGGTACAAAATGAAGAAAAGGAAAGGCAAAAAGAAGAAGAAAGAAAATCAAAAAGTCAAAAAGAATGAACAATGTAGAAGAAATGAAGGGATTCAATAAAAGTAAAAAGATGAAAGGCGTGGAAAGATTAGAAAGGAGAAAAAGGTTTGAAATGAACAAGAAAGAGTGACGGTGTGTCTCTCTAACCCCTAAAAAGAAGTAAATGACTAATGAAGTACTTAAGGGAAGATGAAATCTTCTTAGACCAAATATATAACCAAAAGCCTTCATTGTATCCCCACAAAAGCCGTATATGATCTTGAGTTGAGTGAAGCTTACATTAGTGGTGACTCACATAAGGGGCAAGCTTATGGTACTTAGAGCCGGACTTGTGACCTTTCTTTGAGAGAGATGAGTGTGTTTTCCAAAATCCTCGTTCTGAGTGCTACAATCTAAAAGTGAGGTTTTGCTTAAGGAAGAGTGAGGAGTATGAGTTTGGGTTCCACAATGAACAAAGTAGTAGAAAGAGTTTCCTTGATGAGTTGAGTCAACTCTTGATGCTTTTGTGTCGCACTAAGACCATGGTGCTTAAAAAGGTTGAATGTTGTTAATCATTCATTTGAATTGAGGGCAATTGTTAAATCCAATTGATGCTAGATGAGGTCACTTTAGGTCAGCTGAATTTTCTTGGTTTTATTCTTAAGGAGGTGGGACTTACTTTGTTTGCTTGGGGGCAAGCAAAAGCTTAAGTTTGGGGGAGTTGATAACTAGGGATTCTAGTCTATTTTATACTCCTTTTTCCTTGAGTTTTGGATTAAAAGTGTATACATGTAATCCCGAAAGCTTACATGTAGTGCTTGTTTGCAGTGTTTGGTCAAAAAGTGACAAGGAAGTCAAAAACAGCTCAAAAAATAGTGAAACCTGCATAAGTGCCAAGAACAAGACAAAGTACCGCTACAGCAATAAATCCACCGCGGCTGAAATAGACACATCGCGGCCGCAGTCCATTTGTTGCGGTCCGCGGTGGCAAAGATTAGAGAAGATGCAATCCTGGAATTTCAAGCAACGCAGCCCGCAGTTGATTCACCGCGGCCGCGGAAGCCTCACCGCGGTCGCGGTCCATTTGTTGCGGTCCGCGAAGAAGAGATTCAGAGAGCCTGAAGTTTGGGAGTTTTCAAGACACCGCTCACTGCGGCTGATTTTATGCGGCAGAAGTGATGCCATCGCGGCTGCGGTCCATTTATTGCGGTCCATGGTGGCCAGATTCAGAGAACAAGATTTGAAGCCAAAAAGGCTTCACCGCGGCCGCAGTCCATTTTTCGCGGTCCGCGGTGCCTCCTTCGGTGGCATTTTTATCCAGAAAATTCGACCTTGTATAAATACTTCTTTTTTTAGATTTTTAGGTCATCTTATCTGTAGCTGAGCACATGAACGCCATTTTTAAGCTATTTTGAGTAATTTTGTAGCTAGTTTAACATTGAATCTTCGAATCTTAGCTTGTAATTATATTTTATGGGTTATTCTTCATCTCAATATCTGATTTATTCCATTATTATGAGTAGCTAGACCCATTAGCTAGGGTTGTGACTCAACCCTAGTGTGGGTATTTGATGGGTCTCTTGTTTTAGGGCTTAGATGTTTATGGGTGGTTGATATTTGGCCTAATTTGTATTTTCCATGTTGAATTAGTGGTTGCAAACACTAATTTGTGCCTTTTTGACTTGGGCTCTTCTTGAGAAAGAGAGCCTGAGTCTAGGAAAATCAGGCCAACAAGGAATTGGGGCGTATTCAAGAGATTGATAGCCCCAAGTTAAAGGGTTAAACCTAGAGATAGTAATACCCGACTTGAGCCTATATTGCTTGCACAATTTTGACACCTGGTTGGTCTTGAGAAAGCCAATTAGAGCAAAGTCACTCAAGCTACTGAGAGGTATAGAGTGAGTAGTTTCGTACATTGGCTATATCGCAATCCCAAACATAACAACTTTTCCTTAGGCTTTAGAACCCGTCAAGTATTCACCTAGGGGAAAGTCACTTCCCTAGTGCCTTTCCATAAATTAAGAAAACCTCACAAAAAGATATCATACTTAGCTTAATTTCAGCATCATTAGTGATAATCTAGATTAGTGAACCATCAACGCATGATTAGAAGTGCAAACAATTACTTTGCACGTTACTAGTGTAGATAGGAACCCAATTTCCAAATATTCTAACTCCCTGTGGATTCGATCCCGACCTTCTCGGGTAAAAGCTGCATCGACTGCTCTTGCCACTCTATAGTGGTGTAGGGTTGGACCAGATCATCATCGAGAGCAGGGACTGCGCGGCAAGCCCCGAAAAAAGTTGTACAAGTTAGCCACAAGTAATGGCAATTTCTTTTTTAGCATAACAAATGCTTATTTACATTTTGAAAATGGAAGGAATAAAATGAAGTCCTTTTATATCTATCTTGTTTCTTGTCTGAACGATTAATTAACTTTTTCATTTGAAAGTTAAACAAGTACTTCAAATGCTAGTTCTGTAATGAACAGGAGACGTCCTCTTCAAGAGCACCGTAAACATAAGAGGACCCTCTCTTTTGAAAACCCTCACGTTAAAGGGTTCATTTCGGAAGAACTTATTCCCGGAATGAAAATGCCTTCGGGGGAAAATACGGCGAAGCCTTGCACAAAAAGACGCAAAAAGAAAACTTGCACAAATACTTACAAAAACCCTCACGATAAAGGGTTGATTTCAGAAGAGTTTGTGCGCGAAATAGAGATGGTTTTAGGGGGAAAATACACTCAAGGCCTTGCATAATCAGACACAAATAGTAAAATTTGCGCAAAACACTTAAGCAAAAAAGAATGCAAAGGTTAAAACTTGCATAAATATTCAAAAGAAAGAACACAGAATGACTCATGCAATACTTGAGCAAAAGATGTGTTTATTTACAATAAATGTGCCAAAATAGCACAAGTACAAAAGTTGGAAACGAAAGGAAAAGCTAAACTACTGCCTCTCGGAGCCCAGAGGAAGAGAAGTATCCGCGCCACCGGGGGAAATAGGTAGATTTGTTGATGCCTCAACACTTTTGCCCTCAACATCACCTTCCGGCTCCTCTTCAGCTCCTAAAAATTTAGAATCGGAACCAGAATAACCAGGAGCATCAGGCCTATCAAGGGACCCGCAGGGAGACCATTTTTAGCAGCCAACTCAAGCTCACGGGCCTTAGCAATTTCAGCATCAAAATCAATGATACCATCTTTGGCCTTCTCCAAGGTTTTTCTCCTCTTGTTTTACATGGCTTAAGTTTTCTCAACAAGGAACGCTGCTCGGCGCTTAAGTTTTTTTTTTAAGTTGAGTTACCTCGGCAGAAAGGTTTTCCCGGGCGGACCTAATGGACTTGAGGCTAACGTCAAGATCGCGGACAGTAGAGCTAAAAAATTTATTGTGCTCAGTGGTCTTCTTATACTTCTCCTCCAATGCAGCAGCAAGCTCTTCAGCCTTGGAATTCAAGGCTGCCTCTAAATTGGTCAATCTTTCAGCGGAGGCAGCCTCAGGATCGGATGCAACAAGAATGACATTATGAACTTCAACCCATTTGGCTTTAGCCTCTTCAAATTGAACCCTCATTGGGGCGATCTCTTGGCTAAGGGTTTCCACCTCTTTACCGCTTTGCTGCAAACGAGCCTCCAGTACAACAGCCTTAGTGGCTTTTGGCTTCCAGTTCTGAGAGGCGAGCGGCACTTTGCTCCCGCTCTGCCAAAAGCTGATCTCGTGCGGAGGTAATATCTTCCTTCTCACGAATCAAACTTTGAAGGCCCTCGGAAGCAAGAAAGTTGGCCTACAAAGCAAGAAGGACAAAACTCAGGATATGTTTAGGCAAAAATAGAAGAAATAACAAAGGAAGTAAGGAATGTACCGCTACGGCGTTGTGCATGGTGTTGTTCAACAAGCACTCTCGAGAGAGAGCCTGAATCTTTTTCTAATCTTTCTCAGAAACCATAGGCTTCAGATAATTAGCAAGTTCCACTGGCCAGGAGAACAAGTTTCATCCGGTGGAGACCGAAAGAGTAAAGCTCCTCCTCCCTTGAGGATGAGCAGGGGGTAGTATTTTACCCCAAATTCCCATGAACTGGGGACTGGAAAAGAGGAACACCTTCTTCTTGGTCAGGTGCCGCCTGTGGAGATGATGTAGGAGTTGCTCATGGAAGAGCTGGGGAAGAAGGAGATGAAGCTGATGGCGATAAAGGATGAGAAGCAACCGCGACAAATGCAGTGCTATTTGTTGGATGCTCCCCAACCGAAGACGGCAGGGACCCGATACTTAGCCCTGCAGTACCGAGCACAGCAATTGGGGCCCAAAAAAGGGAGTTGGCCTTTTCTACCATATCAAATTCACCCACAAATGCTGATAAATTATCCTCGGTTTGTTTAACTAACTCAACAGATTGAGCATTCTGTTGAGTTGATGAGGATCATTGCCTTCTATGTAGAGAAGCTCCCTCATCACTAGATTCTTTATCATCGTCGATCATCACGGTTTCTATGACTGACCCGGGAGGAGGGCTAGTCATCACAACTTCTAGAGATGACTCAGGGGCAATAGTCTTTGCCCTCTTATTCTTTCCCCTGGATGCAGAGGAACGCCTTCTTTTTGGTTGCTTATTCTCCGGTTGGGGACTCCGTAATGAAACACTTGTACCCGAAGTAGGCTTGGAGACACCTGTTCGAGTGAGCGCCTCCTGAAGCAGCCTCGCTGCATCTGCAGGGTCAGCCAAAACATCCTCCTCGGGGACATCAACTGAGCCCGCACTAGACCTGATTTCAGAGAAAAGGTAGAAGGGATCAATCAATTTCTTCACGTAAAAAGCTGAAACAAGGTGAGTATGAGTTACCGTGATTTTAGGACTTCCACCCCTATTTGAGGGCCATTTTTTTCCACGTGTGGGTTTCAGGCGTGACTCCAAGACTTTCTGGATCCATTGGTCCAAGCTTTCAACCATAGGTGGAACCCATCGAGTTGTTGAAACAGGCGAAGGATGGAGGATCAAGACGGATATGGAAGAATCCCTAATAAAAGAAATATAAAATATTAAATAAGAAGCTTATGAGTGCAGTTCCACGCTTTCAGAAAGGATGAAGCCATTGTCGGAATGATGTCGTTGGTGGCAACGGCAACAAACCGTTCCATCAACCAATGGTTGTTGTCATCATCCATGCTAGATAACAAGGCATGGTGGCCATGTTTGCTGAAATTTATCATTTCCCCGTGGAAGATTTTGAGGGAATAGAGATTCATCACATGAGTTAAAGATAACTCCTCTTCCGTCTCTTGGCACAAGCGTCGGAGACAAGTAATCGTCCTCCACACAGAAAGACTTACTTGTGCCAAACATACCTGATAGGGGTGGCAGAACTTCGCAATAACAGAGTCAAGCTCTCCACTTAAAGACAACGCACCCAAAGTAAAGGGATACGTGTAAAAATATGTAAAACCATCATTGGGTAGGGTCACTCTCTCTATTAGATCAGGAGCAATAATGTCCAAATCATAGCAGCGACAGTCTTTCTTCATAACAGGAATACTGGAAGGACGGATGGAAAAAGGGTATCTGCCAACAGCCCATATGTGAGGGAGAGCCTCTTTTGTTAAAATAAGACTTTTAGGAATGATAGAATTCGTCGTTGGAGGAGCAGCGTCCTCGGCTTTGCTCTTGGTTGAAGAGCTGACGTTTTTTGAAGAAGAAGCCATTTGGATGAAAGAAAAGCTTTTCCGTTTGAAGGGAATTATAGAAAGGTTAATTAACAATAAAGAAGATTTTGGAGAGTTTGAAAAATTATGCAGTATAAGGGGAGAAGGTTGATGCATATAAGTAAAAGCTTTGGCGGCGAAATTCATGGCCATGATTACCTCGATAACATGCAAAAGCTATGATGAATCGTGGGATGATGTGTGTTTGGGACATTAAATGCGGAGAGACGTGCGTCTAATCAACCATCAGAAGCCTTCGGAGGGAATCATAGTAATTCCCGCCAAAAGAGTGTTTCTACCAACTTCCTGGTGACACGAAACTATGTCACCGGAAAGCAGAGGGACTATCTGTATATGGTAAAATATGTTATGCCAAGTGGTCACTTAAAATAAAGACACATGGAACCAGAGGCAATTATCCCATTTGGAACCGTGGGGAATGAGACTCGTAAAGAAGAAATAAATACCTTCCGCCCGATTGTATTAATGAAGAATATTCCACGGCATTAAGTGCACCGCCCATTACAAAGAATTTGTCATTTATGTTCACCGTTACATCTTCATCGATGGCCCTCATAATTGACATTAAAGAAGGGCACAATCCTAGGACCTTGTTCCCTAGATGTTGTTATAAATAGTAAGCTTTGTTATCATTGTAAGGACATGAATTTTCTGGCAAACTGATACCACAATCTATTCAAAGCTCTATACAGTTTTATCTTCTTATTTTATGTTCTCATTACTGTTGTGCCCGGAGGCTTCGCTACCGGAATCTTTATTTCTATTATTTCGTCTTCATATCAAGGCTAAGTGTTATATATTTCTTAAATTATCTTATAATTTCAGGATCGAATTAATTCACTTGCCTAGAAATCATGTATAAATTCAACTGTACCACTTTACGAGTAAATACAATTGAAGTTTGTGATCCAGCATAGTAAATGGACAATGAAACTATAAAGCCACTGCAGTTCTCTTATCCAATGTAGTATGAACATCATGCAGTAATAAAGGACATATAGGTTATTGTACAATTTAGATAGAAAGCCTTCTTCAATCCTCTTTAGCATCTCAAACCCACCAGCCTTATGATGCCTTCTATAGGATTCTCTTCATCTTGTCATGTTCGATTTCCTGAAAAGAAAAAAGATGACGCAGCTACATGATATGAACCTAAGTTCATCCTTTACTTTTTGCAGCTTCTCCAATCCATATGTCAAGTGATTGCAAGTGTGATGTCTGCTTGCACTGATGGATCCACATATTGATAAACTTCTAATAGAATGGAGAATGATAATGTGCTAATACCACACATTTGAAGCATACCAATACATGGAACAGCAAAAGTTGTCCTAAAAGAGGCAAGCTCAAACTCCATGAAACAGTAACACCATCAATTCAGGGCTCTTTTCGTAGCAATCCTAATATTTAGATTAGTAAGTACTTTGTCCAGGTTCAATAGTCATGTAAGTGATTGTGGTTGAGTTCTATGTCTCAATGAACAGCAAGTATTGCTTACAGAAAACTTTCCTGAACTAGTAGGCATCCACCAAGTTCTATCCAAGTAGTCATCACTAACTTCAAAGTGAATCTCTTGCCTTATGTGGTCCAAAATATCTTCTGGAAAGGATTGATGTAGTAGATGCATATTCCAGTTCCCATTTCTCTCTCAGTTTTTCCACTTCTTGCAAGTTTTCATTGATAGAAACTCACCCGGTAATACATGATACAATGCACCTAGTTTTCCAGTTTTTATGCCATACATTAGTAGAATCACACTTCATTTCCTACCAAATCTCATGCTCCACATCTTCTCTAGCTCTTAACATTTTTTCCATACATATGAGTGTTATGCCGAGGAAGAGGCAAACCCAAAAATAAAAAAAGATAAAGAACACCAAATTTTAACGTGGAAAACCCTTTAATCGAAGGTAAAATCCATGGGATCACAAAGATCCAAAAAAACTCCACTATAACAATAAGAGGGTTACAAAAGTTCTCCAATTTGGCTATACAACAAGTTCCAAATACAGAGCGACAATAGCAACAAGAGCAACAACTAATCAATTGAAGAAAGAGGAGAATCCACAAAAACGAAGCTGTTGTTCGAGGCTCGAAATCAGATGCTACGGGACTCCAAATCCGATCTCCACCGTTCAAATGAAAGAACAAGATGTTACGAACACTCAGTCAATATCTCAGCCCGATTCAACGGTTAACGAATCAGAAAATGTGTTTGTAGTTGGCTGGTCGGAATAAAATCTACAGCAAAACAAATACTTTTCTTCTCTCTTATCTCTTGATGAAATCTCTCTCAAAAACCACTCTTATGTGTTTAAGTCTTTCAGACACTTGTACCAATGAGCATGGAATGATTCTCCAAGGTTGTCCTATTTATAGATCACGAGTGGTGCTTTCTCTTAAAGTCAAAACCAACTCTAAATAGGAATAAAGACCGAATCCAATTTCGAATAGGAATTGAAACCAAAAGAGAATAGGATTAGGCCATTGGGCCTTTGGCTGGACAACATGGGCATGTGCCCAACAAACTCCCCCTCCAGCCAAGGGGCCACATATGCATTCAAGTAGAGGAACTATTGACAGGATTCATGCTTGCCAATTTCTACAAAATTCATGTTTATCTGCAACCACCGCCTTTGTCAGCATATCCGAAGGATTTTCATCAGTGTGTATCTTCTCAACCTAAAATAATTTCTCTTCCACGGTCATTCTTATCCAATGATACTTTCTATTTATATGTTTGGTCTTAGAATGAAAAGTGGAGTGCTTGGTGAAACAGATAGCGCACGGATTATCACAAAATAAGGTATACCTTGGCTGTTCAAAGCCAAGATCATTAATAAACTCCTTCATCCATAATAGTTCTTTGGCACCTTCTGTGACAGCAATATATTCGTCTTCTGTGGTGGATAGAGCTATGCACTTCTGTAGTCTAGATTGCCAAGAAACAGCTCCCCCTGCAAAAGTGATCAAATAACCGGAAGTAGATCTTGAATTATCAAGATTGCCTCCTAAATCAGAGTCTGTGTAATAAATAAGTTCAGGATTGTCATTGCAAAGCACAGTTTCAAATCTGCAGTACCTTTCAAATACCTTAATATCCATATTACTGCGTCTCAATGTTCTTTTCCAGGATTAGAAAGGAATCTACTAACAGTACCAACGGCATGTGCAAATCTGGTCTAGTTCAAACCATGGCATACATCAAGATACCAACGGCAAAAGAGTAAGGAATACGAGACATCTCCTTTTTCTCTTCATCAGTAGATGGACTCTCACTAATACTCAATTTGAAGTGTTTAGCAAGAGGAGTACTAACCACTTTTGCATATATCATATTGAATCTCTTGAGTACCTTCTCAATGTATTGCTTTTGGGACAAAAATAACTTCTTTCTATCTCTGTGTCGGTGGATTTGAATGCCCAAGATTTTCTTTGCTGGCCCCAAGTCCTTCATCGCAAACGATTTGCTCAACTGCTTCTTAAGGATTGCAATTCTGGATTTATTCTTGCCAACAATAAGCATGTCATCCACATAAAGCAATAAAATAATAAAATCATCACCTGAGAACTTATGGAAGAATACACAGTGGTCTGAAGAAGTTTTCTTGTCCCTTGTTCTTCTATGACAGATTCAAACTTCAAATACCATTGCCTTGGAGCTTGTTTCAATCCATATAGGCTCTTTTTCAATTTGCAGACATAATTTTCTTTTCCCTTAGTTACAAAACCCTCAGGTTGCTCCATATAAATCTCTTCATCTAAGTCACCATGAAGAAAAGCAGTCTTCACATCCATCTGCTCAACCTCTAAATCTAGACTTGCGGCTAAGCCTAGAACCACACGAATAGAAGACATCTTCATAACATGGGAGAAAATTTCATCAAAGTCAACTCCCTTCTTCTGGCCAAAACCTTTAACAACTAACCTCGCCTTGTACCTAGGCGCAGAGGTATGGTTATCTTGCTTTATTCTGAATATCCATTTGTCAGATAAAGCTCTCTTACCTTTCGGCAATTTCACTAACTCATATGTGACATTCTCATGGAGTGACTTCATCTCATCTTCCATGGCTTCGATTCACTGATCTTTGTGATTATCTTGCATGGCTTCATCATAATTCTCAGGTTCTCCCATGTCAGTCAAAAGTACATACTCATTAGGAGGATAGCGCATGGATTTTTGCTTCTCCCTTGTAGATCTTCTAAGAGAGGTTTCAGGAGCATTCGAAGTAGTTACCTGAGCAGGAATTGGTTGATGATAAACCACAACTTAATCAACTGGAGCATCCATAATATCTACACCATGATGATCATTTTGATCTTGATCACTATCTCTATCTTTGTCTTGGGTTCCTTCATGTGCAATAGGTGCCTTAGCAATAGAAACTGGATCAATATAAACTAAGCTCTCATTACTCTGAGAACCTATCTTCTCAGCTTTGCCAATATCTTCAATAGTCTGGTCTTCAAAGAATATTGCATCACGACTTCTAATAAGTTTATTGTCAAATGGATCATAAAAACGATACCCAAACTCATCTTGACCATAATCGATAAAGATGCACTGCTTAGCTTTGACATCCAGTTTCGATCTCTCATCTTTAGAAACATGCACACAAGCTTTACACCCAAAAACTCTCAGGTGATCATAAGAAATATCTTTGGCAAACCAAACTCTGTCTGGGACATCACCATCCAAAGCAATAGTAGGAGACAAATTGGTAACATAGACAACAGTGTTAAGTGCTTCTGCCTAAAACGTATTTGGAAGTTTAGCCTCTGAAACCAAGTATCTAACTCTCTCAACTAGAGTTCTATTCATCCTCTCTGCCAAACCATTCAATTGAGGCATCTTGGGCGGAGTTTTCTGATGATGAATTCCTTGTTTCTTGCAATAGTTATCAAAGTGACCACAATAGTCACCACCATTGTCAGTACGAATACATTTTAATTTATTCCTCGTCTGTCTCTCAGCTAAGGCCTGAAATTCCTTAAACACGCTAAGTGCTTGATCTTTATATTTCAAAGGATACACCCAGAGCTTACGAGAATGAGCATCAATAAAGGACATAAAGTAAAGTGCACCACCTTTTGACTTTACTTTAAAAGGACCACATAAATCGGAGTGTACTAGCTCTAATAAATCGGGCTTTCTTAAGAGAGGATGGCTATGAAAGGAAACCCTTTTCTGTTTACCAGCTAAACAATGGATACACCTTTTCAGCTTTGCTTGTTTCACTCCAGAAAGCAAACTTTTCTTAGCCAAACACGTAATCCCCCTCTCGCTCATATGACTCAATCTTCTGTGCCACAATTCTGACAAAGTGTCACTTTCCACCAGATTTATGGAGTCATTAAGAATAGAGCCCTGTGTCACATATAAATGACCAAACCTGACTCCTTGAGCCACTACTAATGAGCCCTTGGTAAGCTTCCATTGGCCATTAAAGAGGACATTACGGTAACCTTCATCGTCTAACCTTCCTGCGGAGATCAAATTGAAAGGAAATTCTGGAGCATGCTTGACATCTTGAAGAACTAACGTTGAACCATTATTAGTTTTTAAACAAACTGTGCCAACATCGAACACCTTAACTTCACTGGCATTGCTCATCTTTAACACTCCAGAATCAACAGGAGTATAAGATGAGAAAAAGTCGTTTCTTGGTGTGACATGTGAGGTAGCTCTAGAATCTACTATCCAGCTCATCTCATGTGATACCAAATTGATGACGTTTTCATCATAAGCCAAAAGAAGGTCATCTCGAACAATATTGCTTCTCCCAACATTATAATTGCTCCCATTTAAACATACCATTTTGCTCATATTCGCCCCCATTCTGTAATAACCCGGGTAAATAACCAAGGCTCTGATACCACTGCTATGCCGAGGAAGAGGCAAACCTGAAAATAAAGAAGATGAAGAACACTAAATATTAACGTGGAAAACCCTTCAAATCGAAGGTAAAAACCACGGGATCACAAAGATCCAAAAAAACTTCACTATAACAATAAGAGGGTTACAAAAGTTCTCCAAATTGACTACACAACAAGTGCCAAACACGGAGCAACAATAGCAACAAGAGCAACAACTAATCAATTGAAGAAAGAGGAGAATCCACAAAAATAAAGCTGTTGTTCGAGGCTCGAAATCAGATGCTACGTGACTCCAAATCCCATCTCCACCGTTCAAATCAAAGACCAAGATGTTATGAACACTCAGTCAAAATTTCAGCCCGATCCAACAGTTAACGAATTGGAAAACGTGATTTGAAGTTGGCTGGTTGGAATAAAATCTGCAGCAAAACGAATACTTTTCTTCTCTCTCCTCTCTTGATGAAATCTCTCTCAAAAACCACTCTTATGTGCTTAAGTCTTTCTAAGACTTCTACCAATGAGCATGGAATGATTCTCCGATGTTGTCCTATTTATAGATCATGAGTGGTGCTTTCTCTAAAAGCTAAAACCAACTCTAAATAGGAATAAACACTGAATCCAATTCCGAATAGGAATGGAAACCAAAAGAGAATAGGATTAGGCCATTGGGCCTTTGGCTGGACAACTAGGGCATGTGCCCAACAATGAGCCACTCTTCCATTGCACTAGTGTGGGTATTTCCCTTCTTGCAGTATTTATTTCATATGAAATTAGATAATTAAGATTTTGTGATTCTAACCCTCCACCATAGCTTAGCAAACAAGGCCCTTAAAATATCAAATAAGTATCTAAATCCAAGAGCACCCTCATGTGTTGGTAGACACAAATTCTTGCCAGCTCCTTCCTTCATCCTTATTACTCCAAAAGAACCTGGCAAAGACATTGTGTAGCTGCTTTTAAAGCAGATGAATTGGCATACTTTATAATACACTAGAAATAAGAGTGTCCTTACCCCATAAGATAGTAATTTTCCCTTCCAAGAACGGAGTTTGGTCTTTACCTTTTTGATCGAGCCATCATAGTATTGTTTCCTTCTAAACTTGTTTAAAATATAGGACACAAGAAGTAATGCAAGGAAATTGACCTCTGGAAAAACCTGTAATGCTGCCCACTGATTGGAATAAGGTCTTGGCCACATTCAAGTGCATATAGAAGGAACTTTTCTATTTATTGATCAACTACCCGGATACATTCCCAACATATGCATCACTTTTATAAAAGAATAAGGATCAACAGATGCACAAAAAAGGTGTCATCTTCATAAGCTAAATTGTTCAAGTTTGTGGACCACTTTGGCATCCTATTGCAAATGAACTTCATGTATTCAAATAAAGAATTCATAGCCCTTGAATGTACCACAACAGATAAAAAGTAATGCAGGAAAAAGAGGATCCTCTTGCTTCACACCTCTTGTTGGGTGAAATAATCCAACTGTTTGACCATTTAACAACATAGAATATCAGTTATTTGAGATGATTTTCCATACCATGATGATATAATATTCTGCAAAACCCATTGTCCTGAACAAACGCAATAAATATCTCTAAGACACCATATAATATGTCTTGGCCATATCCAATTTAATCACCACATTTGCTAGAATTTCTCTCTTTCTAATGTCAATATCCTGTGTGACCAAAATATTTTCAGAACTTGTTGTACCCTTGAGAAACCCTGACTAATTGATTATAAAATTAATCCTATTGATACATGGAGACCCTATGAAACTACAATAAATGATGGTTTAGGCACTTCCTCACTAAAGAGGATGACTATAAATTGGGAAATTATACTGACTCTACGTTAAAAGTAATGCTTTCACTCTACTTAAAACCTTTCTAGCCATGGTTGAGAAGCAAATTAATACAAAAGTTCAAAAGGATAAGGTCAAGATCATGTCTGGGAACTAGAGTCCAGCCCTATTGACTCTAATTTATTTATTTGCCATGACATCATACATTAAATATCTTGGGTTGGTACACCACAATAAAATATTATGTTAGAAAAAAATACAACCATTTATTAAAGCTTGTAGGGCTTCATTATCAATCCAAGGTTCCTTTGTCCTATTTGAGAGACTGCATTTTTACTGCTACCTATCTCCTAATATATTCCCCGACTAAACTCCTCAATTTTAAAGCACCATTTTGAACTAATATTTTGGCAGATCTCCCACTAATTCTAATTTGTATTTTTTTAGTTGCTTATGTTTCCTCCATTTTGCCTCACGGTAGGACCAAACTTGATCTCAAGGTAGTACCATGTGTGTTATATGGATACTACTATGGCAAGAAAGGTTACAAACTCTTAAATATTCCACCAAAAAGATTTTAATTTCTTGGGAGGGGAAACGTTCTACAATATCGAGTGGATAAATACAGTCGGAAGAGGATGATGGTGGAGAAATGAAGTGCTAAGCATGCTGCTTGGGTTGGGGTATGAGCCAGGAAAAGGTCTTGGTCCCCAGCTTCAAGGGATGATATCTTAGCTGGTATGAGGAACCTGTTTCTGGACGAGGAAGATACGGATTACAATGTGATATTAGGGGAGGACGAGGAAGACCTTACCATCCAGATGGAATGATATGGAGTTGTTCTCAAGAACTGGACCACCACACCATCCTGGGCTCGCCGAGCACCTTGGTAGCTTCGGTAGAACTAGCATGATTTCCTTTAAAAATTATTTTCTAGCATTTAAGACATTTTAGTATTTTATTTTGAAATAAATACTTGAGACATCATGTCGTTTTTGTCTGACAGTTTAAGTTTTTAATTAATGCATCATTTCTTTTCGTTTATTTATTTTATTATATCTCTACATTCTTTTTAGCATAACTATTTCCTATCCTATTGAATCTACAACAATGAAATGTGATGAGACAACACAACACGATGAGAGTGATTCAGAAAATTGGGGAAACGATGTAATACCTGAGGAAATCGTCAGGGAAGTAGAGGATTTTGAGAATAAACCAAAGTTCAATCTGGAAGAGACTGAGGCAGTTAATTTGGGGGATCCCGAAATAGTCAAAGAAACTCGCATTAGCATTCATCTATCACCGTCAGAGAGAGAAGAGTATATAAAATTTCTGAAGGAATATGAGGACATCTATGCATAGTGTTACGACGACATGACAGGATTGAGCACATCTATAGTGGCTCACAAGCTACTTACTAACCCTATGTGTCCACTGGTGAAACAAAAACTTAGAAAATTCAAGCCAGACATGATACTGAATATAGAAGAGGAGTTTACCAAGAAAATGAAAGCCAAGGTCCTCCGAGTGGCCGAATATCTGACCTAGTTAGCCAATATCATGCCCGTACAAAAGAAAGATGGGAAGGTCAGGGTGTGCGTTAACTACCAATATCTGAATAGAATAAGTCCTAAGGATGATTTTCCACTACCCACCATACACCTATTGATCAATAATTGTGCCAAGCATGAAATCCAATCCTTTGTTGATTGCTTCGCAGGATACCACCAGATCTGGATGGACGAAGAGGATGCAGAAAAGACATCCTTCATTACACAATGTGAGGTATACTGTTACAAGATGATACCGTATGGTTTGAAGAACACCGGGGGAACCTACATGAGGGACATGACCACTCTTTTTCATAATTTTATACACAAAGAAATAGAAGTGTATGTGGATGATGTCATTATCAAGTCTAAGAAGAGCCCGGATCATATAGCAGGCTTGAGAAAGTTCTTCGACCGACTACGGAAGTACAACTCAAGTTGAACCCTACAAAATGTTCTCTCGGAGTTCCTGTCGGGAAGCTACTAGGTTTCATCATCAACCGAAGTGGCATTGAGCTAGACCCATCAAAGTTCAAATCCATTCAGGATCTGCCACAACCAAGGAACAAGAAAGATTTCTTGGGCTGTCTCAATTATATCAGCTGCTTCATAGCACAATCAACTGTAATATGTGAGCCAATCTTCAAAATACTAAGAAAAGACTCTACAACAAGTTGGAATGAGGAATGTCATAAAGCTTTCGATAAAATTAAGGAGTATCTGTCCAAACTTCTATGGTGGTCCTACCAGAGCCCGGGAGACTCTAATGTTGTACATCTCCGTGTTGGATGGAGCATTTTGATGCATCTTGGGACAACATAATAAGACCAAAATGTCACGCCCCAAACTCAAGGAGCGCGACCGGCGCTCAACCGAGTGAACGTGGTCAAGCAAGCCTGTTAGATACTTTCTACCCAACTTACCCATGATCAAATAGAAGACATATTCACATTAATTAGACAATAGGGAGTCCATGTATACAATATCAAATCATTCCATAAGTTACTTCATTTTTAATGTCTCAAAATACGCATATTTTCATAGGCTAAAAAGGAATTATGTTTCAAACACAACATAACTCGTTTGACATTCCCAGCATCCATATACAACCTACACTATGTCTACGGAGCCTCTAATAAGTACAAAGAGTACAATAGTAGTGCCGACAACAAGGCTCCGGCTATACCTCAAAACGTGATAATATAATGAACAAGAGATGTATAACCCAGCAATGAAGAGGGACTCACCAAGTCTACCGAGAGGAGGATGCACTGCTATAACTGACCAATGTTACCTGCTGTGGAACCACCTGCATCTATTAAAGATGTAGCGCCTCCGGCAAAAGGGACGTTAGTACTGTCGAATAGTACTAGTATGTATAACCAAACAGCATCTCAATAGAATGAATAATAATACGAGGAACAATCATGAAATCAATAAGAGCCTCAAACTATACCAAAACATCAAGTTAAGAGCCACATAAGTTTTCAAGTAAATTTCCATGCTTTTAGGCCGGGAGATCTTTAGTACTGATATACCATCATTCACAATACCACTGTACTTTTACACGGAGTCCGATCACGGATCGGCTAGGCCACCTCATTTGAGACATCAACCACAATAACTATTTTCATTACAATTTCCAGCCCAATCACAACCATGTGTACGGCATGGCGTCTGATCACGGCCCGATCGGCTAGGACTTCTCACCCGAGACATTACCCTTTTCTATCAATCATCTCACTTCATACTTCTTTCATATCTTTTCAGTTCATCGGCACTAGTGGCCACAATTATAATATCATTCTTGGCACCTGGCCGAATTTCATATTTCATGCTCCCCTTTATCACTTTCACACATCATCATCATTATTAACAACAAGACTTTTCAATTCAAGAGAGCAATTAAGAGTCTTAGACATATAGAGATTTTTCACATAATTTGGCATGATAATCTTCATTCAAACTCGACTTGAAGTCGTAACATTTATAATACACATCTCATACTTTGAACATATTCTCAAGAGATAACATAGCATGATAAAAGCATTTGGAACATTTAATGAACATATATCTTTCAACACAAGTTTATTCGGAATAGCCAATTTCATGATGATCAACTCAGGTCTTACATATCTTATATGAACACCGTGGAATTCATTTCTAAGAAAAGAGTTTAGCCAACATACCTCGATTGAGCTTCCTTAACTCTAAAACATTCCGGAATTCTTAGCAACTTCAATCTATTTTAGAAATATAACAAATTGAACAAAAAATATGAAGATGATCATGGTTCTAGCTCATTGGAGAATTTTATCAACCACTTAGTGTGCATTAAGGTTTCAAGGTCCTTTTATGGAGGATTTCATCATCCCACAATCCATTTTTTAGCTCACAATCTTCCTACACCCTTTGTTAACACCTGCATGCAAAATAAACAACTCCCACACCCAAGAATTGACTTGCTTATTACCTATTTTTAATTTAATTTTCGAAGTTATGAGTTAGGGTGTAGGATCTTACCTCTAGGATGAAGACCTAGTGTACTTTCCTTGTTATCTTCAAAGATTTGAGCAAGAATTGAAGGATAATTTGCTGAAGATCACTCTCTCACTCTAGGGCACTCTCTCACTCTAAAAGTATCAGATTTCCTCAAAATGGTCCTTTGTATCTATTTTAACGAAGTAGGGCCGAGTTATAAAACCGCAAAAGTAAGCTCCGGAATAGGATATGCGGCTGCATATGTGATCGCATAATGCTTCTGCGGTCTGCAAAATGGGCCGCATAATGGCCCTCCGGAACTGGGCAGGTCTGCCCCACTCTGCGGCCATTATACGGTCCGCAGACTTGTTTTGCGGCCGCATAATGCGCCGCAGAACCTCCCTACGAAAAATTTCCATGCTGAGTCTGCAATCGGTGTGCGGCCCACAAAATCATTGTGCGGTGGGATAATGGATCGCGAATTGGTCCACAATCTTGCTCAAGTTTTTGCTTCACTCTGCGGCCATTCTGCGGCGGCATAGTGGGCCGCAGAAATGTCTTTTTCTGCCAACAATTTCTTTAGTTCCTCAGCGCATTGTTCAACCCCAAAAGAATGTAAGCGGCGAGCTAAGAATCTCTACAATCCTTAACACATAAGTCTATCTCGACACCACGAAATCTCGGGTTCTTAGGTAAAATTTACAGGGCCTTCATCCTCCCCCACTTAAGATCATTCGTCCTCGAATAAGGGTCAAAGTTCATTATTAGCATCCGATGTAACTCAACTGCCATACTACTACACACCAGCAGTCCCAAATTTTGACTAACTCCCAAAATTTTCAAAACTTTCGCCAGAGTTTCCTTTGTAACTAGGCCTATCCACCTGTTAGAGAACCCCAAAAACACATCCTAACAACAATACATGATCCAGTGATGTAACACGACACAACATAACACCAATCGTGGCCTCATAAGCAACATATAACCAAAAAGGAACACCTTTACATCAACTGAAGAAGTGATACAAAATTCATGGGCGACAATTTCATAAAAAGATTACATAGCTATTCAAACAAGTAAGGATACTTCTTCTTTATCTCTTCCTCGGCCTCCCAAGTAGTCTCTTCAACTTCCTGGTTTGCCATAGCACTTTCATGGAGGCAATATTGTTATTCCTCAACTTTCGGACTTGCCTATCAAGAATGGCAACTGAAATTTCTTCATATGACAGTTCTTCATTAGCATCAATAGTCTCAACTGATACGATAAGCGACGGTTCTCCGACTACTTTCTTCAACATAGACACATGAAATACCGGGTGCACTAATGACATCTCAGGTGGTAGCTCAAGCTTGTACGCCACCTGACCAATCCTTTGAATGATTTTGTACAGTCTGACATACCTCTAACTCAATTTCCCTTTGTTTGCAAACCGCATTATACCCTTCATGGGGAAGACCTTCAAAAATACCCAATCATCTTCTTTGAACTCCAAATCCCTACAACGAACATCTGAATAGGACTTCTGACGACTCTGAGTAGTTTTCAACCGCTCCTTAAAGATATTAACCTTCTCCATATCCTGGTGCACGAGGTTTGGTCCTATTAATTCAGCTTCCCCAACCTCGAACCACCCAATGGGAGATCTACACCTCCTACCATATAACGTCTCGAATAGTGCCGTCTAAATACTAGCATGATAGTTGTTGTTTTAAGCTAATTCTATGAGTGACAAATGATCATCCCAGCTACCCTTGAAGTCAAGAACACAAGCACGCAACATTTCCTGAAGCGTCTGGATACTCTGATGTGCCTGCCCGTCGATCTGTGGATGAAAGGTTGTACTAAAATTCACTTGAGTACCCAAACCTTACTGAAATTTCTTCCAAAAATTAGTTGTGAATATGCCCCTCGATCAGAAATGATAGAAACTGGAGCGCCATGCAACCTGACTATTTCCTTGATATACAACTGAGCATACTTGTCACGACCCAAACCGATGGCCGCGATGGGCACCTGGTACCTTACTCAACCGAATACCAACGTAACGTATCTTTCATATCATTCTATCATAGGTAAATTAACCGGAGTAAAGTATGAGGGAATACAAACTTATACATATAAAGTACGGGCCTATAAGACCAAAATAGCCAATCGTGTACTAAACATGAGCCGACAAGGCCATACAATCTTTTACGTACATAACATCTGTCTACAAGCCTCTAAGAATACATAATTTTCATAAAGGTCGGAACAGAGTTCCGCCATTCCAAACAATACACATCTAAATCATACTAACCAATCAAGCAACTCCGAAGCAAATGGAGCGCACCAACATCTTCCGCTGAGCTGATAGCCTACTTGGAGGGCTCTCGACCTGTCTATCGGGACCTGCGAGCATGAAATGCAGCATCCCCAGGCAAAAGGGACGTCAGTACGAATAGTGTACCGAGTATATGAGGCACATCAATAACTACATAACAAACATAGAGGACATATAGAGTAAATGACTCCACCTATAAGTCTAGATAACTTTGTAAATCATGAAATAATTATAGTGTCATGCATATGCGTATGAATTTCATGTCGTGCATAGGTACATGTTTCATAACATCATCAGCCTCTGAGGGCATCCCGTTATATCATCTCGGCCACTATGGGCAAAATCATCAACGTATACCAGCTGATCTGGTGGTGGTGCGTATATAACGCCATAACCTTTCCCATATTCCATATACATATATATATATATACATATATGTAAACGCGTATATAACGCCATGACATCATCACGCCACTCAGGGCATCCTATTATATCATCTCGGCCACTGTGGGCAAATCATCAACGTATACAAGCTGATCAGGTGGTGGTGCGTATATAATGCCATAACCTTTTCCATATCCCATATATATATATATATATATATATATATATATATATATATATATATATATATATATATATATATATATAGATATAGATATAGATATAGATATAGATATATATATACGCGCATATAACACCATCTGGTCACGGGTCGATGTGCATGTATAAATGCATGAAATGCATATGAAATATATTAATAAAATCTCTCGGTACGTCATAAGACCACTATACCNCGTATAGATCATGCCAAAAAAAGAAGGGATAGACTTAACATACCTGGAGTAGGAAAAACTCCGTATAATATTCTTGAAGATAGCACTATACTCTTTTAGAACCGCAAAATTTGTACGTTGTAAAGCTTCCAATAATTCTCGTTGGGCTTTTGGTTGGAAAACGTTTGTTGAAGCTTTCTACGTTCTGGATTTAAGCATTTTTGGTTGAAGATGGCTAACGTTTCTTTTTCAAGAATGATAGTGTCTTTCTATATCAAATGTAAAGTATAAAAAGTGAGGAATTTCTATCTCAAATGAACTAAGTGGCTAACGTTTTTGTCCAGGTAATGTTTTCCTATACAAAGTATAAAGGTGAGGTGTCTTATACTTAATGAATTAAGTGGCCACCTACTCATAAATGAATATGAGTCATTTTCCTAATTGGTGGCCTTATGCCACGTTTTGGCGGGTTAATTTGTTAATTTTTTATCTACTTATTAGTTAACTAGGTAATGTCCCGTTACACGGTAATTAACCGATTATCCGTATAATTAAGAATTATTTTCACTTACTTAAAATATTGCTCATTTTTCACATACCTTACTATCATGGCCATGTAGCACCTTGTATGGTACTAGTCCATAAATACCGGGTATTTTAGCTCGGGCCGTATTTTATCCCAAAATGCCAAATTTCAACGAAATTCATTTTCTTCGACTTGCTTCCCCTCTCACCTTCATGAATTTACTCATCACTTATAATCCTTATAATCTCCATATAATCTTTTCCTTGGACTGATGTCAATTACTTTACAACAAATTCAACGTACAATACTACAGGATGCAATATCGTCGTAACTTAATACTGCAAAGTGTAACATCACCGTAATGTAATACTGCAAGGCATAACATCATCGTAATGCATTACTGCAAGGCGTAACATCATCATAATATAATACTGTAGGACGTAACATCATCGTAATATTGTGGGGTGTAACATCATTCCCCCCTTTGGAACACTCGTCCTCGAATGTTGACTGATGCTCTTATCATTTTTATAACTTATAGCTCTTGTGAATATCTTGATACTCTCCTTGCCATTTAAGCAGTTGCTCTATGAATAAATCCAAAGTCTAGGGTATTCCCCCCTTTTGTTTTCTTGCTCATATCATGACTTGTGGTCGAAATCTTTCTAATCTCGCAACTGTTGCTACCTCCTATCATGCAGCCTGTATGACCCTGGCTTTGTAAGTGCGCTTAGGCAATTCCTCTTTCCTTTTTCCTTTTTAGATTTTAGTCAATCTCTAGGACTTACTTTGTAAACATTACAAGGCTTAATAGGATGCCTCTCTGGGCATCTACAGGTGTACTGAAGTTCTTTGCTCGATACTTTGTAGAACTTGCTAATATGGCCATATCTTATTTCATAGATCTGGCTATCCATTCGTATGGCTTTAATGCATCTACATGGGTCATACTATACCATAATTTTTTGCTTCAATTTATCGTTACTGAGGTATGCGTACCAAACTCCAGTTACTTTTGTTGCCTATCCTTTAGGTATAAATCTCAGTCCTTTAATGCTCCTTCATTACCGTTCGTCTTAAGAAGGATGGCGTAATCTCATGTCATACTTTGTAACTTGTATCTGTCCATTGTTGATTCACCTCAATGTTGATCTACAATCCTCCACTTGAAGACTTGAAACTTCTTATGTAATACATTGCCGCTAGGGCTTAAGTTGCATTGAGGAATATTTGAAATGATTTCCATAATCGTATTTCATAGTATCTCAATGTGATTTACCTTATGGGGGGTATCCTAATCTCGTGCCGTCAGTGAAATCTTTTCTCCTTCTCTTCTTCTCCCCTTTTTTTTCAAATCATTATTCAAACGAAGGCCCAAACGTCATCCTTTATCTGTCACAATTACACCCTCATTTTATTACCAGGTCAGCATTTCATTCTTTCTAAATGCTATTAATCTTAGACTCCTTTGAGTTCATTCAGGCTATACTGAACTTTCAATAACTTAGAGAAACCATTATCTCTCTTGTTTTCATGGACTTAATCCTGAGGACTTATCCATTCTCGTCACCTTTTCATTTGCCTTTCCTTATCCTTACTCATGTTTTTTTTAAACTTTGTCGCTCTACCATACTTTAGCTTGCGACCTATACATATCCATTTATACTACTCGCAACTTTCCTTCAACTTGCTTGCACCATAGATTTCCTTATGTTATTCTGGAATGTCAAGCGAGACATCACATCATCTCTAACCCTTCTCTACCCTCTTAACTAGATTTCTCAGTACTTAGAAACCATAGGCTGGAAGACATGCCACTGACGATGCCGCTATCATTCCCGGTTATTGGATCCTCGCGCTTCTAGCCTTCTATCCGAAGTATGGACTATTCACAACTTTCTACATTTGAGTGTCTCGTACGTCAATCACCTTTACCTTACTTACTTAAAATCTCGCATCATATTTTCTATCTCTTTCATAACCTCCCTTCCACATAGGTATGATTCACACCACAACTTGAAGCTCTATTATAATACTACACTCCGGGGAGCTTCATACTAACTTCTTATGGGGCTGTTACTTTTTTTACTTTTTTTTTAACTGGCTTTATCATAGAGTCGTTATAGACTATGGTTGTTGTACTATCTCTCTCGTACCTCTAATTTTAAGGGAGATCCTACAATGTTCTCGATCATGATGTTTCTATTTTTCTGGGTCCAATAATCACCCTCCTGATTTACTTGGGTGATGTAACTCTTTAGTTTCCTCCTTCTTCTGATCGGCCTTTACGTCGGCTTAAGCTATCTTCCGATCTATGGTTCCTGGTATTATTTATTTTGTTTAGCTTTTCATGGGTGCTGAGGAATATGCATGATACAATCCTTTAATAATTTAATTTTTCGTTTATGACCTGGGCTCAATTCTTTCTTTTAACGTATACCAAAATCTTCTACGGCTGTATATGCTACATGTGTAAAACTCCGAACCCTTAAGTGCATTCATATCGTAACCAACTCTGGATCATTGATCGAATAATTTCTTTCATTCTATTTTAGCTTTTTTTTAACGTAAGCTATTACTTTTCCTGGTCTTTCTGCCCCCTTGTTGCGTTCATACTTAGCTCATCTTAGTGCCCACATGTAGCGCCCCGAAAATTTTCGCTAAGTAATTTAAGATTTCGTGGTGTCACATAGGCTAATTATAATATTTTATGTGCTATTAACATGGTGTACATCAATTGGATTTGGTAAATATGTGTATATGTCCTATGGTAAGTAATTTGGGGTTCAAAGGAAAGGCCTAAGTCTAAGGAAAATTGGAAAAAGTCATAATAGGCTAAGATTCCAAAGGTACTTGCACAAGTCCCCATTTTGAACAAGCACATCTAAATATGTATAACGTTTTATGTGATGAGTAACCTATCAAATGAAAGATCTTTGAGTCTAGATTCCAACGCTTCAAACCGTTCATCATTTGGACATTCCTACGCAAAGTTATGATCAAATTACCAAAAGCAGGAAAAATGCGATTCTGCGTGAAATCTGCGATCGCAGATTCAACTCTGCGGACCGCATAACCATTCTGCGGTCGCAGAATGGTCGCAGATTGAGACAGAACTGCCCAGTTTTGGGCAGCGAGTTCTGCGATGAAACTGCGGCCCGCATACCCATTCTGCGGTGGATTCTGCTATAGCACACTTGACATCCGAGGGTTAATTTTCTAATTTTTATAACCCGACCCCATTTTAATATATAGGCTTTAGAGTTAATTTTGGGGTCATTTTCTACTGATTTTAGAGAGAGGGGAGAGCATTTTAGAGAGAGAAGGAGGAACCCAACATTTAAATCATCCAAACCTTGCATCAATCTTCAAGAATCAAAGAACTCAATCACAAGTTCTTCATCTAAGAGGTAAGATTCTATACCCCAGGTTTTTAATTTCGAGTTTGGAGTATAAGATGGGGTATTGAGGTATGATTATTGGGTGTAATGCTAATATGTATACATGCATGTACAACTTAGGTTTATGGGAAGATCGTTTAACATAAATAAGTAAAGATTGGGTTAGGGAATGAAGAAAATCTTGAAAAGGGGATTTGAAATCAAGATGCCCAACTAGTATTTGATAAAATGCTCAAATGAGCTAGAATTATGAATATCTTCCTAATTTGTGTTCAATTTTGCTATGTCCCAAAATAGATTGAAGTTGTTAGAATTTCCGGAATATCGTAGTAATTAAAGAAAAGCTCAAGAATGGTATGTATGGCTAAAACCCCCTTTTTATTAGAAATTGAGCTCCGCTGTCATTTATGAAAGCATGGTAAGAGTTGAATTGGTTAGCATATTGCTTGTTATTACGCATTAATTGATTTGCAATTATCTATACATATTCGTGAAGGATGTGCCTCAATGTGAATAATGTGCCAATCTTGACAATTAGATAATGATGAAAAGTACAGTTATGTGTTGAAATATTTGGGCTATAAGACAACATTGAGACAAAGAATTATTCATGCTAGCTATGTGCTCATTTACCTGTGATTGCAATTTGAATTATCCTTGATATATGTGTCTATGTTTACAACTTGTAAAATGAATATTAAAAAAAAAGGGAAACGATGTGATGATGGTGGCCATGAGTGCCCCAGGAATTGTTATGATATGTGTGGGATAAAGATTTGAAGTGTTGACTAATGAGAATGGAGTAATGCCTCTAATGAGGTGACATAGCCGATCGGGTCGTGATCGGACACCATGCCGCACACATGGTGGTAATGTGCTGATATTGGATTCCGGATAAGGGAAATGAAATATTGATTGAGAGTAATGCCTCCAATGAGGTGACCTAGCTGGTCAGGTCGTGATCGGACTCCGCTCGAGATGGCGGTGGTAATGAGAACAGTGGTGAACAGGTGACAGAAATGCCCTAATCAATGTTGTGGAAATTGTATGAAAGATTATATGAATTGCTTCTTTGATTTGCCCATATTATTTGGTTGTATCTGTTTGATAGTTCTTTCTAGTAAAATGGTGTTTAGTTATACATACCAGTACCATTCAAATGTACTGACGTCCCTTTTGCCGGGGGCGCTACATTCGTGTTATGATTATAGGTGGTTCTATAGCAGGCACTCCAGTCCACCGGCAGTAGCACCCCCTCCACTTTCCGTCAGCTGTATTGGGGAGCCCTTTTCCCCTCGGGGCCCTGCGTGGCTTATGCAGCTATTCTTCCCGGAGTCTTATTTTTTTGTATTCGTGTAAGGTATAGCCGGAGCCTTTTTGCCGGCATTTCTGTATTATTCTTCAGTTATATTTAGAGGCTCCGCAGACAGGTTGTGGGTAGTGTCGGGTATTGGAAATTAAAAGTAGAAATATTGATGTTTGTCAATGATGTATGTAACTTGTAATACCCTTAAAGTGGCGAAATGAAGTTGCTAATGAAAATGAAATGGAAATCTTTAATTATATGTTGATAGAATTTGATTAATGGAGTCTATCCCTTATTTAATTATGAGTTGGGTTGGGTAGTATGTATGAAACCTGCCAGGCTTGCTCAGTCGGGTTTACTCGGTTGAGCGCCGGTCGCGCTCCTTGGATTTTGGGGCGTGACAAACTTGGTATCAGAGCCTAAGGTTTTAAAGTGTCCTAGGATGTCTCGGAGCCGTGTCTAGTAGAGTCCTTCTTATCGGTGTGTTTTCGACCACATCTATAAGTTGGAGGCTATTCGGACATTTAGGACTTTCACCCTTCTTTGGTACTCCAATCGTGCGATAGTGCTCAAGTTATGCACTTGAATTGAGTTATAACTCTAGGATTGATACTTCTCACTTGCTTTTCCTAAATTATCACCAAGGGATTATATCCGATGAATTTCTTACAGAATCCTTTTGTTTAATTGGACAAAATCTACTCGTTTGTGCTTCTACATGCACCGTCGTAAAATTTACCTTTGTGGTGCCAAGTTCCATGCAAAGCATCCCAGCGTTGAGTTCCTTCTCGAGTCACTGTTTTACTCAGTGGTGTATATGGATTATATGGTTTGAACAGTCAATCTACTCTCTTGCGAATACCAACATGAAAGCTTCTCACTACCTAGTAACATAAGAGCGTACCTTAACATCTCACATGAGTGCATGTCAATCGAAATGGTCACCGTGTGCGTGAAAATAAAATCTCTCTGAAAATTTAGATCCTCACGTCCATGTCATGGGAAGATCACGTGTTGCCATAACTTTCATGTCCACTTGGGACATCCTGCAGTAAGTAGCTCACCTTGTCCTGGTATTGTGGTTGCTCGTGGCATGGTCGTGTATTGCAGTTGGGAGCTAATATAGCAGAAGCGTGTCCAACTTATAACAAATTTCTCCTCGTTACACCCCCCCCCCCCATAACAAGTGTTAATTGTGTTCTTTAGTTAGTGAATTCATTGTGCTAGTTTTCCCACACTTGTTCGATAACCATGAGAGAACATATCCTTCTATGAGTCATTGTAACACTTTCTGTCTCGTAAGACCCTTACTAGGCTCTCCGCCAAGACCAAGCACACCTTTGGGGGTT
Source organism: Nicotiana attenuata (assembly GCF_001879085.1). Lineage (NCBI taxonomy): Eukaryota > Viridiplantae > Streptophyta > Magnoliopsida > Solanales > Solanaceae > Nicotiana > Nicotiana attenuata. The sequence goes on along the minus strand of NC_031991.1, from coordinate 25,349,995 downwards.
ATTATAGCACAACGCCAGTTTCTCATGTAATTCTGTCTTTCATTAGCATCTGGGTAGTTCTCAAGTTAAAATCTATGAAGAACTCATTAAGAACATCAGCAAACCCTCCATGATTATTCCATACTATCTCATTGGGTTCCCATATTACTTCAATGTCATCAAGGGTTGTTAGCATGTCGCAATTGCTAAGATCGAATGATCTCCTCTCAATAATGGATCATCTACACATGTGCTAGTCCAACGATCTGCTCATCAGACTAACTCTCGCCTATAGGTTTTGGGTTGACCACGGAGAAATACACCTAGAGACACATTCATATATAAAAGCCTTTCTCTTGGTCATGCCTTATAACGTCTCCCAATATGACTCGTTACAGCTGGTTGCATAGAAGTGTGTTGTAGTGCTTCATTATGAAGTAGAGTTGCTAAATATAATTGGATTTTTGAATTCTGGAGCTATACATCACGTGACTACATAGAGAGACCTTCTTTCAAGAAAAAAAAATGTGTAGCTTCTTATAATCGCTTTAAATTACCACCGTTCCTAGTGGTTACGATGTAAAGGTTACTTCCATAAGGCTCTTTTCCTTTCTTTTCAGTTGTCTTGCATCGTGTGTTGTGTACCCGTAATCTTCGATGCGATATTACCTCGATGTCTCGACTAGTTATCCAATGATATGATCTGATTTAATTAACCTTACTTTTATGTACTCTACAAGCGCCTTGAGAGTGGGTAAATTTCCCCTTTTCGACAGACTTCTAATGTCTTCAACACTGTTTAAGCTTGTCGATTCCAAGTGGTACTCTTAGTTGTGCTGCCTTACCATCTATTTTCATCTGATAACTCTCAGTGTAAAACTCATTTTATGTTTCATGGCATCAAAAGAGAAAGTCTTATAGCATCAAGGGTGGGGACATATTCCTTTTGTTAGAATAAATAAATAATGCTGGTACTCCTTGAAGATGCTCTTCTAACGATCATTTACCTGCTCTGCTTGTCCCTGTGACTAGAGAACCCAGGTTGCTTCTCGTCGATAAATGCATTAAGACGTCTCATTCTTTCGAACTTATCCATATGGGCACTTTGAGGTCTTGTCTTATACCAACTCGTAATGGTTTTAAGTACCTTCTCGCCATTGTTATTGATTTTCTAAGACTACGAGGGCTTGTCTCATGGGTTTCAAAAGTAATGATTTTCCTTAAAGTTCGAGATTCAATTGCCATGATTTCAAACCAAAGTGTATACCTTTTTCAAAAGTCTTAAATGGGTCGGATTAGTTGGGTCACGTGGCTTTCTTCTCACTCGGCTTCTAGAATAATTGACTATATCATTGTCATGAGAGGGGAGTTTTGCTACCCTTTGGTATTACACCTCCTTGGGTGAATAGGAGTGTCATTTTTCTTTCTCCCCGGAGCATCATGTTAACCATTAGAATGCCTCTAAACAGTACATGATTTCATCCCAACATTTAGATGTCCGAGCTATGTGGTTTTACTCGTGAAAGGGGGTGAGATTAGATACCTTCAAATTTTTGCACATATCATGAGCATATTGATTTGGAAGGAAAGTTGTCGTACCTTTAGTTCTCTCATATAGGGTCAATTGTCAGGGAAGGTTAAGCTGCTTGAATTATGATAATCTCATAAATGTTTAACTTTATTTTCATCCTCATGGTCTTATAGCATAGATTCCTTGTGTCAGCTAATGTCAGGAGTGTAACTCAACTTCACGTATTTTGAGTCCCATATCGCATTCAAGGTGCCAGAGTGTTCTCATCTTTGATAAATTGATTTTCCCTACACTCTAGGAAACGAGTGGTTCGCGTACTTGGGTATTCCTCCTTAATGGTTCCTATTGCCAATGTACGAGTTACCCCTATGCCTTATTTGTCTAATAATTGATGTCCCCATAATGATTAACCATGTCAGTATCTTTAGTTGTAACCTTCTGTGTCTCTTAGCATATGACCTCATGAAATGCTCTGCTCAGCACGTTAATGGATTCCTGAATAACTCCAGTCTGAGCTTGAACTCCGTTGTTCCTCATCGTATTAGATCCATTGGGTATTGTAAGTTCAGCCAAGTCAAAGATGAAGCTTCACAGGGTGATCACATGTATATTTGATAGGTAATTTTATGGTCAGTTTAAGATAGCACATCTTAGAGTAATTGTTGAAGGTCATCAAGGGATAAGTGTGAGTGTTCGCCCAGAGATTTAGAGTTTGGAGGGTGAGTACGAGTAGNGATGCTCTTCTGACGATCATTTACCTGCTCTGCTTGTCCCTGTGACTAGAGAACCCAGGTTGCTTCTCGTCGATAAGTGCATTAAGACGTCTCATTCTTCCGAACTTACCCATATGGGCACTTTGAGGTCTTGTCTTATACCAACTCGTAATGGTTTTAAGTACCTTCTCGCCATTGTTATTGATTTTCTAAGACTACGAGGGATTGTCTTATGGGTTTCAAAAGTAATGATTTTCCTTAAAGTTCGAGATTCGATTGCCATGATTTCAAACCAAAGTGTATACCTTTTTCAAAAGTCTTAAATGGGTCGGATTAGTTGGGTCACGTGGCTTTCTTCTCACTCGGCTTCTAGGATAATTGACTATATCATTGTCATGAGAGGGGAGCTTTGCTACCCTTGGTATTACACCTCCGTGGGTGAATAGGAGTGTCATTTTTCTTTCTCCCCGAAGCATCATGTTAGCCATTAGAATGCCTCTAACCAGTACATGATTTCATCCCAACATTTAGATGTCCGAGCTATGTGGTTTTACTCGTGAAAGGGGGTGAGATTAGATACCTTCAGATTTTTGCACATATCATGAGCATATTGATTTGGAAGGAAAGTTGTCGTACCTTTAGTTCTCTCATATAGGGTCAATTGTTAGGGAAGGTTAAGCTGCTTGAATTATGGTAATCTCATAAGTGTTTAACTTCATTTTCATCCTCATGGGCTTACGGCATAGATTCCTTGTGTTAGCTAACGTCAGGAGTGTAATTACACTTCATGTGTTTTGAATCCCATATCGCATTCAAGGTGCCATAGTATTCTTATTCTTGATAAACGGATTTTCCCTACACTCTAGAAAACTG
>NC_031991.1:25261181-25344791 GCF_001879085.1 Nicotiana attenuata | reverse complement strand
TCATCTAAGAGGTAAGATTCTATGCCTAGGTTTAATTTCGAGTTTAGAGTGTAAGATGGGTTATTGAGGTATGATTATTGGGTGTAATGCTATTGTGTATACATGCATGTACAACTTAGGTTTATGGGAAGATTGTTTAACATAAATAAGTAAAGATTGGGTTAGGGAATGAAGAAAATCTTGAAAAGGGGATTTGAAATCAAGATGCTCAACTAGTATTTGATAAAATGCTCAAATGAGCTAGAATTATGAATATCTTCCTAATTTGTGTTCAATTTTGCTATGTCCCAAAATAGATTGAAGTTGCTAGAATTTCCGGAATATCGTAGTAATTAAAGGAAAGCTCAAGAAAGGTATGTATGGCTAAAACCCCCTTTTTATTAGAAATTGAGCTCCGCTGTCATTTATGAAAGCATGGTAAGAGTTGAATTGGTTAGCATATTGCTTGTTATTATGCATTAATTGATTTGCAATTATCTATACATATTCGTGAAGGATGTGCCTCAATGTGAATAATGTGCCAATCTTGACAATTAGATAATGATGAAAGTACAGTTATGTGTTGAAATACTTGGGCTATAAGCCAACATTGAGACAAAGAATTATTCATGCTAGCTATGTGCTCATTTACCTGTGATTGCAATTTGAATTATCCTTGATATATGTGTCTATGTTTACAACTTGTAAAATGATTATTAAAAAAAAAGGGAAACGATGTGATGATGGTGGCCATGAGTGCCCCAGAATTGTTATGATATGTGTGGGATAAAGATTTGAAGTGTTGACTAATGAGAATGGAGTAATGCCTCTAATGAGGTGACCTAGCCGATCGGGTCGTGATCGGACACCATGCCGCACACATGGTGGTAATGTGCTGATATTGGATTCCGGATAAGGGAAATGAAATATTGATTGAGAGTAATGCCTCCAATGAGGTGACCTAGCCGGTCGGGTCGTGATCGGACTCCGCTCGAGATGGCGGTGGTAATGAGAACAGTGGTGAACACGTGACAGAAATGCCCTAATCAATGTTGTGGAAATTGTATGAAAGATTATATGAATTGCTTCTTTGATTTGCCCATATTATTTGCTTGTATCTGTTTGATAGCTCTTTTTAGTTATACATACCAGTACAATTCAAATATACTGACGTCCCTTTTGCCGGGGGCGCTACATTCGTGTTATGATTGTAGGTGGTTTTATAGCAGGCACTCCAGTCCACCGGCAGTAGCACCCCCTCCACTTTCCGTCAGCTGTATTGGTGAGCCCCTTTCCCCTTGGGGCCCTGCGTGGCTTATGCCGCTGTTCTTCCCGGAGTCTTATTTTTTTGTATTCGTGTAAGGTATAGCCGGAGCCTTGTTGCCGGCATTTCTGTATTATTCTTCAGTTATATTTAGAGGCTCCGCAGACAGGTTGTGGGTAGTGTCGGGTATTGGAAATTAAAAGTAGAAATATTGATGTTTGTCAATGATGTATGTAACTTGTAATACCCTTAAAGTGGCGAAATGAACTTGCTAATGAAAATGAAATGAAAATCGTTAATTATATGTTGATAGAATTTGATTAATGGAGTCTATCCCTTATTTAATTATGAGTTGGGTTGGGTAGTATGTATGAAACCTGCCAGGCTTGCTCAGTCGGATTTACTCGGTTGAGCGCCGGTCGCTCTCCTTGGATTTTGGGGCGTGACACCACACATGCCAGATTTTTCGGGCAACCCATATGATCTCGAAGATTACTTTTAATTTTTCTTCCCGTTCATTAGTCATGGTAGGTGCCACTTTCCTTTGGAGTGCTTATAATTTTATTGTGAGACTGTTGTTACATGACCATTTCCTCTTTATGTCGTTGTGCTTAAGTTGAAGCCTTCTTCCTTATTTCCTCGGCTAGTGTTTCGTTGTAGTACTTAGGGAGAACCCTTGACCCTCGTAAAGCTGTGAGCTTATTACGGACCTTTTGATGTTCTTCCTTGCCTATAATTATCCGTACTTGCTTACCTCCGTGCCCTTGTGCTTGTAGGGTTGCATCTGAACTGATATTTTGATTGCCTTCCCAGTGGCACTTTCTTTTATCCCCGTAACACTCATACGGTACCTTTAACTACCCCGACTCCTATTTGAATATATCTCAAGTATTATAATGACATTACTGCGACGCTGAATTCTCCATGTTGGGGTTTACTACATTCATCTTGCATGATCTGCTGATTTGTCTGTAACATCTTGTCTAGTCATGACTAGGATCTTCCTGAATCAACTACTAATTACTCGTCGGCCCATTCTCATATCCATATTCTGCGTAATCTTCCTTGGGTTATTTCCTTGTCTTAATTTACCTCACGTGTTGGCTCCTTATCTATCAATAACATCCCGGGCAGGAACCCTTACATCCCCTTTTTTTTTGACTTCGTGCTTAGATAACATCCTGCAATTATAGCAGATCTGTAACATTTGGATAAGTGCAATCTCATCCTTTTCTTATTTTTCGCATTCTTCCTTTATCATTCCATATTCCCCCCTTTAGGGGAGTACTATGACTTGGAGTTATGACAACCTGCCTATAGATGTTTTTCCTTTTCATCTTTGGCATCCTTTCACATCATCGATGACCCTTAGTCACTTGTGGTAATCCTTTTATACCAAGGATAACAAAATCACTCACTCGCAATAGTGATATTTAGTGTAACTGGCACATACAGTCGCTTAAGCTTAACTTTTCTCACATTGCCTGCTTTAGGGAAACGTCTTCCTGAATGACCATTCTCTGAATTTCTCATGAATCTTCTTCTGTTGTCCATTCTATTATCGCCGAAAAGCAATCTGAAATTCTCATGATGCCAACCGTTATCAAATCACTCAGTTCCTAATTCATGTTTAGTTTATCTTGTTCACCAGCCCATACTGATTTCTATTATTCTGTTGTTTAATTCTCCCTTCTGGTAATCTGTTAGAGTCACGAACTTATTCTTTGAGATGAGGATATGACTTTATGGCATATACTCTTTTGTTGTCCTAAGGCCTATCACCTCTCGTCTCTTCATTCACTTGACTAGACTCTGTAATACTGTCATTTTTTTTTGATCATGCTAGTATTCACATCTAATTGTAATATTCTAGAGTGCACCATCTAGGTGTCTCACAAGGAGATCTATTAGCACATTTGCTATATCCTTTGGCAATGTCAACTAATACAAGCATACCATTCACCAATTTGAGTTACCCTAACCCCATCCGGATCTTGATATCCCGTCCTTCTCTTAACTATACCTGTTAGCCCCCCACAGGGCATAACTAAAATAGGTGTGACAATTGTACATACCTCTTGTTACTGTTGAATATAACTCAAAAAGCTTATGTTCCTCTGCCTGAATTATAGACAGTGTTAACCTTCATTAACTTGGCGTCTCGTACCCTTCTTCATCTTGCTTCTTTTGCTTGTTGAAACTTGTATTTATCTTCTTAATCTCTCATTGTCTTTCACCATAAAGCTGGATAGGCATTCTTGACTTAAGGCTTCTTATCAGGAAGCTTATACCTTTCAGTACACCCATGATCTGCTAAAGACCTCACATTTACTTATCATAGGCATCATACAAAAATCGAATTCCTCTGACTCAGCTCTTCCACAGCTATGTCTCTTTCCAACCTTCTTTCTGGATGTAGGTATCGTCTTATTATGAATAAGATAGAGTTTCGGAATTTGAATTCTTATAAGTGAGCTCTACCACACGATCTAAAGTAAGAAGAAAGAGTGACAGTCCTAAATGCCCTGTAGCCTCCTGCTTATAAGTGTGGTGCACGACACACCCATAAACAAGACTTTACTAGATACGACTTGTAGACTCCCTAGGACAGAACTGCTCTGATACCACTTTTGTCACGACCCAAACTGATGGGCCGCGATGGGCACCCGGTACCTTACTCAACCGAGTACCAACGTAACGTATCTTTCATATCATTCTATCATAGGAAAATGAACCGGAGTAAAGTATGAGGGAATACAAACTTATACATATAAAGTACGGGCCTATAATACCAAAATAGCCAATCGTGCACTGAACATGAGACGACAAGGCCATACAATCTTTTACGTACATGACATCTCTCTACATGCCTCTAAGAATACATAATTTTCATAAAGGTCGGAATAGAGTTCTGCCATACCAAACAATACACGTCTAAATCATACTAACCAATCAAGCAACTCCGAAGCAAATGGAGCGCACCAACATCTTCCGATGAGCTGATAGCCTACTTGGAGGGCTCTCGATCTGTCTATTGGGACTTGCGGGCATGAAACGTAGTGTCCCCAGGCAAAAGGGACGTCAGTACGAATAATGTACCGAGTATATAAGGCATATCAATAACTACATAACAAACATGGAGGAAATATAGAGTAAATGACTCCACCTGTAAGTCTGGATAACTTTGTAAATCATGAAATAATTATAGTGTCATGCATATGCGTATGAATGTCATGTCATGCATAGGTACATGTTTCATAACATCATCAGCCTCTGAGGGCATCCCATCATATCATCTCGGCCACTGTGGGCAAAATCATCAACGTATACCAGCTGATCAGGTGGTGGCGCGTATATAACGCCATAACCTTGCCCATATCCCATACGCATATATATACATACATATATACGTGTATATAACGCCATTTGGTCATGGGTCAATGTACATGAATGCAATACATGAGAAGTACATTAATAAAAATTTTCGGAATGTCGTAAGACCATTTTGTCTTCGAGTAATATCATTAAGTAAACTCTTTTCAACATTCATATTTTTCTGAAACCGATGAACATATGATAAAATATTATGACACATGGAAATTCAAGAACATAGATATCTCTAATACTTCTATGAATAGAGTCATTTATGGAATTTGTGTATTTGCTCGTTTCATTTGTGTCGTATAGATCATGCCAAAAAAAGAAGGGATAGACTTAACATACCTGGAGTAGGAAAAACTCCGTATAATATTCTTGAAGATAGCACTATACTCTTTTAGAACCGCAAAATTTGTACGTTGTAAAGCTTCCAATAATTCTCGTTGGGCTTTTGGTTGGAAAACGTTTGTTGAAGCTTTCTACGTTCTGGATTTAAGCATTTTTGGTTGAAGATGGCTAACGTTTCTTTTTCAAGAATGATAGTGTCTTTCTATATCAAATGTAAAGTATAAAAAGTGAGGTATTTCTGTCTCAAATGAACTAAGTGGCTAACGTTTTTGTGCAGGTAATGTTTTCCTATACAAAGTATAAAGGTGAGGTGTCTTATACTTAATGAATTAAGTGGCCACCTACTCATAAATGAATATGAGTCATTTTTCTAATTGGTGGCCTTATGCCACGTTTTGGCGGGTTAATTTATTATTTTTTTTTTCACTTATTAGTTAACTAGGTAATGTCCCGTTATCCGGTAATTAACCAATTACCCGTATAATTAAGAATTATTTCCACTTACTTAAATATTGCTCACTTTTCACATACCTCACTATTATGGCCATGTGGTACCTTGTATGGTACTAGTCCATAAATACCGGATATTTTAGCTCGGGCCGTATTTTATCCCAAAATGCCAAATTTCAACGAAATTCATTTTCTTCGACTTGCTTCCCCTCTCACCTTCACGAATTTACTCATCACTTATAATCCTTATAATCTCCATGTAATCTTTTCCTTGGACTGATGTCAATTACATTACGACAAATTCAACGTACAATACTACAGGGTGCAATATCGTCGTAACTTAATACTGCGAAGCGTAACATCACCGTAATGTAATACTGCAAGGCGTAACATCACCGTAATGTAATACTGCAAGGCGTAACATCATCGTAATATAATACTGCAGGACGTAACATCATCATAATATTGCGGGGTGTAACAATATTGTTCCGCTGTGTTAATAGATTTAACTGGCAAGAAGTGTGCTGACTTCGTGAGTCGATACACAATTACCCAAATTGAGTCAAACTTTCATGGAATGTGCAATAGTCCTACCACAAGGTCCATGTTAATCCTTTCCCACTTCCACATTGGAATTTCTATATTCTGTGCCAACCCATCGGGCCTTCGATGTTGGGCCTTCACTTGCTGACAATTTGGATATTTTGCCACAAAGTCTACTACATTCCTCTTCATGTAATTCCACCAATAGACTTCCTTGAGATCATGATACAGCTTTGTAGAACCTGGGTGCACAGAATGCCTAGAAGTGTGAGCTTCGGCCATGATTCTTTCCCGAAGACCATCTATATTTGGAACACATAATCGCCCTTGGTTTCGTAGTGTACCATCATACATGCCAAGTGAAAAAGTTGTGGTCTTATGTTTATGAATCCCCTACTTCAAATGTACCAATAATGGATCGTCGTATTGCTTCTCCTTGACCTCCGCTACAAGCGATGATTCAGCTCTATTTTGTACAATTACCCCTCCTTCACTAGAGTCCGCAAGATGAACTTCCAAACTAGCTAACCAGTGAATTTCCTTGGCCAGCAGCCTCCGATCTGCTTCCATGTGAGCCAAAGTTCCCATACATTTCCGGCTAAGAGCATCCGCCACAACATTGGCTTTTCCCGGGTGATATAGAATATCGATGTCGTAATCGTTGAGTAACTCCAGCCATCTTCTCTGCCTTAGATTCAGCTCCTTCGGTGTGAAAATGTATTGAAGGCTCTTATGGTCCGTGAATATATCCACAAGGACCCCATACAAATAATGACGCCAAATCTTCAATGCAAAAACCACCGCTGCAAGTTCCAAGTCACGTGTTGGATAGTTCTTTTCATGATTCTTGAGTTGCCTAGAAGTATAAGCTATAACCTTGCCATGTTGCATTAATACACACCCAAGCCCGATCCTTGAAGCAATCGCAATATACCACAAACCCATTTGTACCACCCTGGCAGGGTCAATACCGACGCCGTAGTCAATCTTGATTTCAAATCCAGGAAGCTCCTTTAACAAGCGTCGGACCATTGGAACTTAACTGCTTTCTATGTCAAATTAGTTAACGGAGAGGAAAGAGTAAGGAACCCCTCCACAAACTTCCTGTAATACCTTGCTAAGCCCAAGAAACTGCGAATCTCTATTGGAGTTGTAGGTCTAGGCCAATTCTTTACAGTTGCAATCTTCTGAGGATCAACCTTAATTCCTTCTCTGGAGACGACATGACCCAAGAATGTGACATATTCAAGCCAAATTCACATTTCTAAAACTTAACATACAACTGGTGGTGACGAAGAGTCTGCAGTACTGCCCTGAGATGATCGGCATGGTCCTCTCGACTTCGTGAATATACAAGGATATCGTCAATAAACACTATTACAAAGGAGTCAAGAAAAGGCTTGAAAACCCGATTCATAAGATCCATGAAAGCTGCCGGGGCATTTGTGCAAGGACCCATAAAATTATTAACCAGAAACTCAGGATTTCGTGGTGCCGATGTAGATTCTAGCGTATTATAGTAGAAATTCTTCATGGCGAGCAAGCTCGCCGTGGTTCGGACTTTTTGGATTGAACAATACCCTACAACTTAGAGTAAAAAATTTCCCAAAAGAACGCATTTCTGCGGCCTATTATGTGGCCGCATAATAGCTCTGCGGACCGCATAATGGCCGCAGAGTGAAATAGAAAGTTAGCCAATTTTGAGGCCAGATATGCGGCCCAATTATGCGATCGCATAATCGCTATACGGGTCGCATATTGATCGCATATCTGCCTTGAACTTTTGCGAAGGGAATTTCTACGGTGCATTATGCAATCGCAGAACAGATATGCGGACCGCATATCGGTCGCATACTCGGACAGAAAACTTAACTTCCTGAGGCTCATTCTGCGGTCGCATATGCGACCGCAAACCTATATCGGGGCACCCATTTTCTCAATTTAAAACCGGACCCCCATTCCGTTAAAACACCCCCCTTAGGCCAGTTTCAGCATACTTTCTCAGATAATTAGAGTAAGAGAAGAGGATCAAATAGAGGGGAAGGGGTCTCCATTCATTGTTTATCAAATCCTACCCTAAACATCTTGAAGATTAACAAACAAGGCACCTAGGTCTCCCTTCCAAGAGGTAAACTTCTATCACCCAAGCTCTCAATTCCCTATTGTAGCTAAAATGGACCTTTAGTGAGGTAATTCATGGGGATTATAGTGGTTACCTAGCATGCATGTGATCCTAAGGTATGTGGGGGGATGCTAAGACAAATATAGGAAAAACTAGGGAATGGGTTGGGGAAATCTGCCACTAAAAAGGGGGCCATGGACCCCAACAAACACATAATGTTTGATATAATGCTCAAGTGAGCTAGGGCTATGATCAATTTCTTAATAATGAGTTCAATTGTGCTACATTGCTAAATAGATTGAAGGTGCTAAAGGTTCCGGAACTTGTCGTAGGAATTAGGGAAAGACTTAAATGAGGTATGTATGGCTAACCCTCTTCTTCTTAGAATTGAACTCTTGGTGTCCGAACAAATGGCGTTAGTTATGAACTGATCATACTAAATGATTTGCCTTTATGTATTGGGGTGAAAGATTTATGTTCCATAATTGTTCTAAGTGTTGCCCTGAAATCATGCTATTTCAAAATGTGATTATATTCTCCAAGCTTTCCTTTTGTTTTCTTTTCATTCCTTATGTTCGCATGCCTTATATGATAGCACTTGTTGACATGGATATTGATGATATTTGGGCAAATAATAAAGGGAAAGATTTGAATTATAAAACGTGTCCAAGTGCCAAGAACTACTTAATAAATGGGGCTGCTTGTGTTAAGTAATGAAAAATGGAAGAAATGTAAATGAAATGGATAATTGAAAGAGGTTATGTCCCAAGTGAGATGGCTTAGCTGATCGGGCCGAGATCGGACGCCATGTTGTACACATGGTGGCATTTATGTTGGACTTCTATTATCATTATGGATTTGGATATGTCTCACTTGGGATGGCTTAGTCGGTCGAGCCGAGACCGGACTCCGTGTAAAAACCACGGTGGCATTATGGGTTGTGGCACTTGGCACTAATGATCATCAACCTAAAAGAGATGGAAAGAATGAACCAGAACGATGTGATCCTTATTTGGTGGTTCCTTGTAATTCTGCGAAGTACTTGTAAATTTTTGTAACTGCCTTCTATTTGTTTCACTGTTCATTCTAATAAGATTTGTGTTTGCCTTACATACTAGTGCTATTCAACAGTACTAACGTCCCTTTTGCCGGGGGCGCTATATCTTTGAATGGATGTAGGTGGTTCCATCGCAGATAGCGCCGATCGCAGATAGTGGTGCTCTCTTTCTCTCTCCTTACAGCAGTCTTGGTGAGCCCCCGTTACTCCCAGGGGTTGTGTAGTCCTTCTTTTGTGTAAATTATCATATTTTGAGGTATAGTCGGGGCCTTGTCGTCGGCTATGTCATGTTGATCTTTTCTATCCTTAGAGGCTCCGTAGACATTTATGTAGGTCATGTATGGGTGTCGGGATGGTTATTGGATCCCATTGTATTTTTGAAACTCTTCCACTAGATTGCCAACTGTATGCACCCTTTGGAAACTTAATTATGGCCTATGGCGTTTAAGTAAAAATGTACTAGTAACGTTTTCACATTTATATAACTGATCTCTTCCTTGTTTAACAAATGGTAACACGTTCCCTTTTTGGTTCACGAATGAGTCGGGTAGGAAAGACTGAATAGGCTTGCTCGACCGGGTTCACTCGGTGGCACGCCGGTCGCGCTCCCCGAGGTTGGGGCATGACAATTTGTTAGCCCAAAAGACATCACCAGAAACTCAAAGTGCCCATACCGGGTCCTGAAAGCTATTTTCGGAATGTCCTGTTCCCTGATATTCAATTGGTGATACCCGGGTCGTAAATCAATTTTGGAGAAGCACCTAGCACCCCATAATTGATCAAACAAATCGTCTATCCTTGATAGTGGGTACTTATTTTTGATTGTGACTTTGTTGAACTGTCGGTAGTCAATACACATCCGTAGAGACCCATCTTTCTTTCATACAAAGAAAACCGGGTGCGCTCCAAGGCGACACACGGTCGGATGAAGCCTTTCTCTAGCAAATCCTTCAATTGTTCCTTTAGCTCCTTCAATTCTGCTAGTGCCATTCTGTAAGGTGGAATAGATATAGGCTGTGTGCCTGGCATCACATCAATCCCAAAATCAATCTCCCTATCTGGTGGGATCCCCGGGAGCTCATCTGGAAAGACATCCAGAAATTCATTCACAACAGGCACAAACTCAAGTGTAGGTGCCTTAGCATCGGTGTCCATGACCCGGACCAAACGATAGATACATCCTTTGTTAATCATCTTCGTGGCCTTAAGGTAAGAAATAAACCTATCTTTTGGCACCACATTATCCCCCTTCCATTTAACAACTGGCTCATTTGGAAATTTAAACCTTACAGTTCTAGTTCGATAATCAAGCTTGGCAAAATATAAAACATCAATCCATCCCCATTATTACATCAAAATCAACCATCCCCAATTCAATGAGATCGGCTATGGTATCCTGACCACGTACCATGACAACACAATCTCTATAAACCCATGCGATCATAATAGACTCACCAATTGGAGTAGATAAAGAGAACGGCTCATGAAGTTGTTCCCGGTTCTATCTCGAATTCCATAGCAACATAAGGAGTGACATAGGACAAAGTAGAACTGGGATCAATAAGAGCATACACATCATGAGATTGGACAGTCAATATACCTGTGACAACATCTGGAGAAGCCTCTGCACTCTGGCGACCACTTATAGCAAGAAACGGCTACGTCCTCCCGAACTCTATACACCACCCTTAGCTGCACTGCGCCTTGCGGCTGCTGGAGTGCCTCGAGCTGGAGGGGGTGCTGAGGATGTAACAGCTGCAGAACAGGATGGTTGTGTTGTGCCCCTGCTCGCACCCTGGCGGGACGACACTCTCTCTGAATATGACCCCTCAATCCGCACCAGTAGCATATGGGTAGGTCCATGTAGTAGATCCCCAAGGGCATCTTCCAACACCTGGGGCATGGGGGCCTCCGCTGCTGCTGGAATCTCCCTTCTGACCGGCCGTGCTGGTGGGGTCCCCTGTTACCCTAATTAGGCCTGAAATGACTCCACTGCTGCTGATTGGGCCCTAATGGTGGTGTACTAGCTGAAGACTGAGCAAAAGACTGGGACGGTCCTGATGACCCTCCCTTGAATGCTAACCTACCACAACCAAATGAATCTCCTAGGTTGCCCGTGGACCGGGCCTCACCGCTACCCTCTCGCTCCATTATGTTCTTCAACTTACGATTCTCTGTAGCTTGAGTAAATACCACCATCTTCCCATAGTTCATGTCAGAATTCAAGGCAGCTGTAGCGACCTCATTGATAATAAAAGGGCTAAGGCCCTGCACAAACCGGTGCACTCTAGCCTCCATAGTGGGCAATATGGGAATAGCATACTTGGACAGACGCGCACTCCATGTGGTACTCCCACACATTCTTGCTTCCTTGATTTAGGTTCTCAAACTCAGCGGCACGGGCTGCCTTTGTCTTGACAGGCAAGAAATTTTCCATGAAGGCGTCAGCAAACTCACTCCACCTTACTGGAGGGCTCGCCTCCTCACGAGAGTCCTCCCACAGCTCAAACCAAGAATAGGCCACCCCTTTCAGACGTTAGGCGGCCAACTCCATTCCCTCGGTCTCAGTAGTATGCATAACTCGGAGAGTGTTGTGCATCTCATCAATGAAATCCTAGGGGTCCTCCTTGGGATTAGTACCCATGAACACTGGAGGATCTAACCGAAGGAACCTGTTTACCCTAGAACTAACAGAATCCCCTTACTGGCTAGAAGAAGTAGGTGCAACATTTGATCTTTGGGCCTGGGAAGCCACTATCTATGCCAACATCTGTATGGCTCCCCTAAGGACCCCATAAGAAATATCGGGACCCAAAAGCTGGGGTTGGAGGTGGAACCGGAATATCAGCTGGAGGGATTGTTGCACCCTCAATAGGTGCAGGAACTGGTGCAGTCTGGTCAGGTGTAGTGGAATCAGGCAGTGTAGTAGTTGGGGGTAGGGGTGTACAAAGGAAACCGACAAACCGCACCAACCCGATAATCCGAGTCAAACCGAGAAAAAAAACCCCGACTATGGTTTTGGTTTGATTTAGTTTGGTATTGGAAAAAAAACCCGACCATAATTGGTTTGGTTTGGTTTTAACTAAAGAAAGTCAAACCGAAACCAAACCAACCCGACATTAAATATATAGAAATTTTAGATATATTTAATATATAAATATACTTATTGTGATGTTATTTATAAATAGTTCTTAAAAAAATTCATAATTTTATCTTTTAAGGTATTATTTTAAGGCTGAACTTAGAACTTTTGAATGTTCCAATAAGTTTTATAGCCATTAATATTAGTAAATTAAATAATGCTAACAAAAGCCCAAACCAAAATTAAATCAATACTAATGTTAACAAAAGACATTCAATTCAATACTACTAACGGGAATGTATTGAATATTTATTTTTTGTTTGCAATAATTTAAATAAAAATGCATAACCTATTTTTATTTTTTCTTTAGCGTTTAGTCATGTAATTAATACTCCCTTATTAGTCTACTTATTTTAGCATGACTTAGTACTTTTAGATTATGTTTATTTTTATTATGACTTTTTAATTAACAATATTTTTATTACATAATTTTATTGTCTTTATTGTTGAATATTTTAGGATAATGCCATGACACATCTCATATTTTGTATTATTTTCTTAGAAAGTACTTTATATAGTTGTATCTTACTAGGATTAAAGAAATATTTTGAGCACAAGTTATATGTTTTGTTCTACGAAGATTTTACCGGAAAAAACCTCGAAAAAACCCGAATAACCCGAAAACCCGAGAAAACCCGAGAAAAACCGAGATTGAAAAATCCGAGTTTTATTGGTTTGGTTTGGTCTTTAGATTTAATAACCCGACACAATTGGTTTGGTTTGGTAATTGTAAAATCCGAACCAACCCGACCTATGTACACCCCTAGTTGGGGGAATATCCTCACCCCTCGGGTACTCACCCGCATCATCAAGTAAAGATTCAAATGCCACTCCTGGGGCGGCATTGGCTCTTTGGCCAATTCTTGCCTTCTCCTAGGTGCCATGTACTGAAAATTAGAGCAATGCACGAGTTAGGGGAGAACAATCTCACATTCAGCTCTATCGCATGATATAGAATATCAAAGAAGGGTATATTCCTAAATGTCCAAGTAGCCCCCTAATTATAGATGTGGTCGACAATACACCGATAAGAAGGGCTCTACTAGACTCGGCTCCGAGACATCCTAGGACATTTTAAAATAGTACTAGTATGTATAGCTAAACAGCATCTCAATAGAATGAATAATAATACACGGAGGAACAATCATGAAATAATAGGAGCCTCAAACAATACCAAAACATCAAGTTAAGAACCACATAAGTTTTCAAGTAAATTTCCATGCTATTAGGTTGGGAGATCTTTAGTACTTATATACCATCATTCACAATACCACCGTCTTTTACATAGAGTCCGATCACGGCCCCATCGTCTAGGCCGCCTCATTTGAGACATCAACCACAGTCACAATTTCAATTACAATTTCCAACACAATCACCACCATGTGTGTGGCATGGCGTCCAACCACGGCCCGATCGTCTAGGCCGTCTCACCCGAGTCATTACCATTTTCTATCAATCATCTCACTTCATACTTCTTTTGCATCTTTTCAATTCATCGGCACTAGTGGCCGTAATTATAATATCATTCTTGGCACTTGGCCGAATTTCATATTTCATGCTCCACTTTTTCACTTTCACACATCATCATCATTATCAACAACAAGACTTTTCAATTCAAGACTTTAGGTACACGTGACAGCAATTAAGAGTCATAGACATATATATAGAGATTTTTCACATAATTTGGCATGATAATCTTCATTCAAACTCGACTTGAAGTCGTAACATTTATAACACACAGCCCATACTTTGAACATATTCTCAAGTGATAACATAGCATGATAAAAGCATTTGGAACACATATTGAACATATATCTTTCAACACAAGTTTATTCGGAATAGCCAATTTAATAATGATCAACTCAGGTCTTACATAACTTACATGAACACTGTGGAATTCAATTCTAAGAAAGGAGTTTAGCCGACATACCTCAATTGAGCTTCCTTAACTCTAAAACACCGGAATTCTTAGCAACTTCAATCTATTTTATAAATAAAACAAATTGAACCAAAATTAGGAAGATGATCATGGTTCTAGCTCATTTGAGCATTTTATCGACCACTAAGTGTGCATTAAGGTTTCAAGGTCCTTTTACGGAGGAATCCATCATCCCACAACTCATTCTTTACCATTTTATAGCTCACAATCTTTCTATACCCTTTGTTAACACATGCATGCAAAATAAACAACTCCCACACCCAAGAAATGACTTGCTTATTTAGTTAAATTTTTGAAATTATGAGTTAGGGTGTAGAATTTTACCTCTAGGATAAAGACCTAGTGTACGTTCCTTGTCAATCTTCGAAGATTTGAGCAAGAATTAAAGGATAATTTATTGAAGAACTCTCTCTCAACTTACCTATAATCAATGCACACCCTCATGGAACCATCAATCTTCTTCACAACTGACACTGGAACACCCCAAGGGGAAACACTCGGTGTGATGAATCCCTTACCTAACAACTCTTGCAACTACTCCTTCAACACTTTCGACTTAACTGGATCCATATAGTATCGGGTAATAGATATGGGTTAAGTGCCCGATACCAAATTAATACTAAAATCAATATCTCTATTGGGTGACATGCTTGGTACGTTTTCAAGAAACACATTGGAAAACTCACTAATGTAACTGAGTCAATAGTAGTAATCTCAGCACTAGAATCCCTAACAAAATCTAGATACGGCAAACATCCCTTCTCAACCATCCGCTGAGCCTTCAGAAATGAGATCAGAGGTATGATGAAGAGAACCCTTCTATTCCAACCTTGGTAATCCCGGTATATCCAACATCATAATCTTAGCATGATAATCAAGAATAACATGATATAGAGATAGGCAATCCATACTGAAAATCACCTCAAAATCTACAATATTCAGCAACAAATATCAAACTTAGTCTCATAACCCCCAATGGTAACAACACAAGATCAATATACACGATTCACCACAATAGAATCACCAATAGATGTAGATACATGAATTGTAATATCAAGAGAATTATGAGGCATATCAAAACATGAAGAAAAATACGATGATGCATATTAATAGGTATATCCTGGATCAAACAACACATAAGCATCTTTGTGACAGACTGAAACCATACCTTTAGGCCAATTCCTCGGGTCTATTCGAGAAAGAATAGAATGATCTTGATCGTTACCGGTGTAACCTTCACTAACTTAGTCCCCTCCTCTAAGGCGAACTCTTGCTGCATGTCCTCCCCCTCTAAACGGCTGGAAAAGGGATGGATCAATTGGTGTAGGAATCACTAACTAAGAACTCTGCAGAGCTGGACCTCTAGGAAGTCTAGGGCAATACTCCTCACATGGTCAAACTCTCCACACTCATAACAAACCTTAGCTGACTAAGGATGCTGAACCTAAATCTGTCCTTGATGACCCGAATACCCACTCTAAGAACACTCAATAGACGGAGCATGATACGACCTCACTGACAGAGAACTAAAAGATGATGGAATCGAAGTGCTGAAAGAAGGTTGAGTCACTACACTATGGGCTACATGTTGTGGAGAATAAGCTAGACTACCATGATGGCCTCTACCAAACTAACCTCTACCCCCCCCCCCCCCAGATGAGGTTCCATTTAAACTACCAGAACAACAAGGCCTCTTATCCCTCTTCATGGCTTCTCTCCCCAAACTGCGAATACGCTTGATCCTCTAAGCTATCTCCATGGACTGATGGAAAGTTAGTACAATCTCCGACTTTAGAGCTATAGCAACCCTGATGCCATAAGCCAATCCCTAAATAAATCACCTCAGCTTCTCTACCTTGGTAGGGACCAAGAAATCTGCATGATAGGACAACTCTGTAAATCTCGCCTCATACTTGGTCACAAACATGCGATCCTGCTGAAGATGCTCAAACTGACCACATCCATCCTGGTAA
The DNA here is from genome assembly GCF_001879085.1 of Nicotiana attenuata. Lineage (NCBI taxonomy): Eukaryota > Viridiplantae > Streptophyta > Magnoliopsida > Solanales > Solanaceae > Nicotiana > Nicotiana attenuata. The sequence goes on along the minus strand of NC_031991.1, from coordinate 25,328,596 downwards.
GTGAGATGTACCTCTCAAGAAACAAGTGTGAGAACTATGTCCAAGAAAGAGGAGATGAACCCACTGGCCTGCCCCGCTCATAAATATCCCACCATATACTGGCAGCCCCTCTCAGCTGAAATGTATTGAAGTCCACCACATTGGACTCTACCAAACTCAAATTACAAAGCATCTAATGACATTTATCTAGAACATCATGTGCATCCTCTTAAAGACCACCATCAAAATGAGAAGGATGTAGCCTCTGAAACCTGCCATCTTCTTTAGCTCCTAAGCAAGCATAGCATGCATAACCATTGGTCTATCTGCTATAATGGGTTGCTCACTGATAGAATATTCCCGGGTCTGGAACATCATCGTTGCCTGCTTCGGAGTACAAGTGACAAATGTTTGAGCTCCCCCTCCACTAAGATATGGTTGGCACCACTAGACCTATTCCATCCTGATTCAATGCATCAATAAAATTGACCATATTAGCCATAGCGACCTGGAATATCAGTGCAGCAACAGAACCCTTTGGATGTTATGTGGGTGAGCCTTAACCTGATTATCAATAATATGATCCTCCACCTGATCCGCAGGTGGGTCTGCTGAAACTGCCCTTGTGCAACTGCGGGCTCTAGTGGATGCTCTATCTCTAGTTATGACTGTACGACCCCTAACGGGGGCCTTGGCCCTATCCCAAGCCATTGCCCTCCCGGCTACATCCGATGGTACTACCTTTCCCCCACTTGCTGCTGTTGAACCGCACATTCTCACTATCTGTAAGAGAGTATAAGAGAAAGATTTAGACTTAGACAATAATCAATGCACAATAAGGAATCAAGAAAGGGAAAAGTTCCTAAAGCACTATAGCCTCTCATAGATAAATAATGACGTCTCTGTATCAATTCACAAGACTCTACTAGGCCTGCTCTTGACTTGTGAGACCCTTAGAACCAAGTGATCTGATAATAACTTGTTACGACCCAAAGTCCCATTAAATATCGTGATGGTGCCTACCCTGCTTGCTAGACAAGCCAACACTCAACAACAATTATAGAAGTATATTATTAAGTCATTAACAGAATTATTATGTAAATATGAAGGTAAATTAAGTCTTAAATCAATATCATAAATACATAAGTCTAAGATAGCATCTAACAAGATCACAATTGTCTCACAAACACCCAAAACTATGTGTCATATCATCACAAGGATGTATCAAGAGTAAATAGTCTCAACTGAACACCAACATCTGTACGGAAAGGAAATAAATAAATAGAGATAGATAAATAGGCATGATTATCAGATAAAGATATCAAATACAAAGTCAAATACTTCAATTCCTACATATAGCATAATTTATATCAGTCAATTGATATATATGAGCTACTGCATAAAGTTACAATGTAAATCGATGCTCAAAACCCACTCTTAATACATCACATCACAACCCATGAGCCTGAAACAGTCCACATATCCAAACCAAGAACCAATCGGAGTGCCTACGTATACAGGACCCAAAGTAATATGGGTAATCACCTTACTTCGGAAGGACGATCCATATCCAAGCGTCAATCATATTACAATCGATAATCAATAATCAATATCCGCTCACAGTGTCCATAATGCCAAAATTCACAACTTTCCTCACTATCCAACTCTATAACTCATGCATAGGTGTATGAAACAATATAATTAAGAAGCACTAGGACTCAATAATAAAATGCAGATAAAAACACACATGGATAAGAGATGGCAATAGCTAATCATATAATTTAATTCAACATAATAGTTTAATAAGCTAATTTGACATTCCTAAGTCTAATCATGATATTCAAAATGAGTAAAATAAGCCATGTAGCCACTAAAAAAATGAATTATATAGTATATGACTATGGCCAATAAAAGAGCTCAACATTTAAAAATAAATCTTTTATGCCCAATTCAACAAGTCCTACACAAAAGCATGATCCTAATCATAATTAAAAGTCATCACGTAGTCATTAAGTCACTGAAACATGGATAATAAATTTTTATTGTCCAAATAAGGTATTTTATAAGCTTAACTCTCTCCGAATATCTAGCTATATATATACGCTTGTCACCTCGCATACACATGGCTCCTAATCAAGCAACAAGTAGTAAATAGATCACCTATAGGTAGAATTCTCTCTTCCAAGAATAGACAAGAGACTTACCTCTTCCTGGCTAGCTTCAATCAACAACTATCGCCTTTTATTTTAAATCCTACTCCAAACTACTCGAATCTAGTAAAATATTACTCAATAAAGTCAAAAAAATCTATAGAAATTGACACCAAATAATAAAGCAGAATCTTTAATCAAATCTCAAAAATTCAACAAAAGAACCCGAGGTCCATATAGTCAAAAATCGAGTCCAGTGGTAGATCCTTTCTACTCATAACCCCACGAGTCCAAATATATGAGTAGATTCCAAAATTGAGTCCAAATCAGACATCAAAACCACAAATTTCACTTTCTTAGGTTGTAGACAAAAACCCCAAATTTCACTTTGAAATTCTATGTTTTAAGTGTAGAAATCCATGAGGAATCAAGATATGTAATAAATTCCAAGTAAATTATGCTTACTCTCAAAATTGTGATGAAATCTCCTCAAGAATCGCCTCTTCCCAAGCTCCAAAACCCAAAAATGATGAAAGTGAGTCACAACTTGAAATTGATATCCTGTCATGCATTCTCGTATCTGCGGATAGTTAGTAGTAGGTGCGAGCCTCGCTTATGTGCTTCATGTTGCACATATGCAAGCCTCCAACCCTAGAACCACCCTCGCATCTACGACCAAAACTCCGCAGATGCAGACTCGCGGGTGCGATCAACACTGCCACAGGTGCGATCTCTCTGGGCCTGTCCAACCTTTGCATCTGTAACCCTCCTTCCCTAAATGCGGACTCGTAGGTGTGACAAACCTTCTGCGGGTGCGACGTGTCCTCGTCCGTCCTCCCTTTATTTTGGTGGTATATCATAGCAAGTACAACCATTGCATTTGCTCACCAACCACTGCAGGTGCAGTGCATCAGATTCCAGCAATACCAGTAACTTCAATATGGTTCAAAATGGTCAAAAACCACCTTTAATCTCACACGAGTCCCCTGGGCTCATGTCAAATCTTACCAACAAGTACGTATAATTGATCCAAAGTTATCCCAAGGCTCGAAACGTCAAAAACAATAACAAAACCAAGAATCAAAGATCATATCCATTCCTTAAGTTTTAAACTTCCCAACATCACCAAATGTTTCAGAATTATGCTTAGACATTTCGGATGACAATCAAACTTTGAACAAGTTTATTTCAACTTCACGGACCTACCCTAAGTCCCTAAACAACAATTGGAGTATGATAACATCAAATTTAATTTTCGATCAACCCTATGAACTCTCCAATCCTTCAAATTGTCAACTTCCGGCAAACAGAGTCAAAACATTCTAGGAACATCCAAAACTAAATTCGAACATAGGCTCGAATCCAAAATCACCATACGAACATATTAGAACCATCAAGTCATCAATTAGAGGTTGATTAATATAAGTCAAACCTTGATCAACTCTTACAATCTAAAGCTTCAACCAATGGAACCAAGTATTGCAATTCACACCCAAACCATCCCGAAACCAAGCCAACTATCCTCACAAGTCACAAAACATAAAAAGAAGCTATGAAAGTATCAAATAGGGGAACTGAGTTCTAATACTCAAAAAGACAGTATGGTCATTATATCTCTATTATTATGTCCCAGTGCTTCTTAAGTTATATTATTTCATACACATAGGCATGAGTTAGAGAGTTGGATATTGAGAAAAGTTAAGAATTTTGGCGCTAAGGACACTATAAGCGGATATTAATTATTGATTATTTGATCATTAATTATGAAATAATCAACTCTTGGATATAGATACATCCCTCAGTAGTTAGGTGGTTACCTATGTTACTAATGGCCCTGTGAGCATAGGCACTCAGATTTGGTGCTTAGTTTGGACACATGGCCAGTGTCAGGCATATGGATTTGTACTGTGAGGTATTCAGAGAGATTCTGAGCATGCATACGTATATTTAGGCTCATGCAATAACTTTTATATAATTTTTTGTTGATATCTGATAGGTCTTTGTGCACGAATTAAGGCATTTGATATTGATTCGATATCTTTTAGCTAGAAAATATGCCTAGATACCATATTTGTCGTATCTCTTATCTTCGGTACCAGGTTGATGATGTCATGCCTTATTTCATGGCTTATTTATGCTTCCACTTGATTATTTGGACTATTAATAAGTGTCTATGTCGACCCCTTGCCACTACTTTTTCGAGGCTAGACTTGATACTTACTGAGTACCGTAATTTTGTACTCATACTATACTTCAGCATATTTTTGTGCAGGTTCTGAGATAAGCACTAGTGATACCCATCTAGCAGAGTAAAAGTATATCCAGAGACTTCGTGGTGAGAATTTTATTTAATCCAATTAATAGCACATGGATTCTTCCTCCCCAATTATATATTCTTGTGTAGTTATCTCTCTCCAGACAGAAGTAGTAGTGCACTTGAGACTGTTTACTCTTGTTAGATGCTAGTGGTAATTGTGATATCTAGTTTTGGAATATTGTGAGACAGTTGTAATCGTGTTTAGACCCTGTCTTAGACTTATGTATATCATGATATTGGTTTGAGACTTCTTTTGATATTTTATAACTATCATAACTCTCTCAACTACATAATTGTCATGCTTTAATTATTGTTGTTGAGTGTTGGCTTGCCTAGCAAGTAGATTAGGCACCATCACAACCTTTGGTAGGATTTTGGGTCGTAACATGGACGTTGAAATGATACTTCCTCTGTTTTCTTCTTTTTTAGTCCTAAATTTGCATGCATTCTTTCAAATTCAATTCGACCCAACTCCTACACATACAAACACCATAGTTAGGCTCAAATTATCATTATTCACATAAAGTTTAACAAGATTGGGTATAATAAAAGGAAATTTGCATTAAAAAATGTTTTTAGCCAAATTAGTCATTCGACTTGGTGTATTTGGGTCGTTATCAAATGGTATTAGAGCCTAGGGTTCATAACTTGGTGTATTTGGGTCGTTATCAAATGGTATTAGAGCCTAGGGTTCATAAGCCTTATAGGTCATGAGAAGTCTCTTGCTAGATACATGGTTAGAGGGATTTGGGGTTGTCCTAATTAATATTTTAAAAGGTACGGGCACGAGACAAGACGTTTTAACTAATATGGGTTGATGCATAAGCCACGAGGCACTGGACGTTTTAGCTATATTTATTAACCAGTTTTAACAATTCAAATCAAATGATAACAATGACAACTAAATAGTATGAAATAAGGTGATAAACTGTTGAACGACATAATCCAAATACAACCCCATAAACTAGAGTTTTGAATATATGAGCGTCTAGAGTACTATAGATAATAGTCTGATTAAACCCAAATATTTGAATCAAAATAAATAGCAATGATGACATAGAAGGGGAATTCAGGGTTGTGGAAGTCGTGCAGCTATACCTCAAGTCTCCACAGGTAGCTGGATCCGGGCAATCTAACTAAGTGCCGATGGGACCAACTCCGATATCTGCATAAGAAGTGCAGAGTGTAGTATGAGTACAACCAACGCCATGTACTATGTAAGGGTTGAGCCTAACCTCGATGAAGTAGTGACGAGGCTAAAGGCGGTCCACTTACAATAACTTGTACACAATAATAATAATAACAACAACAACAACAATAATAATAATAATAACAGGAAAATTAGAAATGGAAGTAAAGCAGTTAACTCATGAAAACGAACTTGAAATTCAACTAGTAGAGAGCCCAGAATAACAAATCTCATATCACAATACCGAGGCAAATTCAACAATCACAAACAAATACCACATATATAATCCATTGCATCCAATCCCACCATATCATCATCTATCAATATCATAATCCGTCCTTGTTCAACAACTTCAATCCATTACCTTTCAATTTCCGTTGCGGCGTGCAACCCGCTCCCAAACAATTTCAATCAACATAAATAATTCAACAACCAAATTTACCAAAATTTTTACATCACGAGGGTAAATGTACAAGGCAATAAATAACCACATAATAATAAAAGAATCTCTAACAACTCGAAGTCTCAACTTTACCAATTTATCGGTATCTAACAACTAAACAACTCACGCAAATGAAACTACATTATAGAATGCAACAAATATTACAAAAATAATAGGACAAGTAAAGCGTGTGACAATTAAGGTATGCACATAAAGCAAGTAGGGGCAAGTAGCAAATAAATATGGAGTCATGGGTGGAATGGACAAATTAAGAAAAGGATTAATTAAATAACAAGTAACGATTATGGCATAGAAGTCAAATATGGCATGTAACAATTAAGGCATAAAGCAAGATATACCATGAAATAAATGAAAACATGGAAACAAATATCATGACAGCATATACGCCGTTTTATCACATAATCCACATAACACATAGTTCTAGAATTCTTCATTCCCTCAAGAGGTTAGACACAACACTTACGTCATTCTGTGAATCAAAGAAATCAACTAACAACGACCTTGCCTTTTGAACAAGCTTCCAAACCAACCAAATATAGCAAATATAGTTTAAATAATTCAAAATAGACTTTAGAAACTACCCACGAGCGAAAAAAGATTCAACTTTTAATAATTCTGTCAACAAAAGTCAACTCCGAGCCCACTTTGTCAAAACCCGAGATTCAAACCAAAATCCAATTAGCCATTCACCCCCGAGCCCGATTATGTGATTAGTTTCGAAATCCGACCTTAATTTGAGGTCTAAATCACAATTTCTCAAAATTTTCAATTTCTACTTAAATCCCTAATTTCTACCATGAAAAAGCATATATTAAATATTAAAATCAATAGGTGTTTATGGAAATGTATGTAAACAAGTTAAAATTTGCTAACCTATGACGTTAGGATGAAAAATCTCTTCAAAATCACTTCTAGGCCGAGCTCAAACTTAAAAGTGGTGAAAATGAGAAGATTTTGAAACATTAAATCACTCGGTGTCAGGTATTCTTTGCTTTCGCGAGACACCTGACGTGATCGCGAAGCATAGCGGACTAAATGGCCTTCACGTTCACGAAGGCTTGCTTCCCCCTGCCTTTGCATCTGCGAGAAGCCCGTATTCACATAGGGTAACCACCTGCCTACCCCAGAATTCCCTTAACACATCGTGTTCGTGTGGGTGAGATCGCGTTCGCGAAGGGTAATCCCACCACTGCTTTGCGTTCGCGACCGCATCCTCATATTTTTGTAGAAGGAATCCGCCACTGTCCAGTTTCCCCTTCGCGATCACGAAGCACATTGCACCAAACATCAGCAAATAGCTGAACCGACAAGTTTTCTAAGTCCAAATGGTCCGTAGCCTATTCGGAACTCACCAGAGCCTCTCGGGCTCCAAACCAAACACGCACACAAGTGTAATAACATCATACTGTCACGATCTGTAATTCCCACCATCGGAACCGTGATGGCGCCTAACATTTCACTTGTTAAGCAAGCCAATGTTAGAACCATTTATCCATTTTAACAATTTAAATTTAATTAATGAAGAACTAATTTAACTGCAATAATTCAAATATAAATACGGAAGCTAAAATCGTAAAACATCTGCTACAAATTCCTAAACCCGGTGTCACAAGTGCATGAGCTTCTAGAGTAATACATACAAGGGTCTGAAATAAATACCAAGCTGTCATGCAAATACACAACTAAATAAAAATAAAGACGGGGACTTCAGGAGCTGCGGGCGCTGAGCAGTTGTACCTCAAGTCTCCGCAGGCTGTCCAATCCGAGCTCTCTAGTAACAGTTGCTGGGACCGACTCCAAAATCTGCACAATGTGCAGAGTATATTATCAGTACAACCGACCCCATGTACTGGTAGGTGCCGAGCCTAACCTCGATGAAATAGTGACGAGGTTAAGGCGGGTCACCTAAAGTACAACCTGTATGCGGTATATAATAATGACAGAAAATGGGAATACTGAACAGAATTAAACAGCCAACTGAAAATAATAACCATAGCCTCAAGAATAAACCAGTGTCGCCCAGAATTACCAATCTTTAACAGTTCAAATCGAAAACCAACGCATTTCAAGAAATGGAAACATATAGGTTGGTGCGGTGCGCAATCCGATCCCATCAGACAACACATAGTCCTCCATTATTCCACCGTAATAGCATCAACACAGAGATAATGTATATAAATATATTGCGGTGCGCAATCCGATCCCAGCATATATCAATATTAGTATCACAGTTCACCCTTATTCTGCCATATCAATCCACCCTTATTCCACCTGCTGCGGCGTGCAGCCCGATCCCACCATATCAGTACCAAATACTCAAAGCACAATCAATTCAATAGTTCAACCAAAAAGCCTTTACGGTCAATAAATATCAAACTGAACCAAAAGGGAACTTGTGCAATAAAGAAATCTACACGAGTAATACTACACAACGAGATCGATCCAGCAATTGACAATTAGAAGGTGCAAGTAAGTCAATTTAAGCAAATAGCAGAGAATCGTGAAACTATGAAAAGAGCTAACATTATTAACAGGAGAGGATATTGATTAACATGTAGCAGTTAAGCATAGAAAGCATTTAGAGCATATAACATTTAAGACAGGAAAGGAAATAATTGAGGAAAAGCGGTAAATCAGGAAAATCGATAATCTGGCGGCGTATAAGCACTCGTCACCTAGCATATACTCCGTCCACATGAAATTCACATAGCACATAGTCCTAGGGTTCCTAATTCTATCAAGTCAAGGTTAGAAACAATACTTACCTCGCTCCAAAGACCACTCAAAGCTCAACCACAGCTTTTGTAACGACCGACCAGTCGTTTTGAGAATTTGCACTTCGCTTGATAGTTTGGGGGCACAATTAGCTTCGTATGATATATTAAGACTTGTGTACAAAATTTGAGTTCATTCCGAGTTGATTTGATATGTTTCGGTGCGAGTTTTTTAGAAGTCAAAAGTTCAAAAGTTGACTGAAATTTCTCAAGGAATCCGTGGAGGCATCAAAAGCGAGTTTCGGGATCGTTTGGCATGCAAAACGAGGCACAATAGCTGAGCAAAAATACTTAATATCGAAAGTTTGTTCATTTGGTCATATTTTGAGTTGGAGAGCTCGAATTTGGACAAGTTTTGGAGGTGATTTTCACTACATGGATTGGGGTAAGTATTCTATACTCGATTTGGTTATATTTCATAAATCCATCTTCGTTTTAGGCATTTTATTGATGATTTCAAAGTAAAATTTGGGGGTTTTGTCTAAAATTTCATAAAGTGGATTTTTGAGTTTTGAATATTGGTTCGGAGTCGGATTTGAGTGAAACTAGTATGGTTGGACTCGTAATTGAATGGGTGTTTGGGTTTTGTAAATTTTATCGGGTTCCGAGGTGCGGGCCTGGGGAGTTAACTTTTGTTGAATTTTTGCAAATTGTATAAGGATCATAGCTTTGTTAATTGAAATCATTTTCTCTTGCATTGTTTGATCTATTTAAGTCTTCTTTGGATAGATAGGGCCGCGCGATGGTTAATTGGTAAAGGAAAAGCTAAATTGAGTATTGAGTTGGCCAAATTGAGGTAAGTATCTTGTCTAACCTTGTGTGGGGGATTTTCCCCTTAGGATTTGAGTCATCTATGTTGATTGTAGTCCGTGTACGCGAGGTGACGAGTGCGTGCTCGGACTTATTTGTGGAAAGTTGGCCTTTTATGGTTCTTAGGTCCTGATATTCAGTGAGTATGATGTTGTCCTTGATATGATTGAGTTTCCTATTTACTAGTTTCACCTCTACATACTGATTCACTCTTATTGCCTATTTGACTCTTATTTTACTTAACTGAAGATTCTTACCTCTCCTATTGTCATGCTATCTTTTCCTAACTGCTTATCTTTATCTGAAATTATTATTATCTCATCCTATAATTGTTTAGTCTTAATTGAGGTTGCGATTATCTTTTCGCCGCTTATCCTTAATTGAATTATTGAATAATCTTCGTAATTGCTCAACCTAAAAGAAGTTAGATATCCTATATTTCAACTGACATGGCATTATTTGGAATTATTCGACTCCTGTTAACTTCCTTGTTGTTGAATTGTATATTGTGGGATCGTTGCAACATTTTAGTTTTCCCTTGTTAAATTGTTCTCTTTACGCCTAGCATTCTTTACTGTGGTTATTCCTTGTGAACGGGCTCTACTGTTTCTTTGTAATTTAAAGTTCTGGAGTTGATTTACTTTTTGTACTTTGTATTATTGTCATTTGCTGCTATTGTACTTGTTGTGGTGATGCACGAAGTTTCTATCGTGCTGTAACTGTTATCTCTGTTGGTTGCACTGCATTTTTACTTTGGGACTACGGAACGGTATTTCGGGAGATCCCCATGCATATTTACTTTCGGACTACGAAACAGTATTCCGAGAGATCCCCCTGTACTGCATATTTACTTTGGGACTACGGAACGGTATTCCAGGAGATCCCCCAGCACTACATATTTACTTTGGGACTACGGAACGGTATTCCAGGAGATCCCCCTGCACATTTACGTTTGGGACTACGGGACGGTATCGTGGGAGTCCCATGTTGTTATCACTGTGTTCTGAGCTGTTATCTTTCATTGGTTCTATTCCTATGTAAATATTTTACGTGTTGTCCGTTCTTTTCCTTATACTTACTAGCTGGTATGAACTATGTTAGGACACTTGCACAAGCATACACGTGGCTAAGCGCCCTTAACAGATAAGAGGTTTTCTTGATATTGTTGAGTATAGATGCACACCCTTGTTTACTCGCCTTCTATGTGAGAATGACTCTATTCGGCACGTGAATTGTCAGCATGCTTATGAGGTGTGATGAGGGCACAAGATGTCAAGTGGTAGGGTTCAGGTATTGAGACCCGTGAGTTGTAATTTATCCGAGGTTCGGTACTTCGTGAAGGTTGTTGACTAAAAATCAAATGTGGAAGCTGTCGTAGTTGATGAATTATCATTTGTCCTTGCTGTATCTGTGGTTTCGGATTTCGGTTGTGTTTATGGTCACTCTTTTGTGTCATTATTATGGTATTCCGCTGATAATAGTCGTTTTCCCCTTTTTTTATTGTAATTATTGTATTGTTAGTGATATTGCGTAGTTTTCATGTAGAAATCATGTTTTGTTGTTCCTATACTTATATTTGTTCAATTTATTAGACCAGTGTTCCTCGTCATCACTCCACCGAGGTTAATCTTGATACTTACTGGGCATCGCTGTGGTGTGCTCATACTATACTTCTGTACATTTTTGTACAGATCCAGGTATTTTCTCGTTAGTAGCTGTGTGGATCGTTGCTGTGGAGACTCAAAGTAAACCTGTTGCTGCGTTCGCAGGTTTTGGAGTCACCTTCCTAGTTTTTGTATTCACACTGTTTTACTTATTTCCAAACAGTTGTATTTAGAAGTTGTAGTAAACTTTGTAGAGCTTATGACTTGCACTAACGGTTTTGGAAAATTGTAAACTTTGTAAAGATTTTTATATCGAGACTAGGTGCCATCACGATACCCAACGGAGGGAAAATTGGGTCGTGACAGCTTTGCCTTTCAAACATGCCTCCGAACCAACAATATCTAGCAAATTACCAATCAAATGATTCGAATTAAGCCTTAGGAACTACCCACGATTGTAAAGAATTCAATTTAGGTCATTATTGAAAAAGTTAACACCCGGTCCCCCTTGGTCCATACCCGAAATTCGGACCAAAACCCGATTACCCATTCACCCTCGAGCCCGGTTATGTAATTTTATTTTGGTATCCGACTTCAATTTGAGGTCTAAAACCCTACTTTTCAAAAATTCCTAATTCTACCAAAAACTCCCACTTTCCACCATGAAAACTCTAGATTTTAGGTTGAAAGCTTAGGAAAAGTAGTGAAAGATTGAAAAAAACTAGTTTAGAATCACTTACCAATGATTTGTGGAAGAAAAGTTCTTCGAAAAATCGCCTCTAGGGTTCTGGAGTTTGAAAATTTGAAGAATGAATCAAAAATCCCGTCTAAGTCCAATTTACCCAGCTGCAGATGTCCCATTTGCGACCCGGGATTCGCTAATGCGAACCCCGCAAATGCGAAGGAACCATCGCAAATGCGAAGCTCTCCACATTTCTGCTTTGCTCGCAAAAGCGAATAAAAGTTCGCAAATGCGAACTGGCCTGAACGCAAATGCGACCCAATGATCGCAAATGCGAAGAATGTCCCCTCCCAGTCCCAATCGCAAATGCGAAGCATATATCGCAAATGCGAACATAAGGTGGCCCAGCCACTCTTCGCAAATGCGTTAAGTAGCTCGCAAATGCGAACCCAGCAGTGGTCGCAAATGCGATGCCTGATCTCGCATCCTGCAACATAACTAAAACACCAGCAACATTTCTAAGTCCAATTTTCACTTTGTAGCCTATCCGAAACTCACCGGAGCCCTGGGGCTCTAAACCAAAAGTGCACAAAAGTCTAAAAACATCATACGAACTTGCTCGCGCGATCAAATCATCAAATTAACACCTAGAACTACGAATTGAACACCAAATCAAATAAAATTTTCAAGAAAACTTTAGAACTTAGAGCAAGTTCTAGGTATTGGGCCTGATCTCGCATCCTGTAACATAACTGAAATACGAGCAACATTTCTAAGTCCAATTTTCACTCTGTAGCCTATCCGAAACTCACCCGAGCCCTGGGGCTCTAAACCAAAAGTGCACACAAGTCTAAAAACATCATACAAACTTGCCCGCGCGATCAAATCATCAAATTAACACCTAGAACTACGAATTGAACACCAAATTAAATGAAATTTTCAAGAAAACTTTGGAACTTCTATTTTCACAACCGGACGTCTGAATCACGTTTAACCAACTCCGTTTCTCGCCAAATTTCACAGACAAGTCATAAATATGGTATTGGGCCTATACCGGGTTCCGAAACCAAAATACGGACCCGATATCCAAAAAGTCAACTATTGGTCAAACATTTCAAATTCATTAAGCCTTTAACATTCAAATTTCAAGAAAGTTCGATATCTTGGGTTAGGGACTTCCGAATTCGATTCCGAGCATACGCCCAAGTCCCAAATCACGATACGGACGCACCGGGATCGTTAAAATACGAATCCGGGTTCATTTAGTCAAAACGTTGACCAAAGTCAACTCAAATGGTTTTCAAATCAAAATTTCGTATTTTTCCCGTTTTTAACATAAAAGCTTTACGGAAATACGTCCGGACTACGCATGCAAATCCAAGAGGACAAAATGAGGTTTTTAAGGCCTCGAAACCTAGTATTTGGTTTTAAAATACGAGATGACCTATCGGGTCATCGCACATACGAACTTGCTCGCGTGATCAAAATACCAATAATACCTAGAACTTTGAATCGGACATCAAAATACATGAGATTTTAAAAGAAACTCAAGAACTTCTAAATTCACAACTGAGCACCTGAATACTTTCAAATCAACTCCGTTTTGCATCAAATTTTGCAGACAAGTTTTAAATAGCAAAATAAACCTATACCAAGTTCTAAAATCAAAATCCGAACCGGTAGCAATAAAGTCAACCTACTGTCAAACCAAGAAAATCTTTAAACCTTCAAGTTACTAGTTTTCAACAAATCACGGCAAATTAAGTTAGGGACTTCCGAATTCAATTCCGGGCATACGCCCAAGTCCAAAATTACGATACAGACCCACCGGGATCGTCAAAATATCGATCCGGTGTCGTTTACCCAAAATATTGACCGTAGTCAACTCAAGTCATTTTTAAAGCTAAAAATCATGTTTTCTTCAAATTTTCGCATAAAATCTTTTCGAAAAATGACACGGACTGCGCACGCAAATCAAAAAATACTAAACGGAGCTAATCGAGGTCTTGAAACACGAAAATAAGGGCTAAAACTCAAAACTACCTATTGGGTCGTCACAAACTACTTCATCTAATAAAAATTAAATAGATTTTAAATAAATATTGAGTAGTAACTTGTAAACTAATTTGAAATAGCAAAAGCATTTGAAAAGAAAAAAAAGGTGAAGAAGGAATCTACAACAGAAGTATCAAAATAGAGCTAGTGATAAAGGATGATGTGTTTTTCCTTTATATCTGTAAATTGATATTTTTTTTTCCTTTTCTCTATGTAGAAGACGAAGAAAAGAAATAAAAAATAGGGCTAACAATAAAAAAATTAACTTTTAAGTTTTTTAACATTATAAAATAGAATACAAGTTGATTTTTATATTTCTTGTATTAAATTAAGAATTTGTTGTACAGCTCGAGCAACTAAATTATCGGTACAATCAAACATCACTGAATCAACCCCACTCCTCAGAGTGAGAAGGTCCCCCTTCTCTCTACTTCAAATTCCCTATCCATGGCGACTACTAACCAAAACACCAATAATCTGGAAATATCCATTCCTCCAAAACCTACTGATATTGTTCCTCTTCCTTCCCAATATACTTCAATGGTTCAAATTAATTCCTACAAGGATAAACTACTGGGGAAAATACAACCCCCCCCCCCCCAATGGAAGCCATAGTGATAACTTCTCTTCACCAATGTCCCTGGATCTCCCACATTCCACTCACCTCCCAGAAACACAAAGAACAGATGAGCAAGGGATTAAAAGTATAACTCTATCAGATGATGATATCCAAAGAATCTATGAACCTTGAAAATTCTCAGTGATCATAAAACTAATAGGAAAAAGAGTTTTACATCACTATCTCAAGGCAAAAATCCAAAATCTTTGGAAACCTACGGAAAACTTCTCCGTAATCGACCTAGGGGAGGACTACTATACAGTTAAATTTAATAAAGAGGAAAATGCAAGGAAGGCACTACAAAATGGCCCCTGGTTCATCAACGGATCATTTCTTTCTGTCCAAAAATGGACTCCAAATTTCGTAGCAACTAAAGCCACTCAAAGTTATACGGCCATTTGGATAAGACTATCTCATCTCCCAACTGAATTTTATGATGGGATCATCTTAGCCAAGATTGGGAATGCCATAGGGAAATTACTTAAAATAGACGCATGTACTTCGTCCACCATTAGAGGAAGATACGCAAGGTTATGTGTCCAAATTCCTCTGGAGCAAACGGTTCAATCCTACATAACTATTGGTTCCCATAGACAGCCAATCCTCTATGAAGGGGAATATATTTTATGTAAATCCTGTGGTTGCTTAGGCCACTCCTCATTGAAGTGTTCCACTCAAAGTCCTCATATCCAACCAGTGGCCAATCAGGAGTTTGAGAAGCTAAAGAAGCCGCCGGAAAATAATACAAACGAATGGCGGACTGTTACTTTTCCCAAAAAGAAAAAACAACCATTCATTGCTCAAGGAGAAGGATCATCAGCAAAAGAAAACATCTCTGCACCAGGTATAAATGTTAGGATCTTCGATGCTGCCACAGGTAAGTTTCTTAACACTCAAAAATTAAAGTATGTGGACAAAAACTCTATTATTTCGGATAATATTGAAACTAGTAAAATTATGGATAATAACCTATTAAAATTGGCTAATCCTACTATAGAGACTAAGGATACTATTAATACTATTTATTATACTAATGATAATGTTAATAACCATGAGCACACTGTTTCGTTTGAAACCGGTGTTTTTCAAAATACCACTAATACTGGCCATGCAAACCACTCCCACCATCAGCCAAGTGGAGCAAACGTGTCTCCACAAAAGGCTCCTATTAATAACAACGCCCGAATGATTGCCCCTACAAACAACCCCGGTAATGACCCCCCTAATCCTATAACAACCAATCACACGCCTTGTAATAATCCTTCTATTCACGTAATAGGAATAAATCATGAGTTTTCTTCTAGAAATCTGGCTAATAATAATCGCATGCAGACTAATGACCACTCAAAAATTACACACTTGACAAACTCGAGCCAACAAGTGTCGGAGGAAAAATCTAAAGCAGATTTTGATATAACCCCCACGAAACCTTTCCACTCCTCCATGCAAATAGATACTATACTTCCTACCTCACCTATTAACCTATCATCAACTCCTTCTGTTGATGCTTCTTCTTCTATATTAACAATCACTCCAAACCAAAATGGCTCGCACACCTCTGACTCTAAGAAGAAGGTACAGACTAATCCAACTCAATCGTCTCCATCGACCCTATTCGATGGACAACCTTCCCCCTCTTCCACAACAATTACCACCCTCTCCAGTGATATACGCCCAACCCCCAACCCTCCAAATCGCCAACCCCAATCTTGGATAGAGCTGGGTCTAATGGGCTATGCACTCTCGTTCAACCTTCAAATCAATGGCCAGGTTTCAGTTCTGATAATCCAGAACACCAACTACTTGGCTCAGCTAATCTCAGAAGGAATGCATCTGGCGATGAACAACTACATCAACCAGATGTGGATGAACAACATCCTGCAACCACTGGTACCATCAATGAACCAGAATATTGCAAACAACATGCAGAACATGTGGAATATTCCGGGGAACCCACAGACTCTAATGCCACCAAATATTCCTATCAACCTCCCCTTCTTTGCTCCGGAGGAAATGTCTGTAATGAACCCTATATTCACTCGCTGGGATGTGCAACAACCCCCACCCCCAAATGTCCAACAACAAGAACAACCTGCTCCAGTGGAAGTACCAGCTCAACCACAACCTCAGGAGAACATGCAAGAACAAGAACAAGGTCTAGAAGAGGAGGAAGAGCACAACCTTCACCAGGGGGAACCAAAGGTGGCATTCTCAAGCCTAAACGAAGTCAAAATTCTTATATTCAAAGAAAGGCTCCACAACAAGTGCATTCTGAGTTGCCCAATGACCTTGTTCAAATGCTCAATCGATATAAGGCCACCACACGATCCAACGGTAGGAAAAAACGTGGTAGTCTTAGTGCCATCACACAAGAGGAACATTGCAAGAGCAATGAGGGGCAACTCACACAACACCCTGATCCCCCCATAAATGAATCAGCCTATTAATTTTATTATCTGGAACGTGTGTGGTGCTAACAACCCAAACTTTAGAAGAAACCTAAGGGAACTCATGGACACGCACAAGCCTAGTCTTATTGCATTACTGGAGACTAGGATGGCCACTCACATCTCCATTCTTGAGGAATTCAACTTCACTGAAATGATCGAGGTAGCAGCAGAAGGTCGAGCTGGTGGAATGGTGATCCTTTGGAACCACAATAGGGTTGTAGTGAATAACTTCACAAGAAGGAACCAAGAGATCCATGCAATGATAGAGGTACAACCCAATCACAAACCTCGACTTTTTAGCTCTATTTACGCTAGTACTAATAAAATCAATAGAGACATCCTTTGGAAAAATTTAGAAATTATTTCGGATAACTATAAGGGCACTTGGTTAATGGGGGTGATTTTAATGATGTCACTAGGTCAGATGAAAAATTAGGGGGGAGGGCAGTGAACCAAAAAAGGGCAAAAAAAGTTATTGGAAGCCTTAATTATTGTATACTTCTTGACTTAGGATTTAAAGGACCAAAATTTACTTGATCAAACCATAGAAAGAAAAATAGGGGGCTTATAATGGAAAGACTTGACAATGTGTACTCTAATGTGGAATGGCTTGACCAATACCCCCAAGCCTCCATAATCCATTTGCCCAAGACATACTCGGATCACAACCCTATCCTAGTCTCGCTTAATAACTTCAATAAAAATCATTTGAATAAACCCTTTAGGCTAGAGACAATGTGGTGCTGCCATCCGGACTTTATCAATATTGTAAAAAAGAATTGGTCTAATAAAGACCTCCTAAAGGCTACTGCTTCGTTTGAGGATGATATAAGACAGTGGAGTAAAGTAAACTTTGATAGTATTAATCAAAGGAAAAGAAAAATTCTAGCTAGATTAGGAGGACTTTAAAGAATCCCTAATTATCATACAAGTACCTACCTACAACAATTAGAAGACACCCTCACTCAACAATATAACGACATCCTCAAATTAGAAGAAGATTACTGGAAATTGAGGTCTAGGGTATTATGGCTAAATGATGGAGATGCAAATACTAAATTTTTTCAAATATGTGCTACAAATAGAAGAAGGATTAATAAAATAGTCTTCTTCAAGGATGATAAAGGAAACTGGATAGACGACCACCAAAGCATAATGACTCACACAATAAACTACTTCAAGGATCTTTTTACCACTTCCCATCCTTACTCAAAATGGTACACAAATAGTAAGGACCCTGCTATATACACTAACAATGCCCTACTTAGTCTAGAACTACCCCTTGAGAATCAAGAAATAAGGAATGCAATATTCTCTTTCAAACCTTATAAGCCCCCGGGCTGGATGGCCTACACCCTTTTTCTATCAAAAGTATTGGGGTACCTTAAAAGAGAGTGTGCAAGCCTTCTGCCACAAAGTATTCAGAGATTGCCACATTCCTATTCCCATTAATAACACTTACTTGTGCCTAATCCCTAAGTTTGAAAATGCTAACAATATAAAGGATTTTAGGCCTATTAGCTTATGCAATACAATCTACAAGGTGATCACAAAAATAATCGCCAATAGACTGAGACCCCTTCTCAGTAATCTAATTGGACCTCATCAAGCCAGTTTTATTAAAGGTAGACGTGCTTGTGATAATGCTTTAATTATTCAAGAAATAGTGAACTACACCAGTCAATCAAAAGCAAAAGAAGGCAACATGTTACTAAAAATAGATCTCGAAAAGGCCTTTGATAAACTTGAGTGGTCCTTTATTCATAGAACTTTAAATTTTTTCAATTTTCCTCCTAAAAAATCATTAGTTTAATCATGTCTTGGATAACCACCCCCAGCTACTCAATCCTAGTGAATGGTACCAAATCTGACCCTTTTACACCAACAAGGGGGATTAGACAAGGTGATCCAATGTCCCCCTATATATTTATTTTATGCATGGAAATGCTGTCTATCATGATCAATCACAAAGTTGATACTAGGATGTGGGATGCCATAAAAATCAGCCCTAAAAGTCCTATGTTATCACACATGTTCTTTGCTGACAATATAACTCTCACATGCAAAGCTAGTACTAAAACAGCCCTCACAATTATCCAAATCCTCAATAATTTCTGTCTCTTGTCGGGCCAAACTATTAATAAAACAAAGTCCAAATTAATTATTTCTCCAAGTTGCTCTAAGACAACTAGGAGGGACTTGTCCTCTATCCTCGATATCAAACTAAGTGATAATTTTGCTACTTGGGCTTCCCCATTATTAATTCAAAACCAAATCACAAAGACTATCAGTTTGTAATTAATAAAATGAGAACTAAACTGGGGAATTGAAAAGCTAGGTGGCTAATAGATGCACCTTAGCTACATCTACTCTTAACAATATTCCTAATCACATCATGCAATTTACTCACCTCCCTACAAAAACAATCAAGGAAATTGACAAGATTCAAAGGAATTTCCTATGAAATTCTACTCCTGAAAAAAGAAAGCTACATCTCCTGAATTGGGATATTATTACAAAGGACAAGCAATCAGGGGGATTAGGAATTAGGAAAGCTAGAAGCAAGAATCTATCCTTGCTAACCAGTCTAGCCTGGAGGCTTATTAATACTACCTCTCTTTGGACTCAAATTCTGACTACTAAATATGCCACAACTAGGAATAAAAATCACTACTCTTTCATTTGGAAAAATCTTTTGACAGAATGGTACTACTGTAACAAGGGAACTAGGTGGGATATAAGCAACAAAAACCTTAATATTTGGGAGACAAATTGGATCCCCAATATTAATAACCTAAGAGCTTCAATTCAAGGTCCCCTTAATTACAATGAAGAAAAGCTGAATATAGGTAACATAATTTCCGGGAAGAACTGGGACCCCACAAAAATTTCGTTTGACTTGCCTTCTAACATTTCTAAGAATATAGATGCTATTGTGAGCTATAATACTTATAAAGCTAATTCTCTTCATAATATATGGAGTCTCAGCTCCAACGGGCTCTTCTCCACCTCCTCGTGCTACAAGCTTATAGAACAACAAAACCCTTGTGATAAGGATTACACATGGCTTTGGAATCTTCAATGTCCTAATAAAATAAAAAATATTCATTTGGAAATGCTACCATAATAGAATTCCTACAAGATCCTATCTAGCGCATATAGGGATGAACATAAACCCTAAATGTCCCACTTGCAAAGTACACGATGAAACAATTCACCACATCTTCTGAGATTGCTCAACTATTGCACACATTTGGTCAGACCTAGGAATTAAGCTTAATAACATAACGAAAGACCACTGGATTGACCAAATAAGAAATGCAGCGAACTCGTTTAACCATGCTCACCTTAAATGGGAAGATACTTATCCTTTTGCTATCTGGCTAATTTGGAAAAACAGGAATAATAATAACCATAATAATATAAACAACAGACTTAATTGGAACACTATCGTTAAAAATGATGTTGAATACTCCCTTCTCACAAAAAAAGGTATCAATTGCACTGTGCAAAAAAAACTACAAATTCAGTGGCATAAACCTCCTAAAGGTTGGGATAAATTTAATGTTGATGGTGCTTTCACTGAAGTTGCTTGCCAAGGTGGTATAGGTGGAGTAGCTAGAAGCAACACAGGAAGCTGGATACTAGGTTTTCATATGAAAACTCAAACACTATCAGCAACACAAGTGGATCTCCAAGCCTTGAGAGAATGCTTACAGCTTATAATGCAGCATAATCTACTGCCAGTGGAAATTGAGACAGACGCATCAGAAATTATTAATATGATAGCTAATGATCACCCTACTTACACCAAATTAATCTATGAATGCAGGTGGCTGATGAAACAAACAAGGAGGAAGGGCAAGGTGGTCCTCAGGCATAGCTTCAGACAAGGAAACAGTGTTGCCCATGCCTTGGCAAAAATGGCACTAAAGCAGTCCAACCTAAATAACATCACCCTTTTGGCAAATCTCCCGGAGCCGGCAATACATCAGTATCAACAGGATCTGGAGCACTTTTCTTCTATGAAATTTGTTCTAGTGTATGCTTAAAGTTGGCTGCCTTAGGAAACTTAGATGCCTTGCAAGGCACAGATATTATCGTGTAATATTTGGAACGTTTAGTTATTAATATTATGTCCTTATGTTCAAAAAAAAAAAAAAGAATATGTTTAGAAATTTTACTTCCAGTTTGGAGAGGTTTTCTAGGCTTACACCCCAAAGAAATAACTCGCCAATACCGAGGCGTACGTTAAAACAACGGGGCATATGCCTCGCGATACTTTCACTCTCATCCTCCAGATCGCTCTGGTGTACGTCTTTACTATGCCTCGCCTCGGAGCTTGTTTCGGAACTCTCCCCATAAAATACCTTTTAAAGCTCTAAATCTAATATAATATTTGTGGGTGAATTTTGGGTTAGTATTTGGCAGTGGTAGTAGTAAAGATCAGAATAAATTTCATATAAAATTATGAAATTATCGGTCCCATATAGAAAGTGAAATTATTTATTTAGATTATTTCCCCATGATTATAATCATGAGAGAACCTGATTTTGGAACAACTGACCGTCAAATTTATGGAGGATTCAGCAAATCCCAAGGTTGCACGTGTGTATAACTAAGTGATTTCCTTATCAAGAATCAGAAGAAATATAGTAGATTCAATTTTTATTTATATAGAAAAAGAAATATGGTCAATCAAGGGTATATATGTTATTTTAAAAAAATTATTGTGTTGTTTGCATTTTTTAAATGCAAATTGTGTCCTTCTTGATATACGTGTAAAAGTTTAAATGTAGTGTTGATAAGACTACTTTTACATAGAGTTACTCCATGCAAATACTCATTTTGAATTTTTTTTCTTATTTGATAAAATTATTAATTTTTGTTTCAGTCAACTAAAAGTTTTCACTGAAAAAATAAATTTAATTTTTAAATAATAAAGTAACAAAAAGAAATATAGATAAATATTTACAAGATTTTCATATTTACCCATACTATTTTAACACAATTTAAAAAATAAAATTAAAGGTTTTCATGTATTCACACTATTCGAAGGTGGTTTCAAACCTAAAAGTTTTATATTCAAAAGTAAATATTACTTTGTTAATAATTATCTTGGTTTTTAACATACTGATTTAAGCAAAGTATTAAATCAGTTCGACAAAAAATGGTGTTCTAATAACATTATTTTTACTACAAGCAATGCGTGTTCTTGTTCTAAAACATCGAGGATATTGTCTTTTAATTTACTCTTATATTAATATTTCTCAGTCAAAATTTCAAGCATAAATAACTTTTTTCATTTTTCCTTCCTCATTTTTATTTTCTTCCACTTCAACGCTGCTAATTTTCTTGTTTCACTTTCAAATTTAACTCCTTTAGTTTGTTAAGATTAATTTCTTATTCTCTATTTAATACTTTGCTTAAACCAATGTATACATTCAGTATAACTGTATTGAGAACTAATATAATACACTATAACAAAGTAATTTATGTTTTTTATAATAGAAATAAGAGAAAATGGGTCGGGTCATGGAACGGTCGAGTCATGGTTCAAATGGAATTTTTGATTTTTAAATGGTTGTGCTGCAAAAAATATGAAAAATAATATATAATATATTAATAATGCCCTAAGGGGTCGTTTGGTTGGAATATGATTTATACCGGTATAAGTTATGCCGGTATAAGTTATATTGGGATAAGTTATGCTGGGATTAGTTGTGCTGGAATTGTAGTTTATTCATTGTTTGGTATGTTGTATTAAGAATGACAATTGCATAATTTCTAAGAAGAAAGTATAAGTTATACCGGTGCTAATTATCCCACCTTCTATAAGGTATAAGTTATTCCGGTGTTAAAATTAACACCGGGATAACTTATACCTGATTTGCTAACCAAACAGAGTATTAAGGTGGTATTAAATTTTTATACCACCCTTATACCTTCTTATACCTCATACCAAACGATCCCTAATAGTGTTGAGTGACTTGGAGTTATAATGTGCAAAGTATGATAACTTTCTATTAGTTCACTGACCATACCAGAAATGACTCATAAATCCTGCCATTCTTTTTGGACCTAAGCATAAAGGGCGGCTATAAAGCATCTCAACTTTCTTTATTTCGTTGGTCCTTCTGCAATTTTTAGCCAAACATCTGAGATGGACGGGAGTTATCAGATGTTTCTTTTTCGCAACGTCAATGGAGTTTTCTCCTAAATTCCCAATATAAGAGGTCAGTGTGCTTCTATAGGCAATCGACCATAGGATGTCTAACGCGTGTCATCTCCAGCTATGTCACTATAGTGGAGAAAATGCAGGTGGGCTCTCATAGTCTCGAAGGCTCTAAGCCGTATACCACCGACCTTTTGTTATTATGATATCTCAAATTGGATTTGGATGTGACATGCTGCTCTTTTGATCTACACTTCTCTACATCATAGACGCCGCCTCTGTTATAGCCTTTTCATATCACGTGAAGACCCTTAAGCTTTGCATTTAAAGGCCTTTTTTGTCCCATGATGTATGTAATTGGTGTTACGTATTTTCATGATTTTCTTATCATATTTAATTTTTTTTATATTTTAAAAGAAAAAGTTAATATAATTATCATAATTGAGTTTTTATTTTTATAGTAAAAAATTATAAATTTTTTATATTTGGCTAGCCCCTTTTCGTGCAGGAAAATATTTTGATTTCTATAAATTAAGGATACTTTATTCTCATTCGGTAGCATCCACAATGTAGCCACATAGGATTTGAGAGTTGTGTTTAGGGGGAGAACTTTACGAGATAAGTGTTAGTATGTCACTTGTATTTGTCTCTTCGTGAGGTTGTTCTCTCGATATTTTGACTCTCTTTTAAGATAGTAGATTGCTCATCTCCACCCGTGGACGTAGGACAATTGGCCAAATCACGTTAAATGTTTGTGTCTCTTTTGATATATTTCTCTTTTGTTATCTAATTAATCGTTATTCAAGATTTGTTTTACTAGCTTCCGCATGACACATGATTGTTTAGATCCTAACAATTTAGAGTATGATGTTTAAGTTGATTAACTTTTATAAATAAATTCGGACATAAATTTATTTGTTTAGAGACGTAGAGTTTTATGAGTCACAATAGTTAGCAAGTTAAAATTTGTAAAAAAATTATAAAAACGTTAACAAAAAAGAATTATTTAACTCTTCAAATAATAAATAAAATGAAACGGAAAGAAATATGTCATTTTAATTTGTAAATTGTACTTCAAATAGATTAAGAAAATTATATATTCAAGTTTACACTAAAATTAGAGGTTGACCGTACTTTTTGGAGAGAGAATGTATGTTTTATTTCTTACTCCCGAAACTTTAATATTTTGTTGCGCATTGTCGAACTGTGACCAACAGTGCTATTACCCATTATTCAAACCCTTAAATCACATTTCCAAACAAGTACAGCAATATAACAGGGATCTTATGTGATTGAGGTTGATAGTATATCAGTTCATATACTAACAACAACATTACAAGCCAAAATAATCCCATAACCCACATATTATGGAGCATCAAAATATCTAAGTATAGTTGAAACGGGATACCATCCAATAAAAGTGAACAAGACATAAAACCCAAGATGGCCTCCACAGATAATTAATGTGAAAGGCTCACCACTGCTGTTCTCAAGAATAGCAAAGACTCGGTCCACTGCGATATCTGCTTAAAAATCTCAAAATCTACACATAAAGTAAGGAAGTGAGTCCCCTAGAAAATTTCAAGGAAATCATGCGACAAATTTCATTATACTCATTAATGAAATTTATACTCATTAAACCCAAACAATTTATCGGTCCACTGCGATAAGCATTTTCAAGGAAAATTTCACTTTATACTCATTAAACCCAAACAATTTATCCTTTACTATCACCCGAAAGATTTACTTTTTCTACCCATTAAGCCTAAACTATTTACCCTCCTACCTAATCCCTTTTCAGTTTCTCTAAACCAGCAGAGTCTCACACCCCACATTTATTTCCCCTTTCAAAAAACACTCATAGTTTAGTCTTTTTAGTGGCTGATGAAAATCTAGTACAAACCCATGCACTTACCCTTTTTTTTAGATTTTTCTATATAAATTTTAAAAGAAAAAATTTCATATTATTGTACATGAGTTTCACTCCAAAATCCTCTTTCTATATTAGTATATTCTTTTTTGTGTATTTATTTGTATTTCTGAACTCGTGTGTTGTTGTGGTTATATATATTAAGTTTCCCAAATATGACTTTTGTGTGTGTATGTAGACCCACCATTGTTGAGCTTGAAGCTCCTGAATTTGAAATTTATTTTGAAGATTTGTTGTTTGATTCAATGTGGGTACTATAAAATATTGCTTATAGTACCTTGCAGTAAGCTTCCCAGATCTGAAATTTTATGTGTATTTGAATATCTACTATTATTGGGCTTCAAGTTCTTGAATTTAAACTTTTTATTTTAAAGATTTATTTTTTGATTCAAAGTGAGTGTTAAATATTTCTTATATTACCTTCTGGAAGTTCATACTGAAATTTGATCTCATTTGGAGCTGATTTGAGGTGATTGAGATGGAATTTTTTTGCTAAAGATCGAAGAAGAACATTGTTACTCAACAGTATACCGCTACGGTATACAATATATTGTAGGAGTATATAGCTATACTACAACAGTATACTGTTATAGTATATAATATACTGCAACAGTATATTGTAATAATCGAAGAAGAACACATTTACCTAACAAGATACCGCTATGGTATATAATATATTGTAGGAGTATACAACTATACTGCAATAATATACTGTTATAGTATACAATATATTGTAACGGTATACTGTAATAATATGTAGTATAGCATAATAATATACAATATACCATAATAGTATACTTTGACTACTATTTTGTTCAATCATCTAGGTGCTATTTTGCAAAGCTAAATGTATGGTTATAGTAGCATTATATTGTTATAGTATACAATATAATATAACAGTATACTGTAATAAATAAGTCATTTTTTATTTTATTTTAAAGTTTTCCAACTAGGTCCTTGCAAATATTTTCTTAAATAAATTTTTTATGGAGTTCCATAAAAATAATATTAATTGTATATGAAGTAGTTGTCGGAAGACATAAAATTATAATACTAAAAAAAGTTCAAAAAAATTAGAAAAGGAACGCGAAATTGAAATAATAAACAAAAAAGAAAGAAAAAAAAAGCCGAATTGAGTATAAAACCAAATTATTGAATAATGAAAATAAAGAATAATATTATTCTAAAAAAATATATGAACAGGAAAAAAATGAAAAAAAAGAAAAGGAGAAAAAAAAGAAAAGGAAAGGAAAAAAAAAGCTGAGAAACAAAAAAGAAAATGAGAAAAAAAAGAAGAAACAATTACTCACAAAAGCTGCAAGGGTACGAAGGGTATTAATTTGGTGGGTAGAAAAGTTAATTGGTAGGTAAGGGTAATTAGTTTAGTTTTTGTGGGTAAAGGTATAAAACTCCCCATTTTTAACTCATTCCTAAATGCTTGTGATAGATCTTTTACTAAGAAGAATGCATACATGATAAATGATATATCTATCAACAGGGGCGGCTCAATAATTTTTGGTGGCCTAAAGCAAAATTTTGAAAAGAGGTCTTAATTTTTGTTAAAAGAAATTTATATATTTTTATTTGAAGTTTATTTTCTAACTTTTTAGATGTAAAATATTATAATTTTCTTCTAATCGAGTTATTTTAATAATTCTTTTACAACTGATATGTCACGACCCAAAATCCCTCCGAATGAGTCGTGATGGTACCTAGTCTCTAAACTAGGTAAGCCTAACATTTACAGAAATAACATTGATATTCACTAACTTCAAATTAAATAACTCTGAACGATTATAATTCCCAAAACCGGTGGTACAAGTCATAAGCCTTTCTAAGAGTAGTTATACAAAATAAATACGTCACTGTTCCAGAACAAAAAGGAACCAATGAAAATAAGTACTAACGAAGGTGACTCCGAGGCCTGCCAACGCAGCAGCAGGTTTACCTTGAGTCTCCACCGCGGCGATCCGCACAGCTACTATCGATCAAAACCCGAATCTGTACAAAAATGTACAGAAGTGTAGTATGAGCACACCACAGCGGTGCCCAATAAGTATCAAGACTAATCTCGGTGGAATAGTGACGAGGAACAATCAAGACACCTACTGGTCAACTAAATTGAACAGGATATGATAATAAACTATCAAGATAAAAATGACGTAGTAATATCAAAAGCAAGAAGAAGTCAAACTACAACAGTAG
Source organism: Nicotiana attenuata (assembly GCF_001879085.1). Lineage (NCBI taxonomy): Eukaryota > Viridiplantae > Streptophyta > Magnoliopsida > Solanales > Solanaceae > Nicotiana > Nicotiana attenuata. The sequence goes on along the minus strand of NC_031991.1, from coordinate 25,301,194 downwards.
AGACAATAAAGGAAAACACGGATGGGAACGAAAGTGAACCAAGTAAATTAACACCAACCTAACTGGGACACAGACGAGTAAAAATGTGCTCAAATAAGAATAGCGATGTTAACTCAATCAATCACATCATTCCTTTTACACAAACTCCGACCATCTCAAACCTCGAAGTCTTATATAATAATCAAAACTCCCAAACCTTTAACAAACTTGGCACCATGTGCCTACATATTTTCATCTCCCTTTGCACAACAAAATCCACGTGTTAGCAGTACAAAATATCCGTAACCAATGCAATTTAGATGTTCAAGGGTCTCATTTATATAACGTGAAATAAATTTCAGTTTCTAAACTAATTAGGAAATCAACGAGTAAATATGAAGTTATTTTTATAAATCATTTGAATGAAGAAAATACACTTTTCAAATCAAATGCAACATCGAATAAATTATTGCCTTTAAAATAGGATTTATTAAATTAAAACTTAACAGAAATTCCCTTTGAGGTAAAATTTGATCTCAAACGGTTAAGGAAATTTAGTTGAGAAACTAACTGAAGTAAAATATAATAATTATTGGAATTTGAAGTATTGAAATGTATATATATATACGGCGAATTCAAATTCAAAGTCATATGAAGCGGCGTTGTATAAATTCCTTTACTTTAAAATCACTATGTTACTAACAACTTAGCAGGATAGGAGAAAATGATTCAACGTAATAAATTTACTTTGGAAATTGGTAACTTGCAGAAATAAATACATAACTCAAGGGTATCGGTATCCAGCTATAACCAATCCCTAAGTGAGAGGTAAAACTACCGAATAATTTACACAGTTAGAGAGGAGTACATAAGTACTGATATTGATGCGGCGTGCATCCCGATCCCACCAATCCTCCCTTATTCCTCCGTAACAATTACAATAAAAATAAATAGTATATATTATATATATATATATATATTATATATTATATATATATAATATATATATATGTTGCGGCGTGCAACCAGATCCCACCATCATCCCTTATTCCTCCGTAACAATTAAATAAAAGTAAATAGTATATATATGTTGCGGCGTGCAACCGATCCCCACCTAATCAGTAACAACATGATCATTCACCTTATACTCCTTACTCTTGTTGCAGCGTGCAACCCGATCCCACCAGTCCACCTTTATTTACTCCTCAATACATCACCCTTATTCCTCATGTTGCGGTGTGCAACCCCGATCCCCACCTGTCCACCCTTATTACTCCTTGTTGCGGCGTGCAACCCGATCCCACCAGACAATATCAATTCTCCCTTATTCCTCCTCAACATATCAACAACCAGACATAGCTTAAATCAACAACAACAATTCAACAGCCCAATTACAAGAATTTCTACCACCAAGAGTATGAGTACACGACAACAAGAGAATCACGGAAAAATTGAGAAGCTCAACAACCTTTACAAAAGTAACAAGACATGTAAGGCATGTGATAACTACACAGGCAACCACAACAATTTGGACACGTAGAACATATATGCACGGGGTCACAGAAGAATTCACAATTAAGAAATAACGAAACAATAAGGAAGACAATCACTTCAATTAAGGCAAATAAGGGCCAAGTAACAAGTAAGAGTTAGAGGAAAGCTAACAACGTCGTATAGAGCATGTAGAGGTAAAACTAGCAATTAGGAAACTCAATCATATCGGAAAACTTCCCACTTAATGAACATAAGGACCTAAGACCCTAAAGGAAAGTTTTACACAAATAAGACCGAGCACGCTCTCATCACCTCGCATGCACGGGCTACAATTAACATAGAAGACTCAAATCCTAAGGGGAAGTCCCCCACACAAGGTTAGGCAAGATACTTACCTCAATCCGGCCAATTCAACACTCAATTTAGCTTTTTTTTCTTTACCAATTCACCAACGCTCAGCTCAATCTAGCCAAAAATGACTTAAATACATCAAACAATGCAAGAGAAAATAATTTCAATTAACAAAGCTATGATTCTTATACCATTTGCAAAAAGTCAACAAAAGTCAACTCAGCGAGCCCGCACCCTGGAATCGACAAATTTTACAAAAATTGAATACCCATTCCGATACGAGTTCATCCATACAAAAATTTTCAAATTTCAATACCATTTAGTCCTTCAAATCATCATTTTACATTTTTTAAAGACTTTACAAATTTTCCTTTAGATTCTCATAAATTTGATGTTAAATCTAAGATATAATCACGAAATATAGTTGGAAATTGATTAGAGACACTTACCCAATGATTTGGTATGAAAATCTTCTCTCAAAATCGCCCACTCTTGGACCTAGGGCTCAAAATATGGAAAAATGAAGCTAAGAGTCGGATTGCCCAGTCTTTAGCAGGCTGCAGATGTCGCATTTGCGACACTGGGTTCGCAAAAGCGAAGAAATCTTCGCAAAATGCGAAGCCTGGATTTACCCTGTCACTATCGCAATTGCGATGAAAATCTTCTCAAATGCGAAGGGCCTTCGCAAAAGCGGCCCAAAACTTCGCAAATGCGAACCTCTCCTGCCCAGTTCATTTTTCGCATTTGCAAGACTGGCTTCGCAAATGGGAAGTCTGCCAGTCCCACCTATTTTTCGCAAATGCGATATAATATCCGCAAAAGCGGTGGTCAAATGCGACCCGTAACTCGCAAATGCGAGATCAGACAGCAGCATATTAGAAATTTCTTCCAAACACTTCGAAATGCTTTCGAAACTCATCCGAGCCCTCGGGACTCCAGACCAAACATCCACACAGGTCTGAACACATAACACGAACTCGCTCGCGCGATCGGAACACCAAAATAACCTCTCGAACCACGAATCGGATGCCAAAACACATGAAAATCACTATGAACTTCAAGAACTTCTAGAATTGCAACCAAGCGTCCGAACCATATCAAATTAACTCCAAACAACACCAAATTTTGCAGGCAAGTCCAAATGAGATAATGGAGTTGTTCCAACTTTCGAAATCGCATTCCGACCTCGATAACAAAAAAGTCAACTATAGGTCAAACTTCTCCATTTTCCAAACTTCAACTTTTCCAACTATCGCCGAAATGCCTCAAATTATCCTACGGGCCTCCAAATCCGAAACCGGACACAAGCCTAAGTCCAGAATCACCATACGAAGCTATTGATATCATCCAAAACTCATTCTGGAGTCGTTTACTCAAAAGTCAAATTTCGGTCAAATTCTCACCGTTTAAGCTTCCAAAACTAGATTCCTTCTTCCAATTCGACTCCGATTCATCCGGAGACAGAATCCAACCATGCACTCAAGTCAATACACATAATACGAAGCTCCTCATGACCTCAAACTGCCGAACCGGACGCAATTGCTCAAAATGACCAGTCGGGTCGTTACATGATATTATTACTAATCTGATCCATTTATGTTGATCCTACCAAGATTTTATCAATTTTAATTTGAAAAACTTCCGAATGCAACTGTTATAGTAATATTACTCTATAAGAAATATATGCGTTTGAAAAAAAAAGTCTTGCTATCATATTAAGTATATGATTAGAGTCTTATCTTCTGCTTGTAATATTTCCTTTCACCCTATATAATTTTAAAAATAAGTCTAAACTATCATGTCATAGGGACTATTATGCTTTAATCGGGTCTAAGTTAATATTGTTTGATTTTTATCATCTAGTGATTTCAATTGTTACCCACTAAATAAAAAATTAAAGATGTTATTATAAGCTTCGGGTTATTCAAATCTCAAAGGTGAACATCAGTAACAAATAAAAAATTTTGTTTTCTATTAAAAATTATACTTTTTAACATTAAAATACTCAATTTTTAATACAAAAAATTAATTCATAAAATTACAACTAATGAAAAATGGGGCCTCCAAAATTTGGGGCCTTAAAGCCACTGCTTGGGCTGCGTTACCCTTCAAGCGGCGTTGGATCTATGCAACTATATGCAAATTGAGCTGCACTAAACTAAGCTAATTAACTTTGCGTTCGAAATCCATATGAAGCTGATATCATGCATGCTGATACTCGTGCATGTGATACCTTTGATAGAGGATGTATTGATAGGTACAAGTCAAGCTGATTGGTAGACTTTTAAGCTGGCAAACTTTTCGAAGAATGAGTTGCATACTTGCACTTAAGAAAATAATACATCGAAAAGGGAGGAAAAATAAAGTGAATATGAGACATAATACAAATTCATATGCTCCGGACAAACCAAGGGACAAATTCGTAAACTACACGGTAAACGCAGAAATAAATGCATTTAAACATAACTAAAATGCGCAGTAAATCATAAGTTGTAAACAAGAAAAAGTCAGAAAGCTTAACAGTTTTAAAAACTTGGCCAAGACAATGCACAAATAAACTGTTACGCGGCGTCTTCCTAAGATTCCTTGGAAGGGCGACGTAAGGCTAAGCAACTGATGTCAGTGCAGTTACTGTCCGCCAACTGAGGTCCCCTCCATACGCTAGACGAGATTGTCAGTGCCGTACGGGAAAATCAATGTCAAGAGAAATTGAGAGAATAAAAATGAGAATTGAGAATGAAAGAAAGCTGATTGCATTAATGAAAGCTATTACAGAAAAGCAACACGGTGTCGAGGGGGAGAGACACCAGTACAGAGAATTGTTTGCTTGCTAGAAAGTTTGATTGCTTGATACCCCCTAATAATGCTTAAAAATAAAATAAACCAAGGCTACAAGACGAGACTTGACTAAGCTAGAGAAACATAATGGAAGTACATGAAATAAAACTACTCCATATTTACAACAAAAAGGACTTAGTTTTCTCCAAGGCAGAAACATGTCCGTTGTCAGCAGCATTGTCTTGACCAAGTCTTGTCACACAGGTCGTCTTGTGTTCATCACCCTCTGCAATCCGAACTTGCCAATAATTTATCTTCAAGTCTATCTTGGTGAACACCGTCGCACCACCCAGTCTATCGAATAAGTCTTCCATTAGTGGAATGGGGTACTTGTTCTTAACGGTGATTTTGTTAAGAGCCCGATAATCCACACAGAATAGCAGGCTACCATCATGTTTCTTTTGGAATAGAATAGGGGACCCGTATGGGGATTTGGAGGGCACAATGATCCCTGTATCTAGCATTTCCGTCAATTGTCTCCGAAGCTCGGTGAATTCGGGTTGTGACATTCTGTAGGGCGCCTGAGCGGGTGGCTTCGCGCCCGGCACCAATTCAATCTCATGGTCCACAGTGCGCCTAGGTGGTAGTCGCTTTGGCATGTCTTGTGGCATGACATCTTCAAACTACAGTAGCAGCTCCTTCACGGGTGCAGGAATGGGACTCGAGGAGCGTTCTGTATCTTCAATGAAGAGGGTTGCCAGGAACGTAGGTCTTTTGACCCCCTTCTTCAACTGCAAGGCCGATATGTTCTCAACAACCATCTTCATGGGCATGCACGGGATAATGCAGGGCTTGGCCCCATTTGTTCCCATCATCAGTAGCATGTCGGCATATGGAACGGGCATGGTGTTGGTTTGTGATCACGCCCAACTATGCCTTAGAAAAAGGACAATGCGGTCGTTGCAAATATAATCCGGTTTACAAGTCCGGAGTCGAATCCCACAGAGAACTAAGGTTTAGCTACAACTGTTCACTATCACCAAGAAGACAAGCTTGAACAATTCCTAACTTATAGATATTAAGATTCTTCTGTTAACTAATTAACTAACAAATTAAAATAGTAAATTAACAACTAACGATACTGAGGGTTGGAGAAAAGATTAAGGAGGTCTAGAGTTATGATTTCCCCTATTGTCGGAATCCTTCCCACTATGTCTTCTATAATTTCGCCTAAGTATTCTCTACCGATCATGAGCACTCTTATTACCGTAACTCTCTCCCGAGTAATTACGACAATTTACTAGACGCACTCTCCCGAGATACGCTAGCTGGCTTTTAATACAGCTCACTTCAGATCGCACCCAAGGCTTCGTTATCCCTAATCCCACCTTTAAACCCTCGGTTATTGATCCCTCATATACTCTTGGAGTGGTGTTGTTCAACAACTACCTAAATATGCACTCTCTCCCGAGTTATGCATACTAAATAGGCACAGCTAATTGAGAGCTCTTCAATCAACCAGAATATAAACGTAGTTGAACAAATAGAGAAAAGCCATGGCTCAATTATATAAAAACATAACAAGAATTTATCCTACAAAAGGTTCTATCAAACTCTAGATAACAACTTAGCTATTCATAATAGTATGTAAAACTACAATACTAAAAGTCATAACCAACAATAAAAAATAGGAAGAGGAAGGAAAAACTCGTAGAAGAATTCTCCGCCTTGCTCCCAATGTGTTCTTGCCTCCTTAGGTCGAATCTATGTCCAAAATATGTCCCCCTCTCTTTCTTGGCCGGCTTCCTTGGTTTTAATATAGGGTTTAGGGCTTAAAATCCCGTGTTTTGCACATAAGTCCCTGGAATTTCCGCCTCCTGCCGCGGTTTTGCCGCGGTCGCGGTGGAACCGCGGCCAAACATGCCCTCTGATTCTTCAGTTGTCCGCGACCATCTTCTACCGCGGTTCTGCCGCTGTCGCGGTGAAACCGCGGTTTTTCACCCTGTTCCGTTTGGAATTTGGAAAAATATAAAACATGAAAGTTGTAGCCCTTTGAGTTAGCTTTCCAACCATATATTGTGGAGACCAAATAGAGTTCTGAGCAAAAAGTTATGTCTATTTTACTATACAGTATGCAATATGCCTCCTCAAGTCTTCGTTCGTACTTAATTATCAAATTTGACCCCCGAACACGATCTCGGCTTAATTCCTTGAGCTTTTACTCAGATTTAAAAGCTTCAAATCACTTAAATTCATTCCATAACATCTATATAGCTCGGAATCACACCTACAAGGCATAAAACACACAATTAGTGCAAAACACTAGCGATTAAAGCGCAAACTCAATTAAAGTGCAGTAAATTCGAGTAATAAGCGGCTAAAATATGCAATTATAGCCTATCATCAGTTTGCCTTAAGAATTCCAACCCAACTATCGACTCGAAGTCATCTATGATCACCACTCACAGGTTGAATTTTCCTTCGTAAGGGCCAAGCTTCACCGGTACCTCTTTGGCTATTCCACCCATTAGCTGAGGAGGTGAGTTGATAGCCTTGACATGGCCTCTACCTTTTCATACAACTAGACCAAGACGCTCTACCTAAGTCGAGGCTAAGTAGTTGTGAGTAGCACCCGTGTCTATCATCGCCCGAATGGGCTTGCCATTTACCTTCATCTCGACGAACATCAAGGTCCTCTCTTGTTTAAGAGGAGTCTCCTCGTCCGCCTTCTTTTTCCCTTTCTTGGTGATTGGACCTGGGTCCTTTTTCCTACGATTACCAGCACTGGTCTCCGCTAATGCCTCAGAAATAGAGCCAACAATTGCATTGAAGGCACCCACTGGTTCAGTCTGGTCCGCATCATCTGAGTCGTCATCAGTCCCCTCATTAAAAGCCTAATGGGCGTTCATATGTGCATGTGGGCACTCATTGTTCCAATGTGGTCTGCCGCAATGACGACATCCTGAAGGAGGCTTTCTCCCCCGATCATTTTTGTTTGACGCAACACTATTGCTGCCTAAGGAGGGAGCCTTAGATTTGGTTGCACTCCGATCTCCCCCACTTCTGCTAGGGCTACCATTGCTAGGCTGGACCCCTTTGAATCTTGCTCGGGCAGGCGGCTAAGGCCTATCCTTCCGAGCTTCCACTTGATAATCCCTAAGGCATTCAACTGCTTGGATCGCCTTGGGTAGGGTATCTACCCTTTGTCTTTGCAGCTCCATTCGGGCATAAGGTTTCAGCCCTTCCATGAAGGTGAAGAGCTTGTCTTTGTCCCCCATGTCACGTATGTTTAGCATAAGCGCAGAGAATTCCGACACGTAGTCCCGCACTGATTTGGTCTGGCGGAGCTCCTGTAGCTTTCTCCTTGTGTTGTATTCAACATTTTTGGGGAAGAACTGTAGGCGTATGGCTGCCTTCAGTTCTGCCCATGTCTCGAGAGCATCTTCACCGGCCCTGATGGCTTCGTATTTCACCCGCCACCAAAGTTTAGCATCACCCTGAAGATACAGTTGCTACCTTCTTAGCTTCTTCTAGGCCCCCAACAGTATTGAAGTACTGTTCGATGTCAAAGATGAAGTTTTCCATTTCCTTGGCATTCCTAGCTCCACTGTATGGCTTTGGCTCAGGAATTTTCAGTTTTTGTGTCGCGGAAGCAGAGTTCACAGCGCCCCCGACTTGGTTTCCACCTCCTCGAAGCATGCCCTGTAAAGCAGCATTGACAACATTGAGCTGGTCTGTCAAGTTGTCAATAGTTTGTTGCATGGCAATCACCCTGTCTGCCTCTTGTGCCCTGTAGGCTAAATCCTTGGTGTGCTCCTGCTGAAGTCCCTCGAATTTGTCAAAAATTTCGTCTGCCTCTGTGGCTACCGTTTACCGGTCTCCCTCGGAGTCGCGACTGATGTTTCCTATGTCAACTTTGGCCTAGAGCACTCTGCGGTCCAGGTCATCCAACCTTGGAACTAGGCTGGTCTTTAGTTCAGGCACCATATCCACGATGGGCCGTTACGTTAGCCGTCTCTTCAAGGGCCGTAATGCGGTCTCCATGATTCACCATGGTCAGAAATGGTGGTAATGGCAATGCGTTCCCTCGTCCGATGTCGAGCCTAGGCTCTGATACCAACTGTTACGCGGCGCCTTCCTGAGATTCCTTAAAAGGGCGACGTAAGGCTAAGCAACTGATGTCTGTGCAGTTACTGTCCGCCAACTGAGGTCCCCTCCGTACACTAGACGAGATTGTCAGTGCCGTACGGGAAAACCAATGTCAAGAGAAATTGAGAAAACAGAAATGAGAATTGAGAATGAAAGAAAGCTTGATTGCATTAATGAAAGCTATTACAGAAAAGCAACACGGTGTCGAGGGGGAGAGACACCAGTACAGAGAATTGTTTGCTTGCTAGAAAGTTTGATTGCTTGATCCCCCCTAATAATGCTTATCAAAAATTAAATAAACCAAGGCTACAAGACGAGACTTGACTAAGCTAGAGAAACATAATGGAAGTACATGAAATAAAACTACTCTATATTTACAATGAAAAGGACTTAGTTTTCTCCAAGGCAGAAACAGGTCCGTTGTCAGCAGCATTGTCTTTGGTATCACGGGCTCCGTGCGCGGCGCTGTTGGCATCTGCCTGCGGCTGGGCGCTGGTGAGGGATATCGGTGGGGCGACAGAGGCACATGCGCGATTGTCACTTGGCGCGGCCAAGACCACAAGGCCGTTCGTGGCGCTAGGCATTGGGAGGCTTGCTAGGACGTCACGGAGCGCGCCCAAGGGGTCATGGGGCATGGCTGGAAAGCCGCCCACGACAAAACGCGTGTAAACATTACTAATATGCAGTAAAGCATTTCATGAAATCATAAATTGTACACAAAACAATCAGAAAGCTAAACGATTTTCAAAGTTATTCTCACACCAGACATACACTCGTTCCCATAATAGTTTTTAAAGGATTTATGCTACCCTTAAATCATGCAATATTCTATTTGATAAATGTTTAGTGACTAATGTTTCCACTTATCTAAGTCAAAGCTAAATATTATAAGTATGACGTCATGAATAAATCAACGAGCGCTATTTGCACCATCATCCACTGTGTCAAATACACCTTTTAAAGTCAGTACTCAAACTAGAGTTATTGATCAAAGTCAAACCCTCGGTCAACTAATCAAACATGATCGACACAACGATACATATTGTATTTAGGCTACCTAGAGTCTTATTAGTCCATTCCAATCATTTGTTGTCTATTAGATTTAACAATTCAACTATATTCCCAAATTTCAGTATTTTGGCTTTTAACAAAATTCATAAATCTCTTATCTCTATGGTTCAATCTTATATTTGAAGGCTAAATAATTAATATGGTAATCAATGTATCTTAATATAAATAAGCCTAAGACTCCATAGCGTTTATCCTAGGCTAAGCTAAATCATAATCTTTCCCCAAAACTTAAACCATAGGTCAATAAACTTCCTAAATTTTCAATTGTAGATCTACTGAACATAGTTCAAAATAATGCACCTGGACATAGCAACGAAAAAAGAAAGCACCTGTTAGATCTACACATGACATATGCTTACGTCCATTATTACTCAAAATGATCGGATATGACAAAATTGGAGAAGTTTTATTGTGTGTCTCATACAACTTACATTAGTTGTGCGAGGCTCATTTTTGTCTCACAAATTTGTGGACCTCAATCTTACACTACGGTCCACAAAAATCTGGGTCCACAAAACTGTGAGACAAAAAAGATGTCTTATACAACTAGTATCAGTTGTATGAGACACAAAATAAAATTTTCCGACAAAATTGATACTCCATATTTAATTAAGATCGTTGTCCTTCTAAAACTTGGCACGTCATTGCATTCCCGATAACAAAAAGAACTCATTTCTTCGTCCTAACAAATGACAACTTGTTAATGCATCTTTCTCAACGACCGTTCTCACCCATTCAAGTTCTCTTTTCTTTTCCAAAGGGTAACATCAACTAATTAAAGAAGAAAAAGACGAAACGGGTCAAGAACGAGCAACTTTGCTGGTCTTAAACATACCATAGATTGGTTGGCACTGCCAAGCAAGTTTAAAAATGAACTTTCTGCATTATTCTGATTTTTTTTTTTGTTTTTTTGGGGCAAAAATTCTGAGTTAGGACGAAGATACTAAGGCTTAATGGGCCAACACAAAACTGTGCCTAATTAAGTTGTATGAAATGTCGTTTGAGGCTCTTCTCCTCCACAACAATAGCCACACACGTACCAATCATAAGCCTAACCAAAGTGCAATTGGCCTTTTGGCAATAATCCAATGCCCTTGCACCAGTTTGTGGGATCTCCTGAGCTTGTGCCTCTATTGCTGGACTGCCTAGACTCGAGAAGACGTAATGCGGAACTCGTGCGTCCAAAAATTGAAAAGAAAAGGAACTGAAAATTTTCAAGTAATATGCCTTCTTTAGCACACGTTAGCGGCATCTTCTAACCATCCAAGAGGTGTAGCAAGATAGTTGAGATCCATTCACTCGTAATCAGAAATTTTAAGCTCAAATGTTAGCTAGATTTATAGAACCTTGGTAGTTTACAGAGAACCCTTTAACTTAATAAACCTATCCTGCACAAATTCAAATAAATCAGACTGTAAATTTAATTTAATTACCAAATGCCTAAACCCAAGCAAAAAAAGAAGATCATGTGAGCTTGTGGCCTCTTCGTAGAATCGAGAGGGCCTAAGCTCATGGTGTATTAGTGGAAAAAAGGGCATGACACGTGGACCGTCAATAAGGTGACAGGTGGCATTGAGTTAAAGTATTCAAGAAGGCACAGGAGAAACACCCTCAGAATTTCTCTAGGAAGGAAACCGGCTCTGACAGTCGGAATGAAGAGATATATGGGCGGAATGTATAAAGACCATTAAATAAGGAAGGTGCACGAATCTGTCTTAAATAAGGAAGGGAAATCGACATAAAATTGTGGTTACGTGAAATCCTCAGTCATAAATGTTTCCGTTACGATTGTATATATAAAAACGGACAATCAAGGCAATTAATGCTATTAATCACCCTGAATTAAGTAAGGAAACCGTTATAATGGTATACTCTTATATAAGGACTTAGTCCTCATTTGTAATGGCATTGACTTATTATTGAAAACATATGCAATCATTCTTTACTTTATAAAAGTTCTAACTGCGATTTTGAGGGTGATTATCAATCTATTTCGTATTTTCATCCCTTGTCAATTATTTTCATTCGTTGCTTTATTCTTCAAATTACCGGAAAAGTAAAGTAAATCTTAGTTATCAGTAATCCGATTTCTTCTTGACTTTAACTTTGACGGAGAAATCTATTTTTTGGTTAAACAAATTGGTTATGTTACCGGAAATCTGATAATATGTTCACTTTCCAAACTTTATATTTAACGATCAAATATGCCAACTGCTAACGAGAACAACCAGCTGAACCAACAAGGTAGAACTCCACCACATCAAACACCTACGGGATCCCCTCAGCAATCCCGTGAAAGTTCACTTGAAAAGTCTGCTTCGCTGATGGTCAGCATGGAGACGACCAAACCGTGGAGCATGATGCTTTAAAACAATTGATTGCAGAAGACGTGAACAATGCACTGCAAGCTTTTGTCATAGGATTACCTAACGCATCGGAAACTCCTCCGCCAGTTAATACAACAACTTTGGAGAACTCGCGTTTGGGGCTTGATAACTCTGGAAGTGGAGAAATTCCCAATGAATCTCACGATGGAGGGTCAGGTATACCGAATAATTCTAGTTTACAAATTTTAGTGCTAACTTTGCAGAAATAGCTGAAGGAGAAAAAAGAGCTGATAAAGCAAATACCTGGCGTGCCTCCTGTAATCAAAAGTGTGGATATGGACAAATATTCACAGCAGCCCTGGAAGCCAAGGGCAACACCTTTTCCAGTTCGCAAAAAGTTTAAAATGTCTGATATTCCCAAATATGATGAAACGACTGACCCTCGAGATCACGTAACATCATTCACTACCGGCGTGAAAGGCAACGATTTAACAAAATGGGAGATTGAATTAGTTTTGGTTAAAATGTTTGGCAAAACACTCACAGAAGGAGCGTTAACATAGTATTCTCTCTTACTAAAAAGTTCCATTGATTCTTTTGCCGAGCTTGCAGATTCATTTATAAAAGTGCATTCGGGGGCTCAAAAAGTTGAAAAAGAATGGAAGACATCGTCAAGGTTAAGTACAGAATACTCAGGGAATTCGTAGATAGATTCCACGAGAGAGGATGATGTTGCCGCGAGTACCTGATAATCGGGCATCTACGGCATTCACATGTAACTTAAATGAGAAAAGTTTAGAAGCAACGAGGAGGTTGAAAGAAAGTTTGAGAGAATTTTCTGCAATAATTTGGAACGACATATACAATAGATACAACACAAAGCTGCATATAGAAAATGATACGGTTGCATAGCCAAGGGTTGAAGAAAGACTAGGGTCGAGATGCCAGAATTATAGAGAAGGCCCGGTAAAAAGAGGTACAAGCCATACATGGGACCTACAGGGTGAGACTCTCGATTTAAATAGGAGGATACACGGTTTGATTCAAGATCAAGGCGATAATATGCGAGTTCTTCATCCAGATTCAAAAAGGAACGGGATGCCCGAATAATAATTCAAGTACACAAGCAAGAATAGGGATTATAGCTTTAACATTAGCACCTCCGAATTGGTGGCTATTTTAAGAGGTATGGGAGATAAGGTGCGATGGACGAAAGAAATGAGATTAGATCCAAACAAAAGAAACCCAGATTGTTGGTGCGAGTTTCATAATGATCATGGCCATAGAACAACAGATTGTAGGCTATGGCAAGGAGAAATCGAACATTTATCAAAGCAAGGCTATCTTACCGATCTGTTCAGTGAGAAAGGGAGACAATCATACATGAAGAACATACAAGAGCCCCCAAAACCTAGACGAGGGAGTGACATACACAGCCGCGAAAAGACATCAAAAGTTACTGTCAGTCCATCACTTTTAGAACCTTCATCTTCATGTGTGGAAAGGTCTCGAAGTGAGTGTTCAAAATAGCCCAGCTAACACCCTGTGATGACTTATCTTCAAGGGCTTCATAATCATTCTCCCAGTGCTCGATCTCAGCTTTCAATTCTTCTTTTTTCGCTTTCGAGACTTCATAAGCTGTCTTCAAAGGAGCAAGAGAACATTCAAGGAACTGAATTTTATTTGTAGAGGCACGGAGGTCTTCTTGAGCTTGGGTAAACATCTGAACCAGATCACCCGCGTAAACCTCTTTTTGATTAAGGAGTTCTTTCAAACTCCTTATCTCTTCCGTAGCCTTGGAATATTGTTCAGCAAAGGAGGACTCCAGTCTATCCTTGTCTTTCTCAGCTTGACTAGAAGGAGCTTTTAAAATCGCTAGCTCAGCAGAGACAATCCTCAGTTGTTGTTCCAAAGCTCTTTTCTCATCTACAAGAACGTCCTTCTCTAACTGGTCAGTCCATGAGATCCTTTTCATAAGCTCCGTGCCTATCAAATTAATCTACAAAAAGGCAAAAGAAGAGGAGTTACAAATGAGGAAAAGGAAGGAAAGAAATATGAGAAAATTTATATCTTAAGAGAAGAATGAACGATGTCATTCAAAGTCAAAGAACTATGACCCTCTAACTTCTTCTTTTGCATGGGTCCTAACAACGGTTTCAGCCACACATCAGCTTGTCCAGATTTTCTCAACAAATTCCCACCCTCGGGGACTTCAATTACATCTTTTTTCATATCCCTCCTGCTACTAGAAGGCTCAGCTTCTATATCAGGAGGAGGAGGAGACGGGGGCAATCACTGGGGCAATGCTAGGCAAAGACTCATTGGGGTTAACAGTAGGTAACACTGGAAGAGAAGCAAGTGGCATTTCTTTGGAAACAGGCCCGAGTCCTTCTTCACCCTCAAAGCCATGGGCAAATAACCTTTCAATAGGACTTGATGGGGGGTTGACTAAATTATAAGCGTCTTCATCAGAAATTTCTAAAGGAACTCTTTTCGGCTCATCAATGAGTCTAAAGCGAATTGAACTTGATGGGGGATCATGAGAGACATGGTTTCATCATCTAAAACCACGTGTCTTCTGACACGTGGTTTTCTCACCAATGAACCTTCTTTGGAATCTTATTCATCATCAGACCCATGGGCTTCAGTAGTTTTTCTCTTAGAGGAAGAATCACTCAAAATCCGTTCTTGTGCAAAACTTACAGAAAGCCTGGATATAGGAACATATACGAGACTGATGCCAAGAATGGCAAACCCTAACAAAAAAGAGGTGATGAAAAATGTTACATATGAACAAGAAAAGAATGAAAGAAGCCAAGAGAATAAAAATTACCGTGAGTTTTCACTTTTCAACAAAATTTCTGTGAAAGAAATTTCCAAGATCTTTTGTCCATGAGAGCAACAGTCAATATTTTTTCTACCCAAACACGGAAGTTAGACATTTCTTCAAAGACTTCCATGGTTGCTAAAAAAATGAATATACGATTATGTAAAGGAACTCAAGACGTCAAAGAAAGATAAAGAGAAAAAAAAACTTAAGTGAAAAGTTCCATTTTTCTGGAAAAGGCATGTTTTCTTCACCCACTAATCCACTGGTGAGGGCAGAAACAAATCGAGTGTACCAGCCACGGTCATGATCATCCTCAGGGCTGACTAAAACCCTTTTACTTCTAGCCACGAGAGAAAAGACACCTTCACAAAATATTTTTGGAGAATAAAGGTGAAGTAAGTGACGGAAGGTAAAAGGAGCGGAAACTGAATCCGGCAAATAGCGAAGGCAAGCAACTGCCCTCCAATTAGGTTGTTCCTATTGAGCACTTATACTACACTAAACTTGTTTCAATTAGGCACTTTTTTGACAATTAGCCAAACTTACAAAGTGTGTGCAATGCACTTGCGGCTGACGTGGCGAATGACATATAGAAAAAGGACATATATCATTTTGAGTTAAAATAAAGAGAAAACTAAAATAAAGAGAAAACTATTTTAAAATCTATTTAGTAAACAAAATAAAATAACATTCTCAAAAAGAATAAAAAAACTTTAATTTACACCCAATCAAAAAAATGACACATTATTAACAAAAGAAAAGATAAAAATGGACACATCGATGTTCTTAAAATCATTGTTCTTGGTGTTCTTCACTATCTTCATATCTATTCTTGTTCCAACCACGATTTTAATCAAAAATTTCAAGAGAAACTCCTCCAAATTTGTTATAACTTCAACTATTCCCTACCAAGACTCGAAGACAACCCCAATATTAATTTCTTAATTTTTCATCAAATCAAGTAACCCATTTTAAACCTTCAAGCTTTCTTAAAGACCCAATTAATGGTGTTTTAACTTAAAATGCAGAATGCGGTCCTACTTCGGTTTCAATCAACTGAGATGGTTGTTGGTTCAAACTTTTGAGCTAAATTAATGGTGGAGGCACAACAATGGTGACAGTGGAGTAGACAATGCTGGAAGTGATGGCGGAGAAGAAGAAGAAGAAGAAGAAGAAGAAGAAGAAGAAGAAGAAGAAGAAGAAGAAGAAGAAGAAGAAGAAGAAGAAGAAGAAGAAGAAGAAGAAGAAGAAAGAAGGAAATAAAAAAAAAAATGAAGAAAAGATCTATTTTTTGGGCTCTTCATGCGCCTATTTTGGATGAAGCTCACTCTATGTGCTGACTCAGCAAGAAGTGTCTAATTGGAAAAGTTTAGTATAGTATAAGTGTTCAATAGGAACAACCTTAAGTATAAGTGTCTAAATAAAAAATGGTGTCTACTTTAAGTGTCTCCAGATGTATTCCGCCTTATTTAATTGCTTGACCACCAATTGGATACTATCTACGAATCTAGAGTTGAACTCAAAAGTGGGAACTCTAGATTGCATATAGGATTGATTAGAGCATGTTCTTGAACCTGGGCATCAGGGAATGGATTCGCAGTTAGGATAGACATATACCTAATTTCCTTGCTTGGTTGATGTACAGGAAATATAAATGCGTTCTTGTTGATTCTAACTTCATAGACATATAGGCCTTAGGTTAGCTTGAGTAGGCGAGTAAGAACTCGACAGATTCTTATGAGCAATAATAACCCTGTCAACCAATAAATCAGATAAATTTGTTATTTAATTCAATTGAAGAATACCATAGGAATGTTAGATAGCCCATGAGCCTAGATCGTTTTCATTACATTGATAACTTAAAAATCTGCTCCTTCTTTGTTCAAAGTTCATTATTTATATTTCTTTATTTAATTAGTTTAGAGCCAAATATTTCTAGGTTTAATTCTTGTTTAGATAATTAGGATAGTCTAATTTAGTCAATAGTTAATCACAAGTCCTCGTGGGTTCGACATCCGACTTCTAGTCACTTTATTACTTGACGACCGCGTATACTTGCATGTGCGTTTGGCCGCAACACTAGGCTAAATTAAATCATAATCTTTCCCCAAAAATTAAACCATAGGTCAATAAACTTCCTAAATTTTCAATATATTGTAGATCTACTGAACATAGTTCGAAAATGCACCTGGACATTGCAATGAAAAAAGAACGCACCTGTTAGATCTATGTATAGGGTCAAATTTTTCCCATTACGTCTCCACGTTGATAGGAACGACCAACGAATATACGCTAACCGAAGCGAGGGCACGACATAAAGAATGTCGGCGTGAAGTGTCGGCGTGAAGTGTGTCATCGGTTCCGTCGCCTCTCTAAGGAACGCGACCAATCTCTGTATTATTTTATTATTTAAAGGAGGGTCTCCTATTATATAAAGGGGGATCCCAATGTTGTAAAGAGGGGGGAATTTTTATTTAACAAGCTCTCTATATCTCTCTTTTTCTCCTTCTCTCTCTCTCTCTCTGGAATATCCAATCTGTTGGAAGCTATAACAAACATAAAACACATATCTAGGTCTTATTATCTTCGATTACGATTGATCCTTGATTCATTTCGATTGTTTTTACTTATAAGGTATCTAGTATCTTTTGAGTCAAACAATTTGGCGCCGTCTGTGGAGACTTCGGCAATCGAAATCATAGTTTGCACCTAGAAAAAAAACCAGCGAACCACCGTTCTTCACACCATAAAGAAGCCAAAAATAGAGGAAAATGACGCGAGAATGAAAGCAATAGCAGGCGTCACAGCCAATCTCATAGGCCCTCTTAACGAGGCCGGTAGAGAAAACATCCTGAGTACAACACCTGGTAGTGCGCCGGATGGAGAGATCTCACCCTCTTCATCTGATGACCTGACAATCTTGCACGAAAAAGGAGCCTCTACACCCGCAGTCAAAGAAACACCACCTCCGAGGGTCAAGAAACTGCTGGAAGAGTGGTTGATGAACACTCTGGGTAGCGTGCTTGAAAACTCACCCCAAAGCAACATTAGAAATCCGTTGGTGGCAGATATCGCCGCTACCACCAGTGAACCCGATATTGTACCAGCAAATAACACCCACATCGATGTCCAAGCCAACGATGGTGCACTCGCAGCCATCCTTAAGAAGATGGATGAAATGGAAAATGAGAACAAGGCACTTCGAGATCAAATTAAAGAGCACCAGGAAAGAGTGGAAAAAATTCCCGGAGCTCCGAAATTATTGCCAAAACACGACGTTGGAAGATTCGTCGAGCAGCCGTACAGCGAGGAGGCCGCCCCTCACCCGATCCCGAAGACCTTCAAGATGCCACCTTACTTGAGGATATATGACGGGACCACGGATCCCGAAGACCACCTGATCCATTATGTGACTGCTGTGAAGGGTAACGATCTGTCAAATGAACAAGTACCATCCGTGTTGCTGAAAAAGTTCGGAGAAATGTTGACAGGGGGGCTCTAACATGGTGCTCTCAGCTACCAACTAAGACAATATCAACATTCGAAGAAATGGCGGATAAGTTCGCCACCGCCCATGCAGGAGCGAAGAAAGCAGAGGCCAGGGTCAACGATATCTTCGCTGTCAGGCAAACCGTAGGAGAAGGACTCAGGGACTTCCTGGCCAGATTCAACAGAGTAAGGATGAGCCTACCAAATGTATCAGAAGGCATGGCAGTCGCAGCTTTCCAAAACGGGATGAACAGAGATGGCTCGAGGGCGACCAAAAAGCTACTAAGCCGACTCATGAAATATCCCCCCATCACATGGGAAGAGATCGCATACTGTGCCGAAGTACGAGCGGATGAGGACGACCTTAACGGACCGACCCAATGGCTAACGGCGATACAATCGGAAACAAGAAGGGATCGACGTAACGACGGGCGACGAGAACAACTCCTGTGCTTCAACAAAGAAAGGCATCAGCCCTACGTAAGGTCTTCCCATCCACCGCCGCCAAGGCACACGGAGGCATTGCAACGATATGTCGCTCCACTTTGGAATGAAAAAGGTATGCCCCCTCTACTATCTACCCATAACTTTTGCGTGTCTCCTTCAGAAATAGTGTACGCGCTGGAGAAGCTGGGCACCAAGGTGCAATGGCCGCAGAACATGAAATCAGATCCTACCGCAAGGAGGTCGAAAGTCATGTGCGAGTTCCATCAGCAAAGGGGACACAAAACCGAAGACTGCATAGGTCTACGACAAGAGGTAGTCAGGATGCTAAACCAAGGATACCTGAGGGAGCTGCTTAGCAACAAAGGAAAGACCAACTTCGCACGAGGGCGGGAACAACCCCAGGGGCCACCAAAGCTGCCTTCGCCAGTACTCACCATAAACATGATCGTCGGAGGCGGCGATGACTCACCAATCAACCACGTAAAGTTCACAACCACGCACAAATTGAAACGAACAATCGCCCACGAACGGTATGACGACTTCGAAGAAAGTATCTCCTTCGATAAGTCTGATGCCGACGGTTTGTCTTTTTTTCATTATGATGCTTTGGTCATAACTTTACGTATTGCCGATACTGATGTTAAGAGAATCATGGTTGACGACGGAAGCGGCGCCTGTATTATCCATCCAAGGGTCCTCGTGCAAATGAGACTCGAAGATAAGATAATACCGCGTTGCATAACACTAATAGGTTTTAACAATGTAGTAGAACGGACCTCCGGGGAGATATCGTTGCCAGTTTTAGCGGGGGGAGTCACGCTGGAAACCACTTTCCACGTCATGAACTAGGAGACGGCCTACAACGCCATCATAGGACGCCCTTGGATACATGCCATGCGAGCAGTCCCTTCAAGCTTCTACCAAGTGATCAAGTTCCCTACCCCATGGGGAGTATCTAGCATTTGGGGCGAGCCGCGCACCGCACAAGAATGCCACCGAATCGCTCAAGACTGTACCCACACTAAACAGTTGAAAGGAGCAAGTGCGGAGGCATAACAATCAGCCATGTCGGGGACTAAGGTCGACCCGACGATGGAAGCCACCAAAGATCCTGGCGTCGTAGAAGCCTGCAAAGCGACGGTCGAAGATCTCGACCCAGTCCAATTGGACAGCACCGACCACACAAAGAAAGCCTATATTGGGCACAACCTCTACGATCCAAGTAAGTACCATGAATTTATAACTAATCACGCAGATTTATTTGCCTTTTCTCATTCAGATATGCCGGGAATCCCGAGAGAGATTGCCGCTCACAAGCTGAACGTCGACCCACTATATCCGCCCGTGCGACAAATTAGAAGGAAATTCAACGCCGCAATCAACGAGGCGGTCAGTGAAGAAGTAGACAAGCTACTAGCCAACGGGTCCATCAGGGAATCAAAGTACCCCCAATGGGTCGCCAATGTTGTCATGGTCAAAAAGAAAAATGGGAAATGGAGAATGTGAGTGGATTTCACCGACCTTAACAAGGCATGCCCGAAAGATTCATTCTCATTACCCCACATCGATCAGTTGATCGACGCCACGGCAGGACATGAACTGCTAAGCTTCTTAGATGCCTACTCTGGCTACAACCAGATCATGATGGCCGAGGAGGACCAAGAAAAGACAACGTTTATCACCTACCAAGGGACGTATTGCTACAAGGTGATGCCCTTCGGACTCAAAAACGCAGGGGCAACATATCAGAGACTGGTCACCAAAATGTTCAAGGAACAGCTGGGCAAGACCATGGAGGTCTATATCGACGATATGCTAGTGAAGTCAGCAAAGAAGGAAGACCACATCGGCCATCTGAAAGAAGCCTTCGAGATACTAAGACGATACAGGATGAAGTTGAACCCGGAAAAATACGCCTTCGGCGTGGCCTCGGGGAAGTTTTTGGGTTTTCTCGTATCACAACAAGGTATCGAGGTCAACCCGGACCAAATCAAGGCAATAGACGCATACCTGAAACTTTGAGCAGCAAAAAGCAAGTACAAAAGCTGACAGGACGTATAGCTGCCCTATCCAGGTTCATCTCGCGATCCTCCGACAGGTGCCAGAAGTTTTTTAACGTGTTGAGAAAAGATCACGGGCTGCAGTGGAACGAGGAATGTGTCGAGGCCTTGAGAAAATTGAAGGCATACTTATCTTCGCCACCGTTGCTAGTCAAAGCGAACCCAGGTGAATCTTTGCTGGTATATCTAGCGGTGTCAGAAGTCGCCGCCAGTGCAGTCTTGGTCCGCGAAAACAAAGGTACGCAATCTCCTATTTATTATATCAGCAAAACCCTAGTGGATGCCGAAACGCGGTACCCACACCTCGAGAAGTTGGCCCTGGAACTAGTCCTAGTTTCGCGAAAGCTTAGACCCTATTTTCAGTGCCACCCCATAAAAGTAATAACGACCTTCCCTCTGAGAAGCATCCTGCACAAGCCTGAGCTGTCAGGCAGGCTTGCCCGATGGGCCATAAAGCTCAGCGAGCACGACATATCCTATCACCCAAGAAACGCCATCAAGTCGCAGGTACTTGCCGACTTTGTCGCCGACTTCAGTACAGAGATATTGCCGGAGGCGGAACTGGAGGCCATTCGTGCCTCTCCTAGTACCGACCTTTGGACCCTCTACACTGACGGCGCCACTAATGCCTCGGGATCGGGACTGGGACTCGTCCTCAGAGTCCCCACGGGCGAAGTAATTCGACAGTCCATACGATGCCTCGAGATGACTAACAATGAGGCTGAGTATGAGGCTGTGGTTGCAGGAATGAGGTTAGCCATCAAATACGGGGCTCGACGACTCATCCTCCATTGCGATTTCCAACTCGTGGTAAACCAGGTCACCGGGACTTACCAAATTAAGGAGCAGAGACTACAAAAATACCAATAAGAAATTCACAAGTTGATGCCTGAGTTCGACGAGTGCCGCTTTGAGCAGATCCCTAGGTTGCAAAATGTCGAAGCAGACGGCTTAGCGAAACTGGCCGCAGCTACTAAAAACATCAACAGAGAAAGTGTGGTCACCCTCCTCCATTCAGCCATCGATCACGCTGAGTTACTCTCTTTAAATCTGACTTGGGACTGGCGCAACCAGTTTGTCTCTTATCTGCAGGACGGGACACTCCCACTCGACAAAAAAGAAGCTAAGAAGCTCCGCGTACAAGCCGCTCGATACAGCCTGATAAATCACGACCTCTACAAAAGGACGTTTGGCGGACCCCTCGCTAAGTGACTAGGGCCGCATCAAACGAGACAAGTGCTCGAAGAGGTGCACGAGGGTCACTGCGGTGCCCATACAGGTAATCGCGCCCTCGTCCGTTGCATCATCCGAGCCGGTTACTACTGGCCCACTGTGAAAAAAGAGGCAGCAGAGTACGTTCGCAGGTGCGAACAGTGCCAAAAGTATGCCCCCATGATATATCAACCGGAGGAGCCTCTCCACTCAGTAACCTCACCTTGGCCCTTCATCAAGTGGGGAATGGACATAATTGGCCCCCTACCAGCGGGATGAGGAAAGGTACAATTTTTGTTAGTTTTAACTGACTATTTCTCCAAGTGGGTGGAAGCAGGTGCGTACGCCCAGATACGCGAACAAGAAGTCATTACCTTCATATGGAAAAACGTCATATGCTATTTCGGCATCCCCAAGGAAATCAGCTGCGACAATGGCCCCCAATTCATTGGCAAAAAGATAACCGAGTTCTTCGAGAAATGGCACATCAAGCGAATACTCTCCACGCCATATCATCCCGCCGCCAACGGCCAAACAGAGTCTTCCAAAAAAACGATACTGAACATACTGAAAAAGAAACTCGAAAAAGCCAAAGGGCTGTGGCCAGAACTACTACCGGAAGTGCTGTGGGCACATCGGACCACCCCCAAATCCAGCACGGGGGAAACGCCATACTCACTGGTCTACGGAACCGACGCGGTTATACCCGTCGAAATTGGAGAACCGAGCCTAAGGTATTCACATACCAGCAGAGCAGATAACGACATGAATAGACTTCAAGACCTCGACGAGGCCGAAGAACGAAGGGACATGGCCCACATAAGAATGGCAGCCCAAAAACAATAGGTCGAAAGGTATTACAACAAAAAAGCCAAAATAAGACCACTCAAAGTGGGCGATTACGTCCTCAAATCCAAAACATTGGCATCAAAAGACTCGAGCGAAGGGAAACTGGGCGCCAATTGGGACGGACCATATAAAATCACGGCAGCAGCGAGCAAAGGAGCATTCCAGTTGGAAACAATGGAAGGCAAAACACTCCAAAACCACTGGAACGTCGCCCACCTCAAGTACTTCCATTTCTAAAGGGCATCTCCCGAGTCGTACTCTTTTTCCCTTACCCGATTTTGTCCCAATTGGGTTTTCTCGGGGAGGTTTTTAACGAGGCGACAGAGGGGACACCCGGGGGTATCTGAGGGCAAGTTTATCATATCACCCACTCGACGTGATCTCCAGGCCGATATAATAAAGGGACTAGCCTAGTCAAATCTCCATTATGTAAACGACTAAGGCCACCATCTCCATTATGTAAACGGCTAAGGCCACCATCTCCATTATGTAAACGGCTAAGGCCACCATCTCCATTATAGAAACGGCTAAGGCCACCATCTCCATTGTGTAAACGGCTAAGGCCACCATCTCCATTATGTAAACGGCTAAGGCCACCATCTCCATTGTGTAAACGGCTAAGGCCACCATCTCCATTGTGTAAACGGCCAAGGCCATCGCCATTAAACGTCGACCTTGCTCGACAACAACGGATAATACCAACGACAGTTGAAGTTACATCATATTGGCTAAGGCCATCGCCATTAAACGTCGACCTTGCTCGATGACAACGGATAACACCAGCGACAGTTGAAGTTATATCCTATTGGCTAAGGCCATCGCCATTAAACGTCAACCTTGCTCGACGACAATGGATAACACCAGCGACAGTTGAAGTTATATCCTATTGGCTAAGGCCATCGCCATTAAACGTCAACCTTGCTCGACGACAATGGATAACACTAACGACAGTTGAAGTTACATCCTATTGGCTAAGGCCATCGCCATTAAACGTCGACCTTGCTCGACAACAACGGATAATACCAATGACAGTTGAAGTTACATCCTATTGGCTAAGGCCATCACCATTAAACGTCGACCTTGCTCGACGACGACGGATAGCACTTCAACGACAGTTGAAGTCACATCCTATCGGCTAAGGCCACCACCACCAATAAATGCCGACCTTGCTCGACGACGACGGATAGCACTTCAACGACAGTTGAAGTTACATCCTATCGGCTAAGGCCACCACCAATAAACGCCGACCCCGCTTAACAACGACGGATGGCACTTCGACGACAGCCAAAGTAATATCCCCTTGGCAAATGCCATCGCCATTAAGCGTCAGTCAAGCTCGATTACGACGAACAACATTCAAACAACAGTTAAGATTTCGTCTTGTTTTATTCACAAAATCGGGTTTTGACTTATCTACGACGGCGGTTGGCCCCAGGGGACCACTCCCGGGACCGCCTGTACCACGTCGGCATTACCTAGAGAGGCGACGAATCTTCTACAAACAAACAGATACCAGCTCTGCGAAGGTGAAGGTCTGAAAAACAAAGAATCACACAAAAAGAATTAACAGCAACGGTATGATTCATACACTGTGACAAAAAAAAATATATACATTCGGTCCCGCAAAGGGCCCCCATTACATTCTACAAAAAAGCAAAACATATACAGATTCTAAGGAGCCTCGCCATAATGCCCATCGCCCCCCGTCTGTTCGCCATTTCGGCCGTCACCACCAAGGCGGTAAGCTTCATTGAACCAGGAGTCGGAATCCAGCCGATTAATGTCCTCTGAAGCATAGCCCTCCCGGTCAGGGGAGTCGGAACTATATCCGCAGACTGCCCGAGCGGCACGAGCCTCACGCCACTGCTCCTGAACCTCCTCCTTAGTGGCACGACCCGCTACAAGAAGTTTCTTGTATACGTCCAGTCGGGCCTCCGCATAAACCCACATTTGCGACGCGCATCCTCGTCAGACAAGAGCGGAGAAAAAGAAGGTCGAGCCACGTCTCCAGGCCTTGGTGGGACAGTACTCCTAAGAGCGTCGACCTCTGCCGCCTTGACTTCGAGTTCGGCAGTCAAGGCCACCACCCTACGGTGCAAATCGGCAACCTCTGCCGCCACCCCACGACTAAGCTCCAACTCCTCTTCCCTCGATTTGAGGAGTGATTCCAGCTCACTGTTACAAGCCACAACCTACACCAACTCCTCATCAGTCTTCTCCAACTCGGCCACCCTGCGCTTCAATTGCGCCTCTTTCTGTTCAAGACCTTCCCGGAACACTCGAAATTTGGGGTCCTGTTGAAAAAGGTCCACCGCCGCCTGATGCTTGGAGCAGCACCTCTTATACTTCTTCACCATTTTATTAAAAATGGTCACTTTCTTCTGCTCGCGACGCCTCCTCTCCGCCTCCAAAACAAGGGTCTAAGGAGAAAACATGAGTTAGTACACGTCAAAGTCAACCTTACAACACGCGGAAGAACAGAAGTTTACCTGTAAAATCATGACGGCGACCCTTCGAGATAGCTCCGCATCACTGACGGCTCTTAGCATTTCACGCTCGAGGGCGGCACATAACAAAGCCATCTCCAACGCCGCCTGCTCGCTGTGTTGCAATAAGTTATAAGCACCCGGAATCATGATTCGGCGATCGGATCCGTCCGCTGTCATCTCCACATGCGTGAGGCCCTCCGCCAGCCCGTCCATATCTTCTTGGGCGATCTCAGGGTCCGATCCCTCAGCATCCCCACCAACGGCGGATGTCGAGCCAACCTCGGCAGCACGAATTGAGCTAACATCGGCAGCCGCACTCGCCTGATGAGCCAACCTCCCCGAAAGAATAGCATCGGCCATAAAGACGGGTCTAGGCATTTGACGAGGCACGTTATTCCTCTCATCCCCAGTCGCTACCGCCTTGCCCGTTTTAAGCCTCCGCCTTTTTCTCTCCTCAGGCTCCCCTCCCTTGGAAGGCTCATCCGCAGGCTGCGGAAATGGTGTCGAAGGCGTCGCCTCATTCGTAGTCGCCTCTATAGGTGCAACCCCTTGTAAAGGAATTACGGGAACACCCTCCCTGACAGATGCGCAAAGTATCTCCCGAGCAGCCGAGCCGATATCCGATCGAGAGAAGGTAGATACCATCGCCTTCTTCTTGGAAACGCTTCGACCTGTCGACACAAATAGTTCAGTTGATGAAGTTTGTGGAAACAAGCGATTAAAGCCAAAGAATTACCTGAAGGTCCTACGGGGCCGTAACGTTGAAGGAATGCGGACCATGTGCGGGTTTCTTCCGCATAAGGCAACAAACCGGCTACCCATTGCTTGATACCGGTGATAACTGGGGTGCGTGAGCCATTGTTGCAAAATAAAAGGAAAAAGTCATAACGATGGTGCGACCAGAACCGCTGAGGTTACGTATGATGAAGAATTCGACGGGTGGGAACGCTTACGTTTCGAATTCCACCTCTCTAGGAACCCGACAGGGTCAGACACCAGGTGCTCCGTTTTGATAAAGAAGTACCTACGCCAATAACCGCGGCTTGGTCGATCATCGGTCTTGATGACCAGCCCTTTCGAACCGCGGCTCTTCAAATGCAGCATGGTACCCCTTAGATAACTGGCGCTGAATAACTGCAAAAGGTGGTGGACGGAGACCTCACATGTAGCCAGCTCTGCGTATGTAGACATTATCCTGCATACTTTTAAGGTGTACGGAGTGAGTTGGGATGGACACATGTTGTAAAAGCGACAAAGCTCCTCCGCCAAAGGAAAGATGGGAAGACCATAACCAATTAAAAAAGGATATTCATAGAACGAGCAATATCCCGGTCTATGGACATTCACATAATCCGTCCTCGCCGGGACCATCTCCACATGAGCAGGTATGCCGAACGACGTACGAAGGTCATCTAAGTCATCCTGCGTTAACTCAGAATTCTCCGAGGGCTGCGCGGGGGAATCCTTTTGGAAGTCTCTCCTAACAAGAAGTTGCTTCGGTAACACGTTGTCCACGGTAAGGGGGTGAGTTCCTCTTCTCCGTCTCCCTCATCACCGCCAGATGAAGGCGGTACATCGGACGTCGTATTATCAAGAGCCTTCAGATTATCATCCTTTCGGGGCTTTGCCATAATTTTCGTCCAGGAAACGGTGTATGACACAACGGAAAGTGTGATTTCTGAGAAACGGTGTGGTTTCGAAGAAAAGAAGTGCCTTCTTAGAAGGTCAGGAAATGCTTGCAAATGATCGAAAGGTGGATCAAGTTAAACCCTTCCCGTATTTATAGGGTTGGGTGGCGTTGAAATCGAAGAGGCGGAATTCAAACGGGCGCAGGAAACCGAGCATCAGAACACCTTTTGTGTTTCCTCGGGAAGACGCGCAATGATGACGCTTGCGTGTGATGACGTTACTTTGAGAAAGAAACCGCGCGTCAGCATTTCAATAAATTCAAATGTTCACTCGTTCCCTCTTATTCATGCGGCCGTCTTCAAGCATGGTCAAATTCTCCCAAAATAAGGTTCGCGGTTCCGTCCATCGGGGACGCACCTCGATGTGTCGCCGACGAACGGAGGGACTAACTGTATAGGGTCAAATTTTGCCCATTACGTCTCCACGTTGATAGGAACGACCAACGAATATACGCTAACCGAAGTGAGGGCACGACCTAAAGAATGTCGGCGTGAAGTGTCGGCGTGAAGTGTGTCATCGGTTCCGTCGCCTCTCTAAGGAACGCGACTAATCTTTGTATTATTTTATTATTTAAAGGAGGGTCTCCTATTATATAAAGGGGGATCCCAATGTTGTAAAGAGGGGGGGATTTTTATTGAACAAGCTCTCTATATCTCTCTTTTTCTCCTTCTCTCTCTCTCTCTGGAATATCAAATCTGTTGGAAGCTATAACAAACATAAAACACATATCTAGGTCTTATTATCTTCGATTACGATTGATCCTTGATTCATTTCGATTGTTTTTACTTATAAGGTATCTAGTATCTTTTGAGTCAAACAATCTACACATGACATATGCTTACGTCCATTATTACTCAAAATGATCGGATATGACAAAATTGATACTCCATATATTTAATTAAGATCGTTGTTCTTCTAAAACTTGGCACGTCATTGCATCCCCGATAATAAAAAGAACTTATGTTTTCATCCTAACAAATGACGACTTCTTAATGCATCTTTATCAATGACTATTCTATCCTATTCCAGTTCTCTTTTTGTCGAGATTGGATTAATGATGTTTAATATACCGCTTGTGTAGCTTATACTTTGTAAACCTACATAGGGTAAAAAATTGAAAAGAAAATATTGAATGGATGCTCGGGCATTGAGAACGAAGGACACTTTCAGAGGTGAAAGGCCATGGGCAACTTTCCTTTTCCAAAGGGTAACCATCAACTAATTAAATAGGAAAAAGACGAAACTGGTCAAGAACCAGCAACTTTGCCCTGGACGAAGATACTAAGGCTTAATAGGCCAACACAAAACTGTGCCTAATTAAGTTGTATGAAATGTCGTTTGAGGCTCTTCTCCTCCACAACAATAGCCACACACGTACCAATCATAAGCCTAACCAAAGTGCAATTGGCCTTTTGGCAATAATCCAATGCCCTTGCACCAGTTTGTGGGATCTCCTGAGCTTGTGCCTCTATTGCTGGACGGGAGATTTTTAAAAATAGCCAGATTTACAACTGGTCGTTCAAAAATAGCCCAATTTCAAAAGTAATCGAAATTTAGCCACTTTTTATGTAAAGATAAATCTGAGCGAAAACACTGTTCAAAACCCGGAAAATACTCCAGTATATTATGCTGGAGTTCCAGCATAAGTATACTTGAACTCCAGCATATTATACTGGAGTTCCAGGATAGTATGCTGGAACTCCAGCATAATATGATGGAGTTGCAGCATAAGTACACTAGAACTCCATCATAATATACTGGAGTTCCAACACGTATAATGGTCCAGTATAATATACTGGAGTTTGGAGCACCAGTAATCCAGTCTCCAGTATATTATACTGGAGCCAGCAAAGTATACCGGTCCAGCATAATATGCTGGAGTTCATACACAAGTGCACCGAACTCCAGTATATTATGCTGGACCGGTCTCTATTGCAGCAAAACGGTGGCTAATTTTCATTGACTTGGTAAACGGTGGCTATTTTTGATTGACCAGTCCGAAAACTGGCTATACCGTGCTATTTTTACCTGCTGGACTGCCCAGACTCGAGAAGACGTTGTTGGGATATACTATTAACCATGCGGTTTAGACATAGTATTGTATTTTATTCTTTATGGAACAATTATTTATTTAATTTATTCAATTCAATAAAGTACTATTTTAAATAGATCATTTGTTACATGTGTGTCCTTTTAGTTATGTAGTAGACAATTTAGTGTATGGAGTCTTAGCTCATGCACAGAAGATTAAATTGTTGGTTCTCATAATTAATAAACTATGTTCACAATCAAAGATATTGTTGGACAAAATATCTAGATGATTGTAACACAAGATTATAGTATAATTTGTCTTGATTATGGGAGTAGTTTTACCCCAACTTCTTGTGCTAGTATACTCAGTGTATATTGAACGGACCAAGTAGAGAAAAGATGTTTTGTACTGAATATATAAAATATTTTCTCTAATTATTATGATCAATGTAATTTGTTTATTGTTTTGATTTATCAAAAGGTACGACTCTATTCAGAGTTAGTGTATGCCTAATAGATTGGACAATAACGAACAACATTTGTGAATAATAATTATCCAATGCCCTTGCACCAGTTTGTAGAATCTGCTGAGCTTGTGCCTCTATTGCTGGACTGCCTGGACTCGAGAAGACGTAATGCGGAACTCGTGCGTCCAAAAATTAAAAAGAAAAGGGACTGAAAATTTTCTAGTAATTTATCTTCTTTAGCACACGTTAGCGGCATCTTCTTACCATCCAAGGGGTGTAGTAGGATAGTTGAGATCCATTAACTCTTAATCAAAAAATTTAAGCTCAAATGTTACATATATAGAAACTTTGTAGTTTACAGAGAGCGCTTTAACTTAATAAATGTATCCGGCACAAATTCAAATTAATATAAATTTAATTTAAATACCAAATGCCTACAACCAAGCAAAAAAAGAAGATCATGTGAGCTTGTGCGCCTCTTCCTAGACTCAAGAGGGCCTAAAGCTCATTGAAAGAAAAGAAACAGTAAACTTCAAGTACTTCATTTTGTATCAGCTTACCTCAAGTAATCCGGATGCTGTCGATTTTCAGTTTCTCCTAAAAGATTAAGTCCAAATATAATCTCTTGACCAATAAATCTTAATCATTAAAACTATTAGCCAATCTTTTAGAGTTTGTTTGGAAAGCCACGGGGTAATTGGAATTGGGGTAACTACTAGGGTAGTAATTACACAGCCTAGTAATTATACAGTTGTGTAATTACGACGACCTGTTTGTTTGTCATAGTGTAGAATTACAGTGTAATTACAAGTTTACTGTTTGGTTGCACAAGTGTAATTATACAGTTACATTAAATTTTAGATGAAGTAGTTATCAAACTTAAAAGGTAATTCCCTCTGTTCCAGTTTATGTGAACCTATTTCTTTTTTTTTTTGTCCGTTCGAAAAAGAATGACCTCTTTCTAAATTTGGAAGCAATTCAGGTTTAAATTTACAATTCTACCCTTAATGAGAAGCTTTTATAACCACACAAATACTCTAGGTCCCTTTTTGACTTGTTTAGGACCACAAATTTCAAAATTCTATATTTTTTCTTAAAGTCTGTGCTCAGTCAAACAAGTTCACATAAATAAGAACGGAGGGAGTAATATAATATATATATATATATATATGCCTATAAATATTTATAATTATAAATGATATTATATTTGGTATTTAAGTTGTATCTTTTTTCGTGAATATACATTAATTAGTAATCATATATTTATAACTAATATTTTAAAAATAATTTATATATATATATATTTTAAATTAATAAAATTTAGTTTAGATACTTACAAAAACTAAAAATATACGTTTTGTATGAGCATCATGGAATTCATGTTTGATAAAATAAATTAATATTTATAAATATAATGTCACAACATTATTCAAATGCTTCACAAAACTAATATATCAATTCTAACTAAGAAAATGAACAACATGCTATGTGAGTTAATACTACTAAAACAAGTAAATTGGAACCATGAATATAACACAATTTCAAAATTTAAAATAAAAAAAATTGTTTTTAACATATGTCAAATTCCAACGTAATAATAGTAAGTTCCACTACAACTTAATATTAGAAAACATAATAAGTTTATAACAACATTCAACAACGAAATTTCACTTTAATTGCATCACTCATTATATGACAGGTTTGTTAATGACTCATTATTTCTAATATTAGGAGGTGTAGTCTCAAAAATAGAATAATAAAAGAAATAAAAAATAAAATATAAGCAATTACATGAAATCACAAGAAGTAAAGGTAGAGAAATAAAAGATAAATAGTGTACAAAGAAAAATATATTTTAAACTTTCAAAAGAAATTAAAAAGTAAAAATAAAATTAAAAAATTAAAATAATAGAAATAAAAAGTTATAAAAAAATAAATTAAAAATAAAAATAAAAAGGAAAGAAACTAAAAAGCAATCTTGTAATTAGACAATGTAATTACCATCAATTCTCACCTTCCCTTGAGAAATAAAAAGTGTAATTACACCCTTCCAATTACACCCAATTCCATGCTGACTAAATAATTACTTGGCAAAACAAACATATCAAATTGTATAATTACGTTCAATTACACCCAAATTCATTTCCAAGGTAACTTTCCAACCATGGAATCACAAAATATACGGCCATTCAAATTAGGACTTTCCATCAGCTTCCATATAATATCTGGTCCGTTTTCTAGAATATATGAGCAGCATTTTATTTCTCAAGACGCACGAAACGAAGAATTTTCATTTCCTAGAAAAGAAAGAACACAAAGAGGTTAACTCTGTGTCTGTGCCGTCCGTCATTCTTTTAGAACCATAGGTCCCACTTCATATGACAAATGTAGTCCTGTTATGACATTTCAGATGCAGTAACCAAATTTTTTAGCAAATCTGCCTATTCATCTCTATCTATCCTTCTCCTCCTACTCCTATATATAGCAGACAACTATATCTCATCCCTAAACATATCCACACTCCATACCTTTTAAAGCCTTCTTTTGAGATAAGAAATATATTTAATAAAAAGAGCAAACGACAGCAATAGAACTTTTGCATTTGGATGGAGGCTGCTTTTCCCATGATTTATTTCCTTCTCTTTCTCTCAACTCTTCTCTTGTATCACGTACCAAAGAAACAAAAAGGAAAAGACATACAAAAAGCAAAGTTGCCTCCTGGTACAATGGGATGGCCTTATATAGGGGAAACTCTCCGAATGTACTCTGAAGACCCAAATGTCTTCTTTGCTAATAAACAAAAGAGGTTCGATCGACTACAACATTAATTTTACTATTCCAATTTGTTAAAACTTTGCTAATTTACATGAAAAAAACAGTGCAGTCATTGTGTTTGAGATTATTTGCAGATATGGGGATATATTCAAAACACGCATTCTTGGATGCCCTTGTGTTATGGTAGCTAGCCCCGAAGGTGCAAGATTCGTGCTGGTTACTAATGCTCACTTATTCAAACCGACGTACCCAAAGAGCAAAGAGAGAATGATTGGCCCTTCTGCTTTGTTCTTTCACCAAGGGAACTACCATTCTCGACTAAGGAAGATGGTTCAGAACTCGTTATCTCCTGAGGCTCTTCGAAATCTAGTTCAACACATCGAGGCCCTAGCTATTTGTTCACTGGAATCATGGGCAACAAAAGAGCAAGTAATCAACACATTCCACGAGATGAAGAAGGTTAGCTAGCTAGTTTCATTACTTGTTGTTTTATTTCAATTGCTCATCACCATAAATTTATGTGATTTTCATGGGTATATATGTTACGTACAGTTGTCATTTGAAGTTGGCATTCTTGCTATCTTTGGTCAATTGGACACAAAGCGCAAAGAGGAGCTCATGGAGAACTATTGCATAGTAAATAAGGGATACAATTCTTTCCCTACAAACTTACCAGGAACCGCATATTACAAAGCTACAAAGGTAATACGTAAGCTTCCACCGCTAGCTGTTGATTTCACTCCCTCAACATTACAACTTAATATAGTATTATAATGGAATTACTTTTTGTTGTTAAATTAAACTAGGCAAGGAGAAAGCTTTATGAGATAATTAGTGAAATAATTTGTGAAAGGAAGGAGAAGAAAACAGTAGAGAAGGATCTCTTGGGTCGTCTATTAAATTTCAAAGATGAAAAGGGACATACTTTAATGGAAGATCAAATTGCCGACAATATCATTGGTGTACTCTTTGCTGCGCAAGATACAACAGCTACTGCTCTAACTTGGATTCTCAAATACCTTCATGACGAACACAAAATTTTACAAGCAGTTAAGGTATTATATATTGTTTCATACTCCTACTGTTCCCTAGCTAGTTTTGTTTCTATAATGACTCGTATATAAATCCAGATATTATACTAATCCTTTTCCTTTTAAGTGCAGGTTGAACAGATAGCAATTTATGAGTGTAATGAAGAAGGAAAGAAGCCCTTGACATGGATTCAAACTAGAAATATGCCATTTACACACCGGGTAATTACTATTTACAACTTGGGAATATGCATGTATTCCACACCTTCAAGAAATTAAAGAAAATCCCTCTCATTAGCTGGACAACTGCAGGTCATTTTAGAGAGTTTAAGAATGTCAAGCATTATATCTTTCACCTTTAGAGAAGCCGTGACAGACGTATTTTACGACGGTAAGGTCTCGAACATTCATTCATACTATATATATAGAAGGTATATTCCACATCGCTACTGCCCTAAACATGAGGTTAATTCCCAACTTTTAACTGCAGGATACTTAATTCCAAAAGGTTGGAAGGTCATGCCATTATTCAGAAACATCCATCATAATCCAGACTTTTTTGCTGACCCTTGGGATTTTGATCCTTCCAGATTTGACGTAAGTTATCACTGATTAGCAAAGTATTTTTCTAATTCTGTACTTCTCTTATAATAATGTTTACCTGCTCCTTTTTCTCACTCTTTAACTCTTTTTTCGTGGTGGTGGATGCATGTTTACAGGCTGCTCCAAAACCCAATACCTATATGCCATTTGGCAATGGAGCCCATGCTTGTCCAGGGAATGAACTTGCAAAACTGCTCATGCTGATTTTAATCCATCATCTAGTCACCAACTATAGGTATGATAATGATATCATATTCCTCCGGGGCATCTTCATATATACTCAATTTTGGGCCACCATTAAAGCTATAGCCGTATTGCTCAAAAAGTTATAAAGTGTACCCGTTCGGATTTGAAATAGTTTAATCTCTTGAATGTAATTTGAGAAATCAAATCTGAAGTTCATCTATCTTTTAGATGCAACTTTAGAAATTCGAATCTGAAGTGGTTCAACTTCAGAAATCAAATATGAAGTTCTTCTATCTTTAAATGCAACTTCTGAAATTCGAATCTTAAGTAGTTCAATCTATTGAATGCAACTACAGATTTCTAATCTTAAGTTTTGAAACATAAACTTGTTCTTCCAATTTCAACAGTCCAATAGAAGATTCAAGGCCCAAATCTACTATAAATGAGCTCAAATTTGAAACATAACTTTCAAATATCATAAGAAAAAATCTCAATCATCAAATTGTCAAAACAATAACGAATTTAACAACCCCATTTTACAATTAAGAAGAAGAAGAAGAAGAAGAAGAAGAAGGAGAAGAAGAAGAAGAAGAAGAAGGAGGAGAAGAAGAAGAAACTCTAAGTACAAAGAAAAGAAAACAATAGTCAAGGAAAAGAGAAAAGTGTATGTAATTGAAGTTATCCAAAAATTGAGTATTAGTTAATCTTTTTTTTTTAAAATGTAGATACAAATTCACTGGTGACTCAAAAGTGGATGCCACATGGAAATTTTGGTATTCCTCTAGAGTGCAAGTTATATGCTTAATTTTTTTATTTTTTCCCATCATGTTATATGCTTAATTTGACACTTCCAAAATTCATATAGGACAATTAAAATTCTTGAACACTTGGGTGCCACAAAATCCCCCAGGACTTGTCAAACGTAGAAAAGATTTTTTTTTTTCTATTCCCATTCTCATTAAGATTTTAATGTGATCATACCGAAAATTTCTTTAGAAGAATCATAATACCTTGCATATGCAGCTCATGAAAGTGTGTTAAAATCTGTATTCTAATGTCATTTCTCATGCTTTAACAATGGCAGGTGGGAAGTCATAGGTTCTCAGGGCGTGATACAGTATAGCCCGTTTCCGGTACCTCAACATGGACTCCCAGCCAGGTTCTGGAAGGAAAACAAAATAAATTAATAGCAATGAGAATAACGGAAAAGCAGAAGATATCTCCTGACCTAGTTTCCAGTTTCAAGTGAAACTCGACCCAGCATCTTTTTTTATCCTGGGGCCTATCTCACTATTCATTTAGGCAAAATTATACTCTGTAATTATTGATTGTAATAAGAGGCAGCAGGAGGAGAGAGTTTTACCCAAAGGATGTAATATCATCTCCACTTCTGTTTCAATGGGTAATATAACTAGATTAATAGTATATCATAAACTCTCTATGTGCTCCATTTGGTAAAATGATATACAGAATGGTTCAAACTTAATAGGAAAGTGACACTATAGATGCAGTTTACCAGCCAAAAACAAATGATGCTGAATGCAACATCTCTTTACGCATGGCACTGAAGCACCTTTTACGATCACGTGAAGATCAGCATCAATGGCCTCAAAACATTCAT
Organism: Nicotiana attenuata; assembly: GCF_001879085.1. NCBI lineage: Eukaryota > Viridiplantae > Streptophyta > Magnoliopsida > Solanales > Solanaceae > Nicotiana > Nicotiana attenuata. Next base: position 25,265,266 of record NC_031991.1, on the reverse strand, counting down.
GTGTCCAAGTTGCTTGAGTGAGTGGCTATAAAAGAAAAAGGAAATTCCCTGAGATAAAGGGAAACCTAAAGATTGCAAATAGTTAGTTAATGCACATCATGAAGGGTCCCATGAGACAATTTGATACGACAATAACCATCAATTGTTCATTGATCCTGAACCTATTATGGTCTGATTGGCTACACTCGTGGGAGATCTTTTTATTCACACTCAATCGAGCAAATGGAGGCATACACATTTAAAGCGCACACCATCTTTTTCAGCACGACCACGTTTAATCTGGATTATTCCAACAGAAATGTACCTCAATGATAGATCTATCATTTTGCCATACCCCAGCTGGATGGTTCTGACCTGTATCACCTAATAATTTGATAAGTGACACCAATTACACAAGGAGAACAGAATAACAATAAAATTAAAAAATCAGTTAAAGAACCATGAAATGAGGGCAGCCGCAGCATAAGACAATAGAAATATGTCAATAAGTATGTCACAAATATTTAAAAGACAAACTATAACGGGTCGTTCGGTTTGAATACGGCTTATGCTGGGATAAGTTATGTTGGGATTAGTTATCCCGGTATTGATTTTATCCACTGTATGGTATGTTGTATTAAAAATGACAATTGCATAATTTCTAAGAAGAAGGTATAAGTTATCCCGGCACTAATTACTCCCCCCCACAAGGTATAAGTTATCGCGGTACTAATTTTAATCCTGAAATAACTTATAACAGGTTTGCTAAGAAAACAAATTATTAAGGTGGTATTAAAATTTTATACCATCACTACATCTATTTATACCTCATACCAAACGACCCCAGATACAAAGAATTCCAAGTCCGAGGAGTAGTATTTCAGCATGTGGGTGTCTCAATTCTGAGAATTTCATGAATTATCAACGAAAGTATTGCATATCAAGGCTCCTTGGTATGACGTAAAATCTTTAATACGTACAAATTCTGTATTTGAGTGCTTGAAGATACTTTTCTCAACCAAAACAAAAAAGTGCTCTATACCAAATGGATAAAAACGATTTATAACAGGGTAAGTCATCTTTAGTTAACAAACCTCTCTACTCCTACTCTACTTTGCAACATTGCAACATGTAGACATTATTTACTCTTTACTACTAACAAGTAACACTACTAGAATTCCGGAAAAAAACGACCAAACTTTAGCGACCAAAGTTGGTCTGTCAAGAAAAGGACCAATGTTGGTCTCTAAATTGGAGAAAATAATAAAATAATTATTTTAAATACATTAGCGACCAAAGTTGGTCGCTATTTGGTTAATAATTTCGTCAAAATGTTGACCGGACTGGTCAGACTTGCTTGGTCAAAGAAATACTGAGATTAGCGACTAACGTTGGTCGCTATTGGAGGACCCACTTATCAAATTTTAATAATTATAATATTATTTAAAAAAATTATAAAATATAAATAAATATAATTTAAAATGAGCGACCAAAGTTGGTCGCTAATTAAAGGGTAAGTAGATAGAGACCAACTTTGGTCGCTAATATGGGACCCTGTTATAAGATTTTAATAATTATATTATTATTTAAAAAAATTATAAAATATAAATAAATATAATTCAAAGTTAGCGACCACAGTTGGTCGCTTATAAAATGGAGACCAACTTTGGTCGCTAATATGGGACCCGTTTAACAATTATATTATTATTTTAAATATTATATAAAATATGAATAAATCTGATTTAAATTTAGCGACCAGCTTTGGTCGCTAATTTAAATTTAAGTATAATTAGCGACCAAAGTTGGTCTCTTTTCAGGTCAACAATGGTCAAAATTGAAAATCACTTTTGTATTTACTATCTAAATAATATAAATGTAAGCCGTTAACACTTTTGTAACACAAGGGATGAATAGACTAAAATATACTCTAACATGCTATGCACTAAGTATAAGCGTATTAGGTAATATTATATCAATATAGCTTATATATATATGTAATATATATACTTACGCTGTACTATGCACTAAGTATAAGCGTATTAGGTAATATTACATCGAATATGGCTTATATATATGTAATATATATACTTACGCTGTACTATGCACTAAGTATAAGCGTATTAGGTAATATTATATCGAAAATGGCTTATATATATGGCTTATATATACTTACGCTGTACTATGCACTAAGTATAAGCGTATTAGGTAATATTACATCGAATATGGCTTATATATATGTAATATAAATAGTTACGCTGTATTATGCTGTATAAGCGTATTAGGTAATGATATATCGAATATGGCTTATATATATGTAATATATATACTTACGCTGTACTATGCACTAAGTATAAGCGTATTAGGTAATATTATATCGAATATGGCTTATATATATGTAATATATATAGTTACGCTGTACTATGCACTAAGTATAAGCGTATTAGGTAATATTATATCGAAAATGGCCTATATATATGGCTTATATATATGTAATATATATATATATATATATATAATATTAAATTGAATTAAAAGTAATTTAATTTTTTTTAGATATAGCGACCAATGTTGATCGCTATTCTGGTCAAATGGTCAGAACTTAGCGACCAATGTTGGTCACTATTTAGGTCAAAATAGTCAATACATTTTGGCTACCAAAAATAGCGACCAAGGTTGGTCGCTTTCTGTAAATACAATAGCTAAAAAACGGGTTTTCCCTCATATTCTCTTATTTTTTAATCTCTCTTCTCTCTCTCACACCCAAACCCCCCATCCCCTTCCATCTCCCTCCATCGACGCCGCCGCCCCCCTCCACCCTCCACCCGCCGGAGGCAGCACCAGCTCCACCGCCAGTGTCCTCCACTGTCCAGGTAGGTTTCTCTCTCCTTTCCTTATTTTTTTCGAAATACACAGATTTATTTTAATTCTTTGTAGTTTGATTTGCCAAAATTAATTGTTCTTAGCTAAATTAAATCTAGGATAGTTATTAGTAGCTAATATAATTAGTTTTACCTACTTATTTGGGGAAAAATGTGTTGAAGAGAAGAAACCCTAAATTTTTAGGGTTTATGTTAAGTCTTGTTATGGTTGGGTCATATTAAAATTTAGTTCTTGTGAGGATTAGAATCTAGATCTGATTATCTTGATATTTATTTTATTTCATTGTTTGACTCATGTAGATTTTCCTAAATATAACTTTTCTACTTAATTAAATGATAGATAATTAATAAATTTATCTTTGAAAGTTAGGAGTTATTAATTTGAGAATACACCCCTTATATTTATAAATAAAACACTTAACCCATTACATTATTGGGCATATTACACATATATAACTACATACTTAAGCTTAGATTGAAGTATCTTGGCATACTCATATCCTCATTTCGGAAAAACCTAATTTTCACAAAGAACAATTAGAAGATTTATCTAGATTGGTCAGCATGGTAATAGTATAAAACTATTCATACTATACTGATTGTTTATGAATTGAAATTTTAGGATATGACTTGAACTTTTGTGGATATGAGTTGAACCTTTAGGATATGAATTGGACTTTTAGTTTATGAATTGAGATTTTGGTTTATGTATTGGAATTTTAGTTTATAAATTGAAATTTTAGGATATGACTTGAACTTTTGTGGATATGAGTTGAACCTTTAGGATATGAATTGAAATTTTGGTTTAGGTATTGGAATTTTAGTTTATAAATTGAAATTTAGGATATGACTTGAACTTTTGTGGATATGAGTTGAACCTTTAGGATATGAATTGGACTTTTAGTTTATGAATTGAGATTTTGGTTTATGTATTGCAATTTTAGTATATAAATTGAAATTTTAGGATATGACTTGAACTTTTGTGGATATGAGTTGAACCTTTCGGATATGAATTGAAATTTTGGTTTATGTATTGGAATTTTAGTTTATAAATTAAAATTTTAGGATATGACTTGAACTTTTGTGGATATGAGTTGAACCTTTAGAATATGAATTGAATCTTTAGGATATGAATTGAAATTTTGGTTTATATATAGGAATTTTAGTTTATAAATTAAAATTTTAGGATATGACTTGAACTTTTGTGGATATGAGTTGAACCTTTAG
>NC_031991.1:25241995-25261022 GCF_001879085.1 Nicotiana attenuata | reverse complement strand
AAATTTTAGGATATGACTTGAACTTTTGTGGATATGAGTTGAACCTTTAGGATATGAATTGAATCATTAGGATATGAACCTTTATGAATGCTAATCAAAAGAATTAAAGCTAAAATGTTACAGAGAAAAACATTTTAGCTTTAATTCTTTTGATTAGCAGTTCCATACTTGTGTCAGACAAATCATTGTCTGAATCCGAAGAATATATGACCAACATCCAATTAAGCTTGTACGGATCAGACTTGGAAGAAAGTTGAGAACAAAACTTCCTATGATCTTTGTCATCATAGAGTCTTATGATCCCCGTTTTATCGGAACTGTCATGACCAACGGAAAACATTCCATCACCATCACCCTGTCACTCTCAATTAACTTACTTTTCTTACTTCGGAAAAATAAAGTAGAGAATTCCTCTATAATCTTTCTTTTATCTACTTAGGAAATGTTAAAAATTCCTGCCTATACCATCTCTAGTTGAAACACATGTCATTGCAGTCTCAACATCATTGTCGCTAACAAGAACAACAATTGATCAAAAGACACACCCCGTCAGCTACTGTATCCAAGTTATTCTCTGTATCCAAGTTCATCCCGAGTAATAGTACCATGAGGATAATCACCAAAGCCACCGGACAGCTTTATGATGCCAATGAAGCAAGATGAGCTATTTAATGAAACTCGTATTGTAAAGAAGAAGAAAGAGACTGATTCAGAAAGGTGGGTCGAGGGTCGAGCCTCGACTATACATGTAAGTTTTTTACTTATCATTAAGTATTTTGATTTACTTTTATATAAATTTTGAAATATTAATTCAATATAATTTTTCTTATAGGTTCGCTTCACAGCTGATGTGGGGGAATTTATACGAAGTCAGCCACCTAATGAGTCGGCCGAGGCAATCCAACTTTCGAACGAGGATGCTAAAAGAACACTCCTTGAGTACTTTATATACTTTGAACTAGACAATAGAACTAGTTTTCGAATGAGCTTGTAATAAACGTTAACTTAGTTTCGTTAGCTTAATGTTTTAGTTCTATTGATCTTTATATTTTGTTGCGTTTTAGTGTTGTTGTTGTTATTGTTGCTGGCATAAAATGCCTGTTTAGGATATTTGGTAAAAGCTGGCAGGTGGTGTAGCAGCCAAAACAGACAGTTTCTGCCAAAAATATACCAAAAAAGTGACCAACTTTGGTGTCCAGTTGGTCGCTATTCACTTAAAAAAAAAATTTCTGGTAATTTTGCGACCAAGGTTGGTCGCTTATAGTTAAAAAAAAAATTTAATTCTTGCCATTGGCGACCAATATTGGTCACCCATTAATTATAACATTTATTAATATAGCGACCAAAGTTGGTCGCTTAATATGATTAAAAATAAATAAAAAATAAAACGTTATTTATATCTGGAGACCAACTTTGGTTGCCAAATATATAATATTAAAATATATGAGCGACCAAAGTTGGTCGTTATATGCTTTTCCCAGAAAATTTGGTCCTTTTACCTGGGAGACCAACGTTGGTCGCTATTTAGCGACTAACTTTGGTCCCTAAGGTAAAGGGACCAGCTTAATATCGACCAGGCGTGGTTGGTCGCTTTTTGGCCAATAAGCGACCAACGTTGGTCGCTTTTGCTGGTCACTTTTTTCCGGAATTCTAGTAGTGATAACAACAATTACCAAACTTGATCACATGCCTCATCTCCAACACCCTCTACCACTATCATATGCCCCCTAGAATTTATGTTCAATCAACAACAACAAACCTAGTGTAATCCCATAAGTAGAGTTTGGGAATGATAGTATGTATGTAGACCTTATTCCTACCTTATAAAGATAGAGAGACTATTTCAGAGAAACACTATGTTCAACGATTGTATAGGATTTATGTTCAATCAAACACCCAAAATTATAAGATTTCAGGTAAAATATTTTCTATAGAAGAATTTCAAATGTATTTTTTTGTATATAAAGAATACTTTTAACAAGCACTTTACATCATACCATTAGGGTCTTAATATTTGCAAACAACGTTCCACATATAGGATTTAGCTTCTAAGTTTGAGAGAGTACTCTATTACAAAGTTTACTTCATGCAGGCTTAAGCTATCAATCAGGCACGCGCAGTGTCACGATCCCAAAATCCTACCTTTAGGATCGTGATGTCACATAATCTTTAAGACTAGGTAAACCTAGAATATGTTGAGAATGTAACCGAAATAAACGACTAAGTTATTAATTTAAACTGATAAATGACATAATAAAAGCTCAAACAGAACAACAGCCGTACAATCCCAAAATCGGTAGTATAAAGTCATAATGTCTACTAAAATACACAAGGAAAATTTTAAAATAAAAGAAACAATAGCATATGATCACTAGAAGGTGACTCTGAGGCCTGCGAGCGTCAAACAGGTATACCTTAATGTCTCTGCAATGTCTGAATCAACTTACTAGCATCTGGCATGGGGCAGAGGTACATGGATCTGTATAAAAATGTGCAAACTCGTAGTATGAGTACACTACAATGGTACCCAGTAAGTATCGAGACTAACCTCAGTGGAGTAGTGATGAGGTCAAGTCAATAAACTCACTAGACATAGAAACTTGTGTAGAATATTAATATAAAGCTAACAATGGAAAGTAAAAGCAATAAATGACAATAAAGCAGAATATTAATATAAAGCTAATAACGTAAAGTAAAAGCAGTAAATGACAACAAAGAGTAAGAATGTGATAAAAACAACAAAGGATCAAATACAGTTAAAAATACAAGTGAAATAAATTAAAGAAAACATTAACCGTTCAAATAAACAACTCGTTCAAACGTAGAATGTACAACAAGAATCACCTCGAGGTCCACACCTCATATTCACATTTCACAAGTCACAAATCTTCCTTATATATCCACGTGAGCCTTGCATTTATTTTTAAAAATATTTTTCCTGAAATAGCTTCACTCACTTTAGCCGCCTTATCTCGTCGTGTGAGGTTCAAATGAAGTAATTTTTCTTACTAGAAACATGCGCATAAATCCCCCTTATCTCACCTCATGCGCATCAAAATCACGATCCTTATGATTCCGCATGTGTATCTCTTCACAACACAATAATCACCTCACACCACACGTGCCCATATGCCACAATATTTCCAAAACAAAAATACCAATATCACAACAACGTATAGCCCCCCGCTCAGTAATAATGTATACAAGAGTCTCAACAACAACATAATAAAACGAAAGAATAAGCTCAATAATGAAAGTTATTCCATATAATAACAACTTGAATTGAATGCACATAAGAATAAACTCGAAAACAAAAGACATAACATGTAATAACAAGTTCAATTAAATGCATATAAGAATAAACTCGACAAGAAAAGATATATAATGTAATAACAACTTCATTTAATTGCGTATAAGAATAAACTCGACAATGAAAGACACATGTAATAACAGCTTCAATTAAATGCATATAAGAATAAACACGTCAATGAAAGGCATAACATGTAATAACAACTTCAATTAAATGCATATAAGTAACGTAAGAATCTAAATCGATCAATTTCAACATATAATTCCATGTACACACTCGTCACCTCATGTACATGTATTTCACATAATCCAAATAGTGTAATTAAACCAAATCCTATGGGGTAGTTCCCCCACACAAAGTTAGACAAGATACTTACCTCAAGTAGGCCAAATCGACACTCAAAATGGATTTTCCCTTAAACTTCGCCTCCGCACGGCTCAAATCTAACCAAAAACGACTTAATATAACTGAAATTGGTTCAAAATCAATTACCCAATATTTGTATGTGAAAATCCATCCTAAAAATCACCTCCTACCGAGCCTAGGGTTCTAAAATGTGATAAATAAATCTAAATCCCGTATTTTAGTCCTTTTTTTCAGGAGCAGAAGTCGTGAATGTGACCCCTGGTTTGCAAATCCGGTGCTTGACAACCCAGGAAAATCTTCGCAAATGCTACACTGACTTTGCTAAAGCGAAGTCATTCCCTTCCGCAAATACGGCCAAGTGGTCCCAATTGCGACCTGCCCAGCCCAAGCCCATTTTTTTCGATTGCGAGTAAGGCATCGCATTTGCGACGCCTGAACTCTCCCTTCCTACTTCGCAACTGCGATGTTGGTGCTCGCAATTGTGATAACTGGAGCACCAGCACACCAGCAACCTGAAACAAGTTCAAACCATTCTGAAATACGTATGAAACTCACCCGAGCCCTCGGGATTCCACACTAAACATCCACACAAGTCTAAAAATATCATATAGACTCGCTCACGCGATCAAAACACCAAAATAATATTGGAAACCACGTATCAGACACCAAAACACATGAAAATAAAAAAGAAACTCAAGAATCGCTAGAATCACAACGGAGCGTCTTATTCCTATGAAACCAACTCAGAATGACACCAAATTTTGCAGACAAATTCCAAATAACAAAAAAAACTTATTCAAAGTCCCAAAACCAAAATATGAACTCGATAGACATAAAGTCAATCTACGATCAAACTTAAAGAATTTCTTAACCTTCAAATTGTTAACTTTCGATAAAACAAGCTAGGAACCTCCTAATTCAATTCTGGGCATATGTCTAAGTCAAAAATTACTATACTAACCTATTGGAGCCATCAAAATACCATTCCAGGGTTATTTTCACAAAAGTCAAACCTCAGTCAATATTTCCAACTTAAGCTTCTAAAACCAACGGATCCAAATCATTCCAAAACTTTCCGAAACAAAACTAACCATCCCCACAAGTCATAAAATTACAAATACACATACAAGAATCTTTAAAACGAAAGCGGAGCTCATACACACAAAACGACCAATCGGGTCATTACATTCTCCCCCTTTTAAAACAAACACTTGTCCTCGAACGTTCATAGAGACATACCTAAGGTGCTAAAAAGGTGAGGATAATGACTCCGCATGTCGTCCTTGGTCTCCCAAGTTGCCTCCTCGACCAGTTGACCCCTCCATTGAACCTTCACTGAAGCAATATTCTTTGGCCTGAACTTCCGGACCTGCGTGTCCAAGATAGCCACCAGCTCCTCAACATAAGTCAAATCCTTATCCAATTGGACTGAGTTGAAATCTAATACATGTGAAGGATCACCATAATGCTTCCGGAGCATGGAAATATGGAATATCGGGTGAACTCCCGATAAGCTGGGTGGAAATGCAAGTCTGTAGGACACTTCACCAACTCTCTCAAAGATCTCCCAAGGACCAATATACCGAAGAGTCAAATTGCCCTTCTTTAGGAACCTCATCACACCCTTCATGGGTGAAACTCTGAGCAAAACCCTCTCTCACACCATGAATGCTATATCACCACAAGCCCTCCGATCAGCATAACTCTTCTTCCTAGACTGTGCTGTACAAAGCCGATCCTGAATCAACTTAACCTTCACCGAGGCATCCCGAACCAAATCGCTGCCCAATAACCTAGCCTCCACAGGTTCAAACCATCCAATCGAAGAACGACATTGCCTCCCATATAAAGCCTCATAAGGAGCCATCTGGACGCTTCATTCATAACTGTTGCTGCAGGCGAACTTTGCGAGCAGTTGAAACTTATCCCATGAACCCCTGAAATCAATAACACATGCACGTAGCATTTCTTCCAATACATTATGAGTGCGCTCGCACCGTCCGCCCATCTGTGGATGAAATGTCGTACTCAGCTTGACCGGTATGCCTAACTCACGCTGCACAGCTCTCCAAAAATGCGATGTGAACTGCGTGCCTCGATTAGATATAATAAACACCGGCACCCCATAAAGAAAAACAATCTCACAGATATAAATCCGAGCCAGCTGCTTTGAAGAGTGGTAGTCATGACTAGAGTGAATTGTGCAGACTTGGACAGCTTGTCCACAATGACCCACACTGCATCAAATTTACTCAAGGTCCATGGAAGTCTAACTACAAAATCTATAGTGATATGCTCCCACTTCTACTCTAGAATATCAAGCCTCTGAAGTAAACCGCCCAGTCTCTGATGCTCGTACTTCACCTGTTGACAGTTTAAACACCAAGCCACATAATTCATTATATCATTCTTCATTCTTCTCCACCAATAGTGCTGTCTCAAATCCTGGTACATCTTCGCGGCACCCAAATGAATGGAATACCGCGAACTATGGGCTTCCTCAAGAATCAATTCAGGCAACCTATCCACATTGGGTAGACAAATCCGTCCCTACATCCGTAACACCTCACCATCTCCAATAGAAACCTCCTTGACATTACCGTGTTGCATCGTATCCTTTAGGACAAACAAGTGGGTATCATCATACTGATGCGTTTTGATGCACTCAAACAAAGAAGACCATAAAACCACGCAAGTAAGAACCTAGCTAGGCTCCGAGATATCCAACCTCACTAACCGATTGGCCAAAGACTAAGCGTCTAATGCTAACGGTATCTCTCCAACTGGAATATAATCATGACTCCCCATGCTCACAGCCTTCCTACTCAAAGTATTGGCTACCACATTGGCCTTCCGAGGAAGATAAAGAATGGTGATATCATAGTCCTTTAATAGATCTTACCGCCTCTGTTACTTCAAGTTTAGATCTTTTTGTTTAAACAAGTGTTGTAGACTCCAGTGATCTGTGAATACCTCACAAGACACGCCGCCTTCTTCTTTCTCTTCCTCGCTAAAAGAGAAAAAATCTTTCTTTCTACTTGTACTTTCCCTCTTATTCTACAATATTATTTAATATTCTTAAAGGTGGGTCACTTTAGATCAAATCTTTCTTGTGATTTTCTATTCTCTTATGAGAAATGGTTTGCTTCGTTTGAGCCGTCGTCGCTTAATGCATGTAGGGGGGCTGGGGCTTTTCCCCCACGACCCCTTTTAAAGGAGAACCAGAAGAACAACAATGAACTCAAAGCTAATGAAGGAGATCCGCAACTTGAACAAGGTACACGGGATCTTTCCTACCCCTTTCTATTTCGACTTCTTTGAAAGGTGAAAGAGTAAGAANTCCCCTTCCTTAGCGTACCCGTCCATTAAGGCATTCTTCCTTCTTGCGTATGTGTTATAGCTCATAGCTCTAAGCCCCAATTCCTTGGTGAAAAGAGCTGTCGCCTTTAAATCATCGAAAAAAGAAAAGAAGGAACCGCTCGAAAGGGACCACACAACAATGGCTCATAACTGGAAAACATAACAACAATGTCTCCTAGCTGCAAAAGAATGGCTCCCAACTGAAAATTTCTCTCGATCACTCTCTAACAGAAAGCCATTTTCCCTTTCGCAAAAAGTAAACTTGGACTTCTTTCCTAAGCGGAGATTTGGACTAGATGGACCTAAGCAACCCGCCGACAGGGGCAGCCTTTCACTGTTGGAAACTTTGATTTAGATTGGTAGGATTCTGTCTAATCTTTCCTAATTTTGAAATTGCACTCAATCAACATAGTTTCCACTCATTCCTTCTCGACCGCCTCTTTTCTAGTCACTTTTGATCAAATCTTTCTTGTGATTTTCTATTCTCTTATGAGAAATGGTTTGCTTCGTTTGAGCCGTCGTCGCTTAATGCATGTAGGGGGGCTGGGGCTTTTCCCCCACGACCCCTTTTAAAGGAGAACCAGAAGAACAACAATGAACTCAAAGCTAATGAAGGAGATCCGCAACTTGAACAAGGTACACGGGATCTTTCCTACCCCTTTCTATTTCGACTTCTTTGAAAGGTGAAAGAGTAAGAAGCTAGACCGACTTGTTCCTCTTTGCTTTGATTCGATAGTTGGAACTCTTTGTATATAGGTTATGCCTAGGGCAAGACCCTTAGGAGAGATAAGGAAGGTATTAAGAAAAGGAATCCGGTCTTTGACGATCCAGTCTTAGCTAGCACCTTTCGCGCTAGGCGCTCACCTTTTTTGTCTGGGTGGAAGCTGGCGGGCAGGGCTTGCTTAACCGGATACACGGAATTGGGATCTCCGTTGCATGCAAATCTTTCCACAGAGATAGTGCCTCCAAATCTTCAATGCGTGAACGATGGCTTCCAACTCTAAATCATGTACTAGGTAGTTCTTCTCATGGGGCTTCAACTAACATGAAGCATAAACAATCACTCTACCTTGCTACATCAATACGCACCCAATTCCAATCGGTGAAGCATCATAATAAACTGTATAAGAAACAAATGTTGAAGGTAAAACAAAAACTGGAGCTATGGTCAAGGCAGTCTTGAGCTTCTGAAAGCTCTTCTCACACTTGTCAGACCACCTGAATGGGCCACCTTTCTAAGTTAATCTGGTCATAGGATCTGTGATGGATGAGAAACCCTCCACGAAATGGTGGTAATAACCAAACAAGCCTAGAAAACTTTGGATCTCGGTAGCAAAAGACGATTTGGGCCATCTCTGAACTGCCTCCACCTTCTTCAGATCCACTTAATCACCTCATTAGAAATCACATAGCCCAAAAAATCCACTGAATCAAGCCAAAACTCACACTTGGAGAATTTAGCGTATAGCTTCTTCTCCCTCAAGGTCAGGAGCACGATCCTCAAGCGCTGCTCATGATCCTCCCGGCTGCGAGAATACACGAATATGTTGTCAATGAACACGATGACAAAGAATCAGGATATGGTTGGAACATACTGTTCATCAAGCGCATAAAGGTTTTTGGGGCATTGGTCAGCCCAAATGACATCACCAAAAATTCATTGTGACCATAGCGAGTCCTAACTTCGGAATATCTGAATCCCGAATCTTCAACTAATCGTACCCCGATCTCAAATCTATCTTCGAGAATACCCTAACACCTTGAAGCTAACTGAACAAATCATCAATATGCGGCAGTGGACACTTATTCTTGACTGTAACCTTGTTCAGTTGCCTGTAATCAATACACATCCAAAACTCACAGTTTTGGCTTTATCGAGGTGCTCTTGAAGTTGTTCCTTTAATTCCTTCAAATTCACTGGTGTTATACGATATGGTAGAATAAAAATGGATTGAGTGTCCGACACCAGGTCAATACCAAAATCGATATCCCTATCCGGCGGCATGCCCGATAGGTCTGCTGGAAACACATCTGGAAAATCTCTCACTATCAAACTGACTCAACAGTAGGAGTATTAGCACTGACATTCCTCACAAAGGCTAGATATGCTAAGCATCCCTTCTCAACCATCCGATGTGCTTCCAGGAAATACACCACCCTATTAAGAACATAATCTAATATATATCTCCACTCCATCCACAACAAACCCAACATAGTCAGTGTTACGGTCTTGGCGTGATAATCTAATATAGCGTGATAGGGCGACAACCTGTTACACTCTATATTTTCGTATGTGAGAGTACGTCGTAAGTCAATTGATATAAGCTCAGAAATGAGATCATCTTTGAAAGTACATAAAGTAAGTTAATCATTTTAACTTGGAGGCTACAAATATTTAAGATCATGAACTGCAAGTACCAAGGGGGTTGAAAGGCTTAGAAGCTAAACGAATTGAAGAAAATAAGTTTCATCAAAAGTCGACAAGTTGAGAATGTTAGCAACGAAAGTATTGCTTACCAATGCTCCTTGGTATGACGTAAAATCTTTAATATGTACAAATTCTGTATTTGAGTGCTTGAAGATACTTTTCTCAACCAAAAAAAGTGTTCTATACCAAATGGATAAAAACGACTTAACAGGGTAAGTCATCTTTAGTTAAAAACCCTCTGTACTCCTACTCTACTTTGCTTAGCTGGTTTCCACCAACATGTAGACATTATTTACTCTATACTACTCCCCCGTTCAATTTAGATGAGGTAGTTTGACTCGGCATAAAGTTTAAAAAAAAGAAGGCTTTTGAAACTTATGATCTTAAAAGCTTATGGGGTAAAAGTTTGTGGGGCCATGACATTTGTGTGGTTATGAAAGCTTCTCATTAAGAGTAAAATGGGTAAAATGAAGAGTTTAAAGTTGAATTATTTCAAAATTTAAAAGTGTGTCATTAATTTTGGAACAGATTAAAAAGGAAAGTATCTCATCTAATTTGAAATAGAGGGAGTACTAACAAGTAACAACAGTTACCAAACTTGATCACATGCCTCATCTCCAACACCTTCTACCACTATCATATGCCCCAGAATATATGTTCAATCAACAACAACAACAACAAACCTAATATAATCTTATAAGTGGAGTTTGGGGAGAATAGTGTGTATGTAGACTTTACGCCTACCTTATGAAAATAGAAAGACTATTTCAGATAAACCCTCTGCTCAAGGATTGTATAGATTATATGTTCAATAAAACACCCAAAATTATAATATTTCAGGGAAAATGTTTTCTATAGAAGAATTTCTCATGTAATTTTTTTTATATAACGAATACTTTTAAAAAGCGCTTTACATCATACCATTAGGGTCTTAATTAATATAAGCAATGTTCCACATATAGGATTTAGATTCAAGTTTGAGAGAGTACTCTATTACAATGTTTACTTCATGTAGGCTTAAGCTATCAATCAGGCACCCGCAGTGTCACGACCCCAACGTCCCATCCTTAGGATCGTGATGGCACCTAGTCTTTAGGACTAGGTAAGCCTAGCACATGTTGAGAATTTAACCGAAATAAACGACTAAGTTATTTATTTAAATAGATAAATGACATCATAAAAGCCCAAACGGAATAACAGTCATTCAATCGTAGTACAGAGTCATAATTTCTACTGAAATACACTAGGAATCTCTATTACAATACTGTTCAAAATTAAAGAAACAGTAGCATATGATAACTAGAAGGTGACTCTAAGGCATGCGAGCGTCAAGTAGGTATACTTTGAAGTCAACTCAGTAGCGCCCGGCATGGGCAGAGGCACCTGGATCTGCACAAAAATATGCAGAAGCGTCGTATGTGCATACTACACTAATACCTAATAAGTATCAAAACTAACCTCGGTGGAGTAGTGATGAGGTCAAGTCAAGACACTCACTAGACATAGAAACCTGTACAGAATATTAATACAAAGCTAACAACGGGAAGTAAATCAATAAATGACAGCAAAGCAGAATAGTAATATAAAGCTAACAACGTAAAGTAAAAGCAGTAAATGACAACAAAGAGTGAGTATGTGATAAAAACAGCAAAGAATCAAATATAGTTAAAAATGCAAGTGAAATAAATTAATGAAAACATTAACCATTCAAATCAACAAGTCGTTCCAACATAGAATGTACAAAAAGAATCACCCCGAGGTCCATACCTCACATTCACATTTCACAAGTCACAAATCACAAATCTTCCTTATATCACCATGTGAGCCATGCATTTATTTTTAAAAATACTTTTTCCGAAATAACTTCACGCGCTTTATCCCGCTTATCTCACTGCATGTGCTTCAAATGAAGTAATTTTCCTTACTAGCAACATACACATAAATGCCCCTTCTCGCCTCATGCACATCAATATCACCATCCTTATGCTACCGCATGTGCATCACATCACAACAAAATAATCAACTCACACCACACGTGCCCATATGCCATACCATTGCCAAAACAACAATACCAATGTCATAACAACGCATAGCCCACGGCTCAAAAATAATATATACAAGAGTCTCAACAACAACATAATAAAATAGAAGAATAAGCTCAACAATGAAAGTTATTCCATGTAATAACAACTTCAATTGAATGCACATAAGAATAAACTCGACAACTGATAGAATATATGAGTCCACCAAACTATATAAAGACCAGGTTCTCTATAGGTTCCGACTGATAGTGCTAATGAAACAATAAGTAAATGGAACAGAGAGTTTTTACGTGGAAAAATCCATGCTCAAGGGGATAAAAAACCACAAACTACACTGGTAGGATTTCAACTTCACTATGAGAAACTTTACATTACAACCTATGCAATCTAGGAATTAAACTCTCAATCCCTCACTAACTTCTATTACACCTATTACAAGACACTTTGCAATACACCTATTACAAAGACTTCAACACATGACTAACTCTAGTCACGACACAAACACTGAAAGTTTATGGTTTTCAAGGGGTTCCTAAGTAACACTTCTAAATAAGCAAAGTAGGAACTACAATGAAGAAAGATTACAAAGTTACAACTCAACTAAGGACAAACAAGATACTTGCTACATGAACTAGTCCGTAGTAGTGTTGTTCTTTGTTCTTGATGCACTTGAGAATTGAATGCTTGGCAGGCAGAACGGTTGGAGTGCTTGAATATGAATTCTCAAGTGTTCAAGTGATGTTTTGTTGTAATTCTCTTTGTTAATACAACTTAGATGACATCACTTGAATGATGTAATCACTTGGTTGGTTAAAGGGAAGTGACTGCAGTACTGTGCAGCACTGTTTGCGTGTACAGTGCAGGCAATCACTTTCCAGCTGTAGACAGTTGACTTCGTACTGTTGTCAGGGAAACACAAGGGGATCAGGTCCTTGTGTTGATTCTTTGTCTTCTGAAGTCATAGCAACTCACATTAGCTGGAGTCCGTTGATTTGAGTTGTGTACCAAGTGTGTCAGGTTCCTTATCTGGTTCTTTAACAGTAAGTTTGTTAGATCATCAAAACATAAAGCTAAGGTACTGTAAACCCATCAATTTCCCCCTTTTTGATGATGAAAAACTTAGAAATTGATAACACGTGTTTAGAGCAAAATAAACCAGATGAAGTAACATGAACTTCACAAGTTCCCCTGACTTTATGCTTCCCCCTTAATTAGATCCCTGTTTCAATTATACTTCTCCCTTTTGGCATCATTAAAGATACATAAGCAAGCAATCAACATAAAGAAGTCTAGCCTAGCTAACTCATGCCATATATGTTCACACAACATGATAGAAAAGAGAAACAGACAAAGATAAGCATTAAACAGCAAAAAAGGATAGTTTTTATAAAACATAAGCCTTTGCCATTACAGCAAAGGTAAAATTTGGACTATTTTCATCAGGAGCAGTACAAGGAAATTCCATCCACACCACAAAAGAAAAACAAAATAAACTGCCATAGAGTCATCAAAAACAAAAAGAGATAATCCAGTCACTGAAGGGTTTGCCTAGGGGACACTAGGAGGAGAGGGCTTAGAATCTGCAGCAAGGGTGTTGAGAACGAGATCAATTTGGGCATTTTCCGACATTTGCTCTGCGAGCAGTTTCTCCTTTAGGTTCTCCACTTGTTGCCTGAGATCACCATTTTCTTTGGTCAGACGAGCGATCTCCTCATTTGACCTTGGTGCCCCTTGGGCCTGCTGACTCTCCAGAATGGCATTCCTTGCCTTCAACTTTCGAATCTCCTCGGTAGAACTATTTTGGGCATTGATAAGCTGAGAGATTGTTGAAGTGCTTCCTACCCCTACACCTTTTTCAACACATTTGCATTCCTCCAAAGTAGTTTGAGAGAAGGTCTGCTTCTTGGTCCTTATCTTGGGTTGTCCCAAAGGCACATCAAAGAACTTGGAGACATACGTGAGAAGAAATCCATAAGGAAGACCATGGTTCCCATCTTTGAAAGTAGCCACCTTTTGCATGTGCTCAATCATGATGGCTGGCAAGTTTATAGCATGGAGTCCATCCAATGCTTCCATCAAATACAGATCAGACTTGGAAGTGATGGACCTTCTCTCAGAACGGGGTAGAAGAACCTTGTTCACCAACTCAAACAATAACTGATAAATAGGAAATAGATCTTTCTTGTGTACCCGTTCCCCTCGCTGGACTGCGCCTTCCTTCACAATAGCATTACTAAAATTTGACCCACACACATTCTTGACAGAGGACATACCATTAGCAGGGACCTTAGGTAGGTCTCCAAGCAGAGCAGCATCCATAACAATACAACTCCATTGACTAAAGCACAAATATGGTCAGATTCAACAGGAAAGAGGTCTACATAGAAACTTTGCACCTCATCCTCATAGACTTTGGGCACATTCACTTTGAAAAGATGTCCCCACTGTTGAAACTCGACCATTTCTAGTAGTTGTCTCATACCGGCCATTTCAGAGATTTCTGGGTCAAAAGTGCAACCCCACAGAACCTTTTGGTACCTCAATCTTTCCTTGCTGGACAGACTTTCACGTTTCACTCTCTTTGCAGAATCAGGTTCCCTCACAGTTTCTAACTTCCTTTTTCTTGACTTCACACTCGATTTACCCTTTCCACTTGATTTCACTAAGACATCTTCATCAGACAATGACTGTTCACCCACAACTTGTTTCAACTTGTCACCACTTTTCACTGACTTTGAACTTGGCGTAGCAACACCTTCCTCTGAAGCTTTTTTAGCAGATTGCTTCTTTTTCTGAGACCTTTTAACCAAGGAACTTGGTTCCTCTGTTGCTTCCTCATCCACTTCCACCACAGGAATGTTCTTGTCATATACAACCTCTCCATTTTTCACCAGCCTATTCTTCTTCTTCTTGCTACTCCTTTTACTCTTCTGCAAGGCAGACTCAAAAGCCTCCTTTGCTTGCAACCTAGTGGTAGGTCGCTTAGGAGAGGGCTTAGGAGTGGCTATTGGCCTCCTTCTGGCAATGAAAGCCTCTAGAGCCACATTGTCCTGATCTTCATCATCACTAGACTGCACGATAGGAGCCAAAATTTCTAGAGGCTCAACATCAAAGTGAGGAGAAGGAGCAGGCTCGAAACTGACCTGGGAAGAGGATCCTTGACCTGTTTCCTCAAGAGAGGGATCATGTCCTTCAAGAAGGGTCCCAGTAGTTTCTTCTGGTGCAGAATTTTCAAAGAGCACCACAGCTCCTTCTTCCACTGACAACTGAGTCTCTTTCCTCTGAGAATCAGGCACAGAAGAGGTGACCCCATACACTATACCCTTACCAGAGATTGTCAAAATGTTTTCTTCGTCTCCTTTCTCTAGAGATTCTATGGGAGCAACAAATTCTGAGACAGGGTTACTTGAAGACTGATCAACACTAACCTCAGAAACCTTTTCGGCCTGTGGATTCTCGCTTTGTTCTCCATCTTTTTTGTGTTCTGCGAAAATCTCAGTCGACAGAGACGAGGGACTATCAAGTTTGGGGGGTTTTGAGTTCTCAACACCTTGAGAGAGAGAAGGGTCTGAGCGAGTGATGGGAGAAGTGGAGGGTGAAGGAGAATCAGGTTTAGGTGCTTCAATTTCAACATTTGTAGAGACAAGAGGGTTGAGAGACATTTCACTGGGAGCGGAGGAGTCCAGGGTTTTCTCAGAAAGTGTGGGAAGGGTTGTTTGATTTTTAGCCATGGCAGATGAAGTTTGAAAGTTCTGGAGAGGGGCTAATGAGAGGGAAAGAGAGAGAGAAAAAGATGATCGCTCAAAGTGATAGAGGGTTTTAATGGTAGAAGAGACAATTATGAGGGAGAGAGAAACCGGTTCTGAAACGGCGGTAGTTTTGTGGGGAGTTGCAACGTTTCAGAGGGAAGTGAAGGGATTTGAATGAAAAGACGTGACATACAGGGTCTGAAAAGGTTGGTGACATGGCAATTAAATTTTGTTTAGATATGTATGAAAAAGCACAAGACCACTAACCTGTGGTACAACAACCTGGTTCTTGAACTGTCCTTCAAAAGTTCTCAATCCTCTTTTACCTTTCATGCAATGCATCTGTAGCTTCTATAATCATCATGTGTGTCTACCTGCAACGGTATTGAAGTGAGTTAGACTTGGCCGGAAAACACTTTAGCTAATGTTACCTAAATGTGACTTTTATATCCAAATGGTGGGAATCAGGTTCTCAATTTGGCTTTATTATCTCCAGCTTCAGTCTATTTCTCTCAAAATGTTCTCTGCTCAGTGCTTTGGTGAAGATATATGCAATTTGGTCTTCTGTACTACAGAACTTCATATAGATAAGCCCCTTCTCCACATTGTCTCTGAGAAAATGATGTCTCACATCAATGTGCTTGGTTTTTTTATGTTGAACCGGGTTCTTGGACATGTTGAGTGCGCTAGTGTTGTCACATAGAAGAGGCACATAATCAGTGTACACACCAAAATCTTCCAATTGCTGTTTGATCCATAGGAACTGAGCACAGCAGGAAGCAGAAGCAACATATTCTACATCAGCTGTTGAAAGAGCAACTGAGTTCTGCTTCCTTGTGCCCCATGAGATGAGACATGATCCTAGAAAGTGAGCCATTTTCATGCCCACAAGACAGCCTGCATAGTCAGCATCAACATACCTAATAAGGTTAAAATTATCACCTGAAGGGTAGTACAGGACCAGGTCTTGTGTTCCCTTATGATATCTCAAAATTCTCTTGGCAACCTTCAGATGAGATTCCTTGGGATTTGACTGAAACCTTGCACATAGCCCCACACTAAAGACAATATCAGGTCTGCTGGCAGTGAGGTAGAGAAGAGCCCAATAATGCTTCTATACATGGTTTGATTTATAGGAGAGCCAGGTTCATCCATGTCCAGTCGAGTAGCAGTGGCAATGGAGTGTCAATCACTTTTAATGCTTCCATATCAAACCTCTTCAGAAGCTCCTTGATGTATTTCCGCTGACTGATGAATGTACCCTTTGTGGACTGCTTCACTTGAAGACCCAAGAAGAAATTCAACTTACCCATCATGCTCATCTCAAATTCACTTCCCATGAGTTTGGCAAATTTTTCACACAGTGAATCAACTGTTGCCCCAAAAATGATATCATCAACATATACCTGAACGATGAGCAGGTTCCTCTCTCGTTTCTTCAGGAACCAGTGTTGATACCCAATTTTTCCCTAAGTATTTTTATGTACTCAAAATATCCTCAAAATAGCATATACATGCATATATAAGCATTCCCAAGAATTTTGGTATTTTTCCTTATTTTAAATCAATTTATTGTCTATTTTAACAGTACAAAATCCAATAATTATTCCCAAAATCATTTTTCTGAATAACTTATTTTATTCTCATATTTACACCAAATATAATTAAGCTAATTTTTTGTATATTTTTACAAATTTGTTTGGTATTTTTAAAGCTAATTGCATATAAAGGCAATTATAGCCTATTTTACGATTAATAGTGTTTTATAATTGTAAAATTAGTTCTAATATTTTTAAATTAATACATATGTATTATTAGTTGGTTCAGCATCTTCGATTTTCTATTAAAATCATTTTCACTATTTTTATAAAATAACAGGGGAAAAACCGGCTTTTTCAATTTTGGCCACATTTCATTTCAATTATAGCCTCAATTTCATTTTAATCTTAAACCCAATTGGGCCCAATCCTAATGCCCAATTGGGCCAGCCCAATTCCAATTTAACCCAACCCCTGACCCATTAAACTAAACCCGCCCGGGATCCCTTTAAATCCAGGCCGTTGATCCTTTTGATCAACGGCCACAAATAACCCTTTCCTTTTTAATTCCAAACGACCTAAACCTAACCCTCATTTCTATCAGACAGCCGCCCCCAAACTCTCTCCTTCTCTCAAACGCTCCCTAGCACTCGAAACCCTAATCGCCTCCGCCGTCTTCTCCGAGCAATCTCATCGGAGTCCATGGCTTCTCCGGCCATGGACATCCTGTGCTTACCTTCCTTTCCCCCAAACCGTGGTTGTTCGAGATTTCGAGGCCTGACCTCGATAAAGTCCGTTCAGATCCGTTGTAGATCTGTGGTTCTATGGCTTCTCCGGCCATGTCCCGGTGTGTTCGAGCTTTAAGAGCCTAGCTATGACTCAGATCTGTTCGAGACCAGACCCTTTCCACGCCTTCTCATTTCTAGGGTTTCTCAGAAACCCTAAACTATTCGAGGTTCTTTCTTTGTTTATTTGCCTAGATCTGTGTTGAACCTATGCTATATTTGACGTTTTGAGTGTTTTCCCCAAATTTCCTTTTCAAAATCGTTGGTTTTTCAAAATTAGGGTTTCTGAAAGTCTTTCGATTCTTGTTGTTCTTTTCTTTTAGATGTTTGTCTGTATTATGCTCGTATGTTTTCCTCCTCTATTACGCATGTATTGTCTTTCTACTTTTATATGTATGCTCACATGATTAGTCTATTTTTCTCACTCTTCTACCATGCATATTTACTACTGAGTTTCTTGATGTTTTGCTTTCCTGAACTATGTTCGTGTTCTTGTTAAGCATGTTTTCTTAAATGCCAAAGTTTTTTTGAGCATGTTCTTCATGCCTTAAAGTGGTTTCCTTTCTTTGATTGTTTCAAGCCTGCCATTGTATTTGCCTGATTCTCATGAGACTCCTTGAGTCTGTTCACTTGCCTTCTCGTTTCTGTGTTTGATTCGATGGGAAAACCCTAGAATTTGGGGGTTTTTCTTGGTAAATTGAATTAGGGTTCCACTTTGGGGACCCTGTACCTTCATACTCACTATGAGTCTCTGGTTGAACTCGTATTCTTTTGTTTACGATTCTAAACACTTCAATGTTAAACTCTTCTGTATGAATTGTTTGCTTTATATGCAAGAAGCTCCTCTTCCAAGGTTTTTGGTGATTGCTTGATTGATTTTGGATCCCTTTGATAGGGTCTTGATTGATTGCCACTGATTTTCTTTGGTTAAGCCCTCTTTACCTATTTCTGGTTTGGTTCATTCGATTTAAACTTAGTACTTTGATTTTGTTAATTGTTTGATTGATTCCCTTTCTTTTCTCTTTACAAATCAAGTACTATTGAAACCTTTCCTTAAATATACCTCGTGTATTTTCCCTTCTTATGCTACTGTGAAGGATTTTATTCAAATTTCCTTTCCTTGTTTACACTTTTCCGTTTGAAATTAAATCCCTTGACTAAAGGGAGAATATTTGAGACTGATTTTTTTTAAAAAGGGTTTTCTTACCTTTCTTGTTTGCTTCTCTACACTATAAAAGAGGCTACCCTTCTACACTTTTACACACGAACACAGAATACCATCTGAGTTCACAATTCCCTTTCACTCTCTCTTTCTGATACTCACACTGCTGTGGATTTTGCTCGCTTTCTTCTGCATTCTTTACTTCTATACCGGTATGTTTCAATTAGTTTATACGCCCCAAGAACAATGTGTTTAATTCTGTCCACATGTTTTCTAGCATATTATAA
>NC_031991.1:25235427-25241975 GCF_001879085.1 Nicotiana attenuata | reverse complement strand
TTCCGTTTTTAAGTTCGTACTATTGATTTTCTTTAATTAAACCCCTCTCACTTTTCTGGTTGGATTCATTCACACTAAGATTCGAACCCTGATTTTACTGGCTGTTGATTGATTGTCTTTCCTTGTTCTGCCCAAACCGTGTGCTACTAGACTATTTCCTTAAATAAACTGCTGTGTATTTGTCCCTATTACACTGCTTTAGAAAAGATTTTTTAAACGAATCCTTTCCTTATTTATTTTTGCCCGTTTGAATCAAATCCCTTAACCAAAGGAAAACAGCTTGTGATTGATTTCAAAACTATTCTCTTACCTTTTTCTTACTCATCTTCTGCACTATAAAAGGGCCTGCCCTTTTGCACTAAAAGGGGGTTTTACAGAGGTTTTTCACAGACTTTTCCTATACACATGAACACAGAACACCATCTGAGTTCACAATTCAATTTCACTTAAAACTCTCTCTTTTGATACTTGTGCTGCTGTGGACTGTGTTTACTTTACTTTCTTCTGCACTTCTTTTGCTTCTCTACTGGTATGTCTCAGTTAGTTTACATGCCTCAACAACAATGTGTTTAATTCTGCCTATTTCCTTTAGTTGATATTTGTTTCCTTCTCCTTTATATTTCTGTATTTAAGTTATGTGTGTAATCAATTGTTTGTCATGAATTTGATACTCTGTGAATCCCCTTTACCCTTTTACCCCTTTGTATGTGAGTTTATTGTTCAGGGCATAGCAGCACCCCAATATTGCTGTCTATGATCCTGAACTGGGTTCATTGAACTCCTTAACTCAATCAATTCCCACTTCCCATTCTCCCCATTATGTGCTTGAGCCTTGACTTAGGTCTGATAGTGTCCTAATCACTATCCAGACCTTTGTCTGACCATCAAAAGGTCTGCTCCTAACTTGTTCATCTAGCAAGTGGTCAGGGGTGTGCCAGCCTGCCTTATGGCTAGGTATCACCACCACTTGTCATGGCCCCTTAATTCCCTTTCACTTTGCACTTACTCCTAGCTATAAGTTCTGCCCCCCTCTTGCAAGCCATGCTTTAGGACCCCTGAGCTCCCTCTGAACTTGGATGCCTAAGGGCTGGCTATTCCACACTGCACCATCCTGTTCATAATGGCATCATGGGTGTAAGCAATGCCTGGAATCCCTGAGGTTCCTTGAAACTTTGAAACACCCTGGATAATGAGAAGGCTTTGGAGATCTGGACCCCGGAGTTGGTTAAATACATATTATTGGACATTAAGATTGAATTAGGCTGCTTGGATCTAGCTGTTAGTTTTTGATGTATTTCTATTATTTCAGTTGATTCATTGGGTTGTAATAACTTGAATAGAACTCGGGGAATCTAGTAAAAGGGAGTGGGAGGGGTTTTACTTTCTTTCATCAATAAAGGGTAGATATCATGACTTTAGGACTTTAATTTTTTCACTAAGATGGTTCGATGTTTCTGATCAAGTCACCTAGATACCATGCCTATAGGTTTTAACGTTTGATTATGATATAAGTCATCTAGAAATCCTGCCTATAGGACCTTAACGTTCATGTAATCAGTGCATATAGAAATCATGCCTATAGGGAATGCATATGCATTAGGCAAACTGTAGGGTAATTAAATAATTACCTCTTCTTACCAGTTCTTAACAGACTTTTTTAATCAGATAAAGATATCATAGGATTCCGCATCAAGTTCGTCCGATTCTTCTTAAGCAATAACAATCTGTTAACTGGTCTCTAATGTCTTAATGTTTTCAGCCTTAATCTTTTGACAAAAACTCTTTTGAATCAGTATACATTTGAGTTCTTCAAATCAGCACCTCTTCTGAAATGGTTTCTTTCTAAAATTCTGGCTAAACATTTTCCAACTAAGTTTTGGTCTTCCTGAAATTGTCTTTAAAACTGTTCTGCAGTTCACTCTTTCCTTAAGTATTTCTAACTCTGGAACTCCTTTTATGGTTTATACTCATGATTCTCTTAAAACTTATTTCTAAACTGACTGCAGTCTGTACTTTCCGGCATTAGACTACTTTTTTAGAACCAGTACTTTCTAAATCACTCGCTTAAAATACCTTAAGTTCTGACAATTGGATCCAAGTTGCCTAATGTAGGCTTCTTGTCTAAACGTATGTATCGAACCAGTCCGCTCGCTGCTTAATTTTTAATTTTAAAGACCAAACCAGTATGTGTAAAGGCATGCTAAACTATATGTTACCTAATTTACGGGGTTTATGTGAGCCTTACCTATTTGTCTGTTCATTCCCCCTACTTGTTACTTGTTTTTGAATGTCGATTAGAATTTTTGTCCTTTAAACTCCATAAAGGCCCCCATCCCTTTCTTCCCTTTTTAGGATTAGAAGTCTGTAACGACCCGACCGATCATTTTTAGAATTCACGCCCCGATCCCCCATTAACTATTTCCCCTAAGTTCATTTCTGCTATTTTGGTTTGCCGGGACGTTCGGTGTTGAGTTTTGGAGGGCTTTGGGACACTTAGTCCCCTAAATGAGAGCTTAAGTGTTGAAAAGTGGTCCATAGTTGGAACAGTGTGAAGACGACCTCGGAATGGAAATCCGATGGTTCTGTTAGCTCCGTTAGGTGATTTCGGGGTTGGGAGCGTGTTCGGGATGTATTTTGGAAGTCCGTAGCTCATTTAGGCTTGAAATGCCGAAGTTTGAATTTTTTGAAGTTTCCGGTCCGATAGTGAGTTTTTGATCCGAGGGTCGGATTGGAATTCCGGAAGTTACAGTAGTTCCGTCATGTCATTTGGGATGTGTGTGCAAAATTTCAGGTCATTCGGACGAGGTTCGGGTAGGTTTTTGATCGATGCGTGTTTGGTTAGAATTTGAAGTTCTTAGGCTTGAATCTTTGATTAATTCGGGTTTCCGGCGTTGTTTATGTGTTTTCAAGATTAGTACAAGTTTGAATAAGGTATTAGGTGGTATAGGTACTTTTGGTTGAGGTCCCGGGGGCCTCGGGATGATTTCGGGTGGTTAACGGAAGAGTTTTGGAAGTTGAGAAATAGCAGCACTGCTGCTTCTGGTATCTTTCCGCTTCTGCGGCTTGGGAACCGCAGAAGCGAAGCCGCAGAAGCGGCCTTGGTCNTTAAACCTAACTTGGACCCAATCCTAACTGCCCCAATTGGGCCCAGCCCAATTCCAATTTAACCAACCCCTGACCCATTAACTAAACCCGCCCGGGATCCCTTTAAATCCAGGCCGTTGATCCTTTTGATCAACGACCACAAATAACCCTTTCCTTTTTAATTCCAAACGACCTAACCCTAACCCTCATTTCTCTCAGACAGCCGCCCCCAAACTCTCTCCTTCTCTCAAACGCTCCCTAGCACTCGAAACCCTAATCGCCTCCGCCGTCTTCTCCGAGCAATCTCATCGGAGTCCATGGCTTCTCCGGCCATGGACATCCTGTGCTTACCTTCCTTTCCCCCAAACCGTGGTTGTTCGAGATTTCGAGGCCTGACCTCGATAAAGTCCGTTCAGATCCGTTGTAGATCTGTGGTTCTATGGCTTCTCCGGCCATGTCCCGGTGTGTTCGAGCTTTAAGAGCCTAGCTATGGCTCAGATCTGTTCGAGACCAGACCCTTTTCACGCCTTCTCATTTCTAGGGTTTCTCAGAAACCCTAAACTATTCGAGGTTCTTTCTTTGTTTATTTGCCTAGATCTATGTTGAACCTATGCTATATTTGACGTTTTGAGTGTTTTCCCCAAATTTCCTTTTCAAAATCGTTGGTTTTTCAAAATTAGGGTTTCTGGAAGTCTTTCAATTCTTGTTGTTCTTTTCTTTTAGATGTTTGTCTGTATTATGCTCGTATATTTTCCTCCTCTATTACGCATGTATTGTCTTTCTACTTTTATATGTATGCTCACATGATTAGTCTGTTTTTCTCACTCTTCTACCATGCATATTTACTACTGAGTTTCTGGATGTTTTGCTTTCCTGAACTATTTTCGTGTTCTTGTTAAGCATGTTTTCTTAAATGCCAAAGTTTTTCTGAGCATGTTCTTCATGCCTTAAAGTGGTTTCCTTTCTTTGATTGTTTCAAGCCCGCCATTGTATTTGTCTGATTCTCATGAGACTCCTTGAGTCTGTTCACTTGCCTTCTCGTTTCTGTGTTTGGTTCGATGGGGAAACCCTAGAATTTGGGGGTTTTTCTTGGTAAATTGAATTAGGGTTCCACTTTGGGGACCCTATACCTTCGGACTCACTATGAGTCTCTGGTTGAACTCGTATTCATTTGTTTACGATTCTAAACACTTCAATGTTAAACTCTTCTGTATGAATTGTTTGCCTTATATGCAAGAAGCTCCTCTTCCAAGGTTTTTGGTGATTGCTTGATTGATTTTGGATCCCTTTGATAGGGTCTTGATTGATTGCCACTGATTTTCTTTGGTTAAGCCCTCTTTACCTATTTCTGGTTTGGTTCATTCGATTTAAACTTAGTACTTTGATTTTGTTAATTTTTCGATTGATTCCCTTTCCTTTCTCTTCACAAATCAAGTACTATTGAAACATTTCCTTAAATATACCTCGTGTATTTTCCCTTCTTATGCTACTCTGAAGGATTTTATTCAAATTTCTTTTCCTTGTTTACACTTTTCCGTTTGAAATTAAATCCCTTGACTAAAGGGAGAATATTTGAGACTGATTTTTTTGAAAGGGTTTTCTTACCTTTCTTGTTTGCTTCTTTACACTATAAAAGAGGCTACCCTTCTACACTTTTACACACGAACACAGAATACCATCTGAGTTCACAATTCCCTTTCACTTAAATTCTCTCTTTCTAATACTCACACTGCTGTGGACTTTGCTCGCTTTCTTCTGCATTCTTTACTTCTATACCGGTATGTTTCAGTTAGTTTATACGCCCCAAGAACAATGTGTTTAATTCTGTCCACATGTTTTCTAGCATATTATAACGTGTTTCCCCTTCTCTTACAGTCCAACATTTAAATAATCTGTGCAGTTGTTTGTTTGTTGTGAATATGATGCTTTATGAATTCCCTTACCCCTTTTACCCCTTTGTATGTGAGTTTATTGTTCAGGGCATAACAGCACCCCAATATTGCTGTCTATGATCCTGAACTGGGTTTATTGAACTCCTTAACTTAATCAATTCCCACTTCCCATTCTCCCCATTATATGCTTGAGCCTTGACTTAGGTCTGATAGTGTCCTAATCACTATCCAGACCTTTGTCTGACCATCAAAAGGCCTGCTCCTAATTTGTTCATCTAGCAAGTGGTCAGGGGTATGCCAGCCTACCCTATGGCTAGGTATGACCACCACCTGTCATGGCCCCCTAATTCCCTTTCACTTTGCACTTACTCCTAGCTATAAGTTCTGACCCTCTCTCGTAAGCCATGCTTTGGGACCCCTGAGCTCCCTCTGAACTTGGATGCTTGAGGGCTGGCTATTCCACACTGCACCATCCTGTTCATAATGGCATCCTGGGTATAAGCAATGCCTGGAATCCCTGAGGTTCCTTGAAACTTTGAAACACCCTGGATAATGAGAAGGCTTTGGAGATCTGGACCCCGGAGTTGGTTAAATACATATTATTGGACATTAAGATTGAATTAGGCTGCTTGGATCTAGCTGTTAGTTTTTGATGTATTTTTATTATTTTAGTTGATTCATTGGGGTGTAATAACTTGTATAGAACTCGGGGAATCTAGTAAAAGGGTGTGGGAGGGGTTTTACTTTCTTGCATCAATAAAGGGTAGATATCATGACTTTAGGACTTTAATTTTTTCACTAGAAATACTGCACATAGATGGTTCGATGTTTCTGATTCAAGTCACCTAGATACCATGCCTATAGGGTTTAACGTTTAATTATGATATAAGTCATCTAGAAATCCTGCCTATAGGACCTTAACGTTCATGTAATCAGTGCATATAGAAATCATGCCTATAGGGAATGCATATACATTAGGCAAACTGTAGGGTAATTAAATAATTACCTCTTCTTACCAGTTCTTAACAGACTTTTTAAAATCAGATAAGATATCATAGGATTCCGCATCAAGTTCGTCCGATTCTTCTTAAGCAATAACAATCTGTTAACTGGTCTCTAATGTCTTAATGTTTTCAGCCTTAATCTTTTGACAAAACTCTTTTAAATCAGTATACATTTGAGTTCTTCAAATCAGCACCTCTTCTGAAATGGTTTCTTTCTAAAATTCTGCCTAAACATTTTCCAACTAAGTTTTGGTCTTCCTGAAATTGTCTTTAAAACTGTTCTGCAGTTCACTCTTTCCTTAAGTATTTCTAACTCTGGAACTCCTTTTATGGTTTATACTCATGATTCTCTTAAAACTTATTTCTAAACTGACTGCAGTCTGTACTTTCCGGCATTAGACTACTTTTCTAGAACCAGTACTTTCTAAATCACTCGCTTAAAATACCTTAAGTTCTGACAATTGGATCCAAGTTGCCTAATGTGGGCTTCCTGTCTAAACGTATGTATCGAACCAGTCCGCTCGCTGCTTAATTTTTAATTTTAAAGACCAAACCAGTATGTGTAAAG
>NC_031991.1:25229455-25234025 GCF_001879085.1 Nicotiana attenuata | reverse complement strand
ACGTGGTTGCTAGTTGATTTTAGCCGATTCGAGGTAAGTATCTTGCCTAACCTTGTGTGGGGGACTACCCCTTAGGACTTGAGTCTTCTTTGTTGATTGTATTCCTTGTACGCGAGGTGACGAGTGCGTGCTCGGATTTATTTGTGAAAAATTGCCCTTTTTAGGCTCTTAGATCCTTATAATCACCGAATATGAAGTTGTCCTTGGTACGATTGAGCTCCCTGTTATTAGTTTCACCTCTACATGACTTACTTGGAATTATTTGCCCTTTTTGGTTATTCTTGTTGCCTAATTGACTTTTACTTGTTTAACTGTAGGCATTTACCCTTCAATAGTCACATTATCATTCCTAACTGCTTGTCTTTATCTGGGAAGCATTATTTCTATCTCTCGTGTAATTAATTAGCCTTAATTGGAGAGAAGTTAGATATCCTATGTTTAGTGGATACTTCCTTAATTGTAATTATTTGATTCATGTTAACTTCCTTGTTGTAGAACTGAGCATTATGGAAGCGTTGTTTCGTATTATCTCTCCCTTGTTGAGTTGTTCTTATCGCGCTTAGTATTTCCCTGTTACAGTTATCCCTTGTATGTTAGTTGTACCGTCTTTTGGTGAACGGAATCTCTTGAGTTGATTCTCTTGCTTGTTCCTGTATATATTGTCGTTTGTTGTGTTGTACTTGAGATTGTGACGCACGAGGTTTCTGCCGTGCGGTTGAGAATACTGTGATGCACAAGGTTTCTGCCGTGCAGTTGTTGATATTGTGATTCACGAGGTTTCTGCCGTGCGGTTGTTGATATTGTGATGCACGAGGTTTCTGCCGTGCGGTTGTTGATATTGTGATGCACGAGGTTTCTGCCATGCGGTTGTTGATATTGTGATGCACGAGGTTTCTGCTGTGCAGTTGTTGATACTGTGATGCACGAGGTCTTTGCCGTGCTATGTTGTCATTGATGTTTTGCACATGCGGCGTAATAAGGCGGGATATGTTATATGCTTATATGTGGGTTGCGCATGTGGCGGAATAAGGAGGGAACATTGTGATGCACGTGTGGCGAAATAAGGCGGTACCTATTATCTTATTATTTGCACACGTGGCGAAATAAGGTGGGCTATGTCAGGGGATGATTGTAGAGAATTGTGAAGGCCTGTGGAGGCATGCCTATTTGTTTAATAATGTGATTGTGGGTTGCTTACCGGTATGAGCTTTATCGCTTGGAAGTTGTGAGGAAACATCGTACGTGCGGTCCGTCTCCTTTTCGTGTTCACTAGCTGGTAGAATTTTGTTAGAAACATTTGCACAAGCATACACGTAGCTGAACACCCCTATTAGAGGTGAATTCCTCTTGATTTTGCTAAGAGTGGAGGTACGCCCTCGTTTATTCATTATGTTAGTGAGAGTGGCCCTAGTTAGCCAGTTAGTTGTCGGTATGACCATAAGATTGATGGGGCACATGATGCCAATTGTTAGATTTCAGATTCTGGGTCTTCGCGAGTTGTGGTTTGTCCGAGACTTGGTGAAATTGTGGAAAGAGTTGGATAAGACCTTTGTGAACATCATTGTTGGATATGAGTTATTGGCTTGTTTTCCCATTGCTGTGTTGTGACCTTAGAATTTGGATTGTGATTCTGCCGTCATTTCCTATCCTCATTTATTATATCCTCGTTGTTACTTGTTGTATTTTTTTTCCATATCGTGAATTGTAGCATTCTTGGTCATTCATGCAGTCTTTACATATTTATATGTCATTTCCATTGTTCCTATGATTATACTGTTTATTGACCGGTAGGTGCCTTGACTGTTCCTCGTCACTACTCCACCGAGGTTAGTCTTGATACTTACTGGGCACCGCCGTGGTATGCTCATGCTACTCTTCTGCACATTTTTATTGTGCAAATACAGGTACTCCCACTCAGTTCTGTCAGCCTTGGAAGGAGGCCTATCGGTAGAGACTTCGAGGTATATCTGCTACGTCCACAGACCGAGGAGTCCCTTTCCAATTTTCTGTAATAAGTATAGCTTTTTCAGCATTTTTCCTTTGTATAGATATTCTTGAGTCAGAGCCTCTTATGTATCCCTTAGCTTGTGATTTGTGAGTTTCCGGGTTTTGGGAATTGTTTTAGACTTGTGATATTGAGTTGTACTTGCCATGCGGCATTCAGTACAATTTCCTTTAGATATTTGATTTGATTTTCTCTATTTTTCCGCAAATGTTAGGCTTACCTGGTCATGGGGACCAGGTGCCGTCATGACATGTTCACGGTTGGTGAACTAGTGTCGTGACAAGTTGGTATCAGAGCTCTAGGTTCATAGGAGTCACAGATCACAAGCCGGTTTATTAGAGTCTCGTGGATCGGTACGGAGACGTCTGTACTTATCTGCGAGAGGCTACGTAACCGTTAGGAAAAATTCCACTTCATTTGATTTCCATATCGTGCGAGATTTTTGACATCTACAATCCTAAACCTCTGTCTTTACTCTCTCACAGATGGTGAGGACACGTACTACCCGAGGTGATCAGGCACCCGCGCCCCCTGCTGCAGCCGTCGGAGATCGGGGCCGGGGTAGAGTTCAAGGACGCGCACGAGGTGCAGCGAGAGCACCTGCACGAGCTGCCGCCGAGGTACCACCAACATATCCAGGCGGAGCCCAGGCACCTGACATGCCTACTACTACTACTCCAGTCCTTCAGGAGACTTTGGCACAGATCATGAGTATGTACACCACTTTGGCTCAGGCAGGATTGCTTCCCCTTGCTGCAGCCACATCCCAGGCCGGGGGAGGGGCACAGACTCCCGCCGCCCGCACTCCTGAGCAGAGAGCGCATGTTGAGCAGGTCCCAGAGATTATCCCTGCGCCGCCTATGGCACCAGTTCAGCCCGAGGGCATGGCAGCGGCTTCCGAGCAGGAGCAGATGAGACTAGAGAGGTTCAAGAAGTATGATCCTCCGGTGTTCAGTGGATTAGCATCAGACGATGCCTTGGGGTTTCTTGATGAGTGTTACCGTATTCTCCGTACTATGGGTATCTCGGGATCGAGCGGGGTTTCTTTCACTACTTTTCAGCTTCGAGGAGCCGCCTATGATTGGTGGCGCACCTATGAGTTAGACAGTCCAGACGAGGCAGCTTCACTGACTTGGACTCAGTTTTCAGATGTGTTTCTGAGAGAGTTTGTTCCTCAGAGCCTCAGGGATGCATGGCGCGCGGAGTTTGAGCATTTGCGCCAGGGTGTTATGACCGTCTCGGAGTATGCTATCCGTTACACCAGTTTGGCTAGACATGCCTCAGCTTTGGTTTCTACTATTCGCGAGAAGGTTCGCAGGTTCATTGAGGGGCTCATTCCTAGCATCAGGTCCAGCATGGCCCGTGAGTTGGAGATGGATATTCCGTATCAGCAGGTGGTGAATATTGCTAGGAGGATAGAGGTTATACATGCTAGAGAGAGAGAGGGCAGGCATGGTCATGAGAGAGAGAGCAGCCGAGGTCAGGAGAGAGAGCCTGAGGAGGGGAGGAGGCCGCGTAGACCGGGGAGGTATACTGGTCCTTATTTTGGAGGCAGGGTGCGTGATGATAGAGGTTTTGCGGGTCAGCCAGTTCAGTTCTCGCTTTAGGCTTTGCATGGTGACTCAGGAGCTCATAGGTCTTGGAGTAACCGCATCGCACAGTTCCCACCGCCTCGTCAGCAGAAGGGGTGCTTTGAGTGTGGAGATACTAGCCACATGATGAGAGATTGTCCCAGACTTCAGACCGGTGTGTCCTAGCGAGGTATTCAGGCAGGTAGAGGGCGCCCAAGAAGGGGAGGCCCGGCTCGTTGATGTGTTTCATATAGTAGGCTTGAGGCCGGTGCGCCAGTTGAATGTTGTTCAGGTACGGATTCGATTTGTTATAGGGGGGCACTATCTGTAGTTCATCACATTTCTGCTCATCGGGGTGTGTTCCCTTATTTGTTGATTCCAGTTATGGGTGCATTTCATGATTTGCACTCTGTTTACGCGATTATTCTGTTGGGAGGTCTATGAGTGATAGCCGTGTCTATCGTCCGTTTCTAGCTGTAGTCGAGAACTATGAGGCTAGTAGTAAATTTATGTTGTCTGTTTCGGTAGGTTTGATGTGATCTCTAAGTATTCTTGGTTACGAGCTGTGATTTCTATGCTCCACCGGTGTGGGAGCCAGCCTGTGTTGTAATTTGTAGACGGAATTGATCTAGTGAGAGTCTCTGGATGGGTTGATGGGTGCCCTACTGTGATTCAGTAATGAGGGCGGGACCCTCGTGATTTCAGGTGATTTGATATGTTGAGACCGGGTTGTGTACTGCGGTGAGGAGTTATATCAGTATAAGATCATTGTGAGTCTTTTATATGCTTCCATTCTTTCTTGTTAGAGGTTTTGTCGATTTGTGTTTTAGAAGAATCTGTGCTAGTTTGATTTGTTTGTTAGTCCCCTTATGTGTTTCCTTTCTCGTATTCAGTCATTTCAGTTTTATGCTTCTTGAGTTTTAGCTTGTGGGGTGTGTACCCGTTGGTGTTGGCTGAGATTTGGTTATTCGGGTGTTTTGTTATGAGGTTTTCG
>NC_031991.1:25227793-25229338 GCF_001879085.1 Nicotiana attenuata | reverse complement strand
AACGACCGTACCGGCGTTTTTAGAATTCACGCCCGATCCCCCATTAACTGTTTCCCCTAAGTTCAGTTTCTGCGTATTTTGGTTTGCCGGGACGTTCGATGTTGAGTTTTTGGAGAGTTTTGGGACACTTAGTCCCCTAAATGAGAGCTTAAGTGTTGAAAAGTGGTCCATAGTCGGAACAGTGTGAAGACAACTTCGGAATGGAAATCCGATGGTTCTGTTAGCACCGTTAGGTGATTTCGGGGTTGGGAGCGTGTTCGGAATGTATTTTGGAAGTCCGTAGCTCATTTAGGCTTGAAATGCCGAAGTTTGAATTTTTGAAGTTTCCGGTCCGATAGTGAGTTTCTGATCTGAGGGTCGGATTGGAATTCCGAAAGTTAGAGTAGTTCCGTCATGTCATTTGGGATGTGTGTGCAAAATTTCAGGTCATTCGGACGAGGTTCGGGTAGGTTTTTGATCGAAAGCGTGTTTGGTTGGAATTTGAAGTTCTTAGGCTTGAATCTTTGATTAATTCGGGTTTCCGGCGTTGTTTAGGTGTTTTCAAGATTGGTACAAGTTTGAATAAGGTATTAGGTGGTATTGGTACTTTTGGTTGAGGTCCCGGAGGCCTCGGGATGATTTCGGGGGGTTAACGGAAGAGTTTTGGAAGTTGAGAAATAGCAACACTGCTGCTTCTGGTATCTTTCCGCTTCTGCGGCATGGGAACCGCAGAAGCGGAGCCGCAGAAGCGGCCTTGGTCGTCGCAGAAGCGAGATTAGCCCTCCCTCTCAGGAACCGCAGAAGCAGTCGCTATTCTGCAGAAGCGAAACCGTAGGAGCGTTATGTGTCCGCAGAAGCGGACTCTGGTCCATTAAGTGAAAACTGCAAAAGCGGTTGCTTTTCCGCATATGCGGGCTCCCTTGTCCGCAGAAGCGGAAATCCCCGGGCAGAAATAGAAATGTCGAGGGTTTGAGTTCATAAGTTACAAAATCAATTGAGAGCTCGGGAGAGGGCGATTTTGAGTGGGTTTTGAAGAGAAGATTTATTGGGTAACGTTTCTTAATCCCTTCTAGTTATATTTCATTATTTTGTAGTTAAATCCATCATTAAAATTCGAATTTGGGACTAAAATTGGAGGAATTTCGTTAGAACTTCTTAGGCCAAACTTTGGGATTTTGAGTGAGCATTTGACCTCCGATTTGGGAGATTTTTATATGGTTAGACTCGTGAGAATACGAGGGTTCTGAAAATGTAAAAAATTATTTGATTCCGAGGCGTTGGCCTGAAGGGCATTTTGGTCATTTCACCTAATTTCACGTCGTAGCCTTGAATTAAATAGTAGAATCAGTTGCTTGAGATGTTATTTACAATTTGTGATTTAATTGAATAGATTTGGGCAATTTGGAGTCGAGTACTCGTGGCAAGAATGTGGGTTGCTAGTTGATTTTAGCCGATTCGAGGTAAGTATCTTGCCTAACCTTGTGTGGGGGACTACCCCTTAGGACTTGAGTCTTCTTTGTTGATTGTATTCCTTGTACGCGAGGTGACGAGTGCGTGCTCGGATTT
>NC_031991.1:25184370-25227693 GCF_001879085.1 Nicotiana attenuata | reverse complement strand
CAATCCTCAATGACAACACAACCTCAAAGAGGTGTTGTTCTTCACTAGAGCTAAGTTTTGATGTTGAGATATGGTGTAATCACTTTGGAATCACTTCAAACACTTGTGGAATCTGTTTAGAAGGGTTAGGAGAAGTTTGGAGACGAAGTTGAGTTGAAAATAAGTGAAAAATAGGCGTCCAAATCGTTTATAAAGTGAAGTAGGTCGACCACCGCCTAAGTGGGTCCCATTGGGAGCTGCTTGCGCGGTCTCGCGAAAATGCGAATATCTCTCTACTCCGATGTCGTATTGACGAATGGTTTAATGCGTTGGAAACTAGACTCGTAGATCTTCAATTTGATATATAGATCATCCATTTATGCCAAGTATATTGGGAGAAAAGTGCATCTACATTTGACCTAAATTTCAGCACATTATAAATGCAACTTGTGATGATCTTTGCTAACTTTTGTTCCATAACTCGTTTGACTTAAAAACATAACACACGACTATCATACGACTACAATAACTCATAAATTAACCTCCTCATCATGTTAATCACCCTAGTCTCACCCCAAAAGAATATGTTATAACATTCCAAACTTGTCGATTTTTGACGAAACTTATTTTCTTCAATTCGTTGAGCGACTAAGCTTTCCAACCCTTTTGGTACTTGTTATTCATGATCTTAAATATTTGTAACCTCCAAGGTAACATGATTAACTTAATTTATTTGCTTCCAAATATAATCTCATTTTCGAGCTTACATCAACGACTTATGACGTACTCTCACGTATGAAAACTTGGGGTGTAACATCATTCCCCCCTTTGGAACATTCGTCCTCGAATGTTGACTGATACGCTTATCAGTTTCATAAACTATGGCTCTTACGAATACTTTAATGCTCATCTTGCCATCTAAGCAACTGTTTTGTGAATAAATCTAAACGCTTGGGCATTCCCCCATTTTAGGCCTCTTTGTCACGCCATGACATGTGGTCGGAATTCTTCCAACATCGTAACATTTGCTACCTTATGTCATGCAGTATGTACGACTGTGTTCTTGTATGAGCGCCTAGCGACTCTTCTTCCCTTTTTCCTCCATCTTTTAGCCAATCTCTAAGCCTCACTTTATGAACATATACAGAATTATGACAAGCTGTCCCTCTAGGCTTCTATAGGTGTACTGATATCTTTCGCTTGGTACTTTATAGAACTTAAGACTATTGTTATCTCTTGTTTCATAGCCTTGTATATCTATCCTTATGGATTTAATACATCTTGGTAGGTTATATACCATAAAACTTACTTCGGTTTATTATTACCGAGGTTTGCTACCCAACTCCAGGTTACTCTCTCGCTGCTTATCCTATGTGTATAGATCTAAGTCCTTTAGTGCTTCCTCATTATTATTCATCTTAAGAATAACAAATAAATCTCACCTCGTAATTTGGAACTTGTACCCATCTATTGTTTATTCACCTTAATGTTGATCTATAATCTATCACTGATAACTTGCAACCTCTTACGTAATACACTGTCACTAGGGCTCACATCTTATCGGGGAACATCTGAAGTGATTTGCCCGATCCACCATGGGACGATACGATACCTTAATAACCGTATTTCATAGCATCCTAACATGATTCATCATATGGGGGTATTCCAATCCCGTGCAATTCATAATATCCCTTTTCTTTAAATTATTCCTCAATCAAAGGCCTAAATGTCATCCTTTTATCTATCACAATTACACCCTTATTCTACTAACGGGGCAGCATTTCGTCTCTTCTAATTGCTCCTAGTCTTAGACTCCTCTGTGTTCATTCAGGCTGTACCGAGCATTTTATTACATATGGAAATCATCATTCCCTTGTTTTGATGGGTTTAATCCCAAGGACATACATATTCTCGTCACCTTCTCACTCACCTTTTCATATCCTTACTCCTATCTACCTAAAACCTTGTTGCTTTGCGATACTTTACCTTACGACCTACACTTATCTATTTATACTACTCGCAACCTTCCTTTAACTTGCTAGCACCATAAATTTCTTTTCGTGCCTTCTCAGTTGTCCTTAAATGTAAGCATTAACTTTTCCTGGTCGTTCTATCACTTGTTGCATGAATACTTGGCTTGTCTTATTGCCCACGAATACTATAATTTCCTATACCTCGTATGATCTCAAACATCACCTTTGATGAGTTTTTTTTTTATTCATTAGCCATGATAGGTGCCACTTTCTTATGGAGTGTATACAATATTGTAGTGAGACTGTTGTTACAAGATCATTTACTGTTTAGCTCACTATGCTTAGGTGGAAACCTTCTTCCTTATTTCCTCAGCTAGTCTTTTATTGTAGTACTTAGGGAGACCTTCTGGCTCTTGTAAAGTTGCGAGCTTGATATGTCGTACACTCGAAGGAAATTTTCGTTGTTCTTACTTGCCTACAATAATCCTTAGTTACATAACTTCATGCCCTTGTGCTCGTAGGGTTACTTTTAATCTCAAATTTTGACTGTCTCCTTATTGGCACTCTCTCTTATTTTCATAAAACATAAATGGTACCTTTAACGGTCTCAACTCCTATCTGAAAATTTTCAGATGATTGTAATCTCGTATCTACGAGACTGAATTCCCTATGCTGCGGTTCACTACATTTATCTTGGATGATTTATTCATTTATCTGTGACTTCTTGTCTAGCCATAACCGGGCTCTTCCTGAATCAACTACTAATTACTCGTTGGTCCATTCTCATATATATTCTGCATAATCTCTCTTGGGTTATTTTCTTTGTCTTAACTTACCACTCGTACTGGCTCCTTATGTATCAAGTGTTCATTCACACTTATTTATCAAGAACATCTGGTGTGGGAACCCTTACTGCCTCTCTCCGATGACGTGCTTGTGTAATGTTCTGGAGTCGCAACATATCTGTAGGAACAGAACAAATGCACATCATCCCTTTCTCCTTTTTACCACATTCTTCCTTTACCATTCCATAGTTACCTGAACCGCTTAACTCCGACTTAATACCATATCACACCATATTCCCCCTTTAGGGGAGTACTAAGATTTAGTACTACGACGATCTACCTATAGATGTTTCACCTCTTCATCTTTGGCGTCTTTTCACATTATCAATGAACCTTAATCGCCTTATGGTAACCTTCTGTACCAGGGATAACTAAATTTCTTACGCACGAAGGTGACACCTAGTGTAACTGGCACACTTAGTCCCTTAAGATTAGCTCTGCTCAGACTGCTTGCTTTAGGTAAGCGACTTCCTAAATGACCTTTAAAGGTTATTCGTCTATGTCTATTCTATTACTGTTGGAACACGATCTCTGAAATTCTCACGATGTCGACTATTACCAAATCCTCCGGTCCCTAATTCATGTTTGATTTTATCTTGTTCTCCAACACATACTGATTTTTATTACTCCGGGGGTCTAATTTAGCCTTTTGGTAATCACATTCTGGTCATTAACTTATTTCTCGAAATGAGGATATGACTTTATGGCTTATACTCTTTTATTGCGTCAAGGCCTATGACCTCTTGTCTTTCCCTTCACTTGGCTGTAGACTCTGTCCTCCTGTCATATTTTGATTTACTATTATCACCGATTTATCACATCTTACTCATAATATTTAATTTACTCTCTTCTTATCCTCCGACTAATATTTCTATCTATCACTTTATTCTGAAAACTTCAACAAAACGTCCTTTCACTTTTAGCTCCCCTTGCTTCATCTCACTGGCTCTTCGGGATGCCTAAAATTCTCTCTCTCTTCCCTCTCTCTCTCTCTAGGGGCGGGAGTCATACTAAGGTAAATATTTATCTCTTTTTGGATTCCACTGCCTATCTTCTGAAATTTCTGAATATTCTAGTATTCATATCTGATTGCACTATTCTAGAGTTCATCATCTGGGTGTCTCACAAGGAGATCTATTACCACATCTGCACTACCCTCCGGAAATGTTAGCTAATGATAACAATCCATCCATAATTTTTGGTTACACTAATCCCAGCTTGATCCTCATATTACATCATTCTCTTAAATTATATTTGTCAGCTCCCATAGGGCATATTAAGATTGGTGTGGTCAATTGTATATAACTCTGTTACTGTTCAAGGTAACTCAGAATGCATGTATTTCTCTGCCTGAATTGTAAATACCGAACCTTCATTAACTGGTACCTTGTAACCTTCGCCACCTTGCTTCTTTTATTTGTTGAAACTTGTATCTACCTTCTGATTCTCTTGTTGCTTTTTACCATATGGGTGGATAGATATCCATGTCTTGGGGCTCCTTTTCAAGAAGCTCACACATCTTAGTAGACACATGATCTGCTAAAGAACTTACATTTACTCATCATCAGTGTGATGCAAAATCGAGTTCCTCTAACTCAGCTCTTCTAGAGCCACATTCAATCTCTAACCAACTATCTTTCTAGATGTAGGTATCATTGTATTACGGATAAAATAGAATTTAGAAGTTTGAATTCTTACAACTGAGCTCTACCACACGATCTAGAGTAAAAAGAAAGAGTGACAGTCCTAAATGCCCTATAGCCTCCTGCTTATAAGTGTGGTGCACAACACACCCATAAACAAGACTCTACTAGACACGGCTTGTAGACTCCCTAGGACAGAACTGCTCTGATACCACTTTTGTCACGACCCAAACCGAAGGGCCGCGACAGGCACCCGGTGCCTTACTCAACCGAGTACCAACGTAACATATCTTTCTTATCATACTATCATGGGTAAATGAGCTAGAAAACTCGTCATGAGATAACAAGAATGAAACATAGGGGAATACTCAACATCTGACGACCCACCATGATAGGCAAACTTATACATGTGACATACGGGCCTATAAGGCCGACATGGCCATATGTAAACTCAAAACATAAGCCGAAAAGGCCATACAAGTATCCATACACCTGACATCTGTCTACAAGCCTCTAAGAGTACCTAATATCATAAAGGTCGGGACAGGGCCCCTCCATACCAATCAATACATATCCAAAGCATACTGACCAAATAGGCAACTCCGGAGCAAGTGGAGTACACCAACACCTTCGCTGAGCTGATAGCCTACTAGGAGGAATGTCAACCTGTCTATCGGGACCTGCGGGCATGAAACGCAGCGTCCCCAGGCAAAAGGGATGTCAGTACGAATAAAGTACCGAGTATGTAAGGCAGGAAAGCATAAATAAGAACAGTAATGTAAAGAGAGATAGAGGAGATACAACCTGTAACATCTGAGTGCCTCTGGGGGCTACTGACATGAAATGCATAATACATATATATACATAAACTTTTAAAAACATACGCCTCTGTGGGCATCATCATCATCATATCATACCCGGCCTCAAAGAGGACTCGGTAAAAACGTACGTACCCGGCCATCATAAGTACCCGGCCACGTGGAGCTCGGTAAACCCAACTGATCAGTGGTTGCACAATAGGTGCCATACCCGGCCGACTATAGCGCGGCTCGGTAGAGTAAAATAGATACATATATAATGCATGCTGGACTCATGGAGTCACGTTCTAAACCTTTTGGAGTGACATAAGGTCATTGCACCATCGATTAACATTATGGACATCATACCATCAATATGAACTTCACTAGGACTCAAGGATCATATATACTTTCTTGGAATAACTTTGTAAGGAAAGAATAACATGGACAACCTTAGTTTCTAGGAGTAGATTCATTATGAAATAGCGTATCGTTTATGTTCGTTTCACTTTAGATCATGCCAAAAGAATGAAGGAAGAGCCTTAACATACCTTGTATATTTCCTTCCCAACCTCAAGCTATGCAATTTCACGGCTCCTTAGTCTACAATAAGAGAAATGACACTCTCGTTATCGTTTAAGCGTCGTAACTATTATGTATCAACCACAATCTATTTTACAATGAAATGGACAGCACCTCCCCTATATATATGACTTCACACTAGTCAAAACAATCACAAACAGCCCAACATACCCCTATCACTTCATACACAACACGACAACCATAATAGTGTCAAACAATCCGAAAATGTTGCGATGAACGACCAACAAACAACCTTGCCATTATGTGGTGTTTCTCCACACCTTTCCTCCTCTCAACTCCATAAAAACAGTAGTAAAAGAGACAACCCAATACCAACACGAAACAGCCCAAAAACAGTCCCACAAGTTCATCAACTCAAACATAATTTTTCGGTTTACATAAACACGCTTCGACTTGTCTTTTCTTTCAAATTGAGAAATACAAATAAAAGTACATCATTACACCTCTTATACAATAAACCAGCCATGAATTTAACTTAAAAATAAGTTCACAACCAGCCAACCATTGCACAAGATCAAACAACATACCATTCTTCCGAAACTAGCTAGGTCTATTCTTTACGATCGAGTTACAACTCGCAAACGCATAGATAATGGAAGGAGAAGCATAAACTTACCTTGTACTGAGTATCACCCACGAAACCTGGTCCTTTTTCATCAAAAATAAGTTCCTCAACACGGATACAAGAAGGAGAAAGAAAAACTAACATGCTGTCCGGACTTTTCAGCACTAGAATCGCGTCGTAACACCCGGAATACCCTAGGGTTTGTGTGGGATTTTGGGGAAGGAGTTGCAGGGGTTCAATTAGGTTTTCTTGGTTTGAAATACAGGTGAAATAACTCAGTTTGTATTCCCTTAAAAGACCCCTCTTGGCCGACTTTGGGGCTTTTAATTAAGTCCTCTCATTTTGGCAAGTAGGTGATGCACCTACTTGTCACCTACCAGTCTGCGCTGTCTCGCGAAAATACAAATATCTCTCTACTCCAATATCATATCGACGAACGGTTTAATGCGTTGGAAACTAGACTCGTAGATCTTCAATTTGATATGTAGATCATCCCCTAATTCCAATTATATTAGGAGAAAAGCTCAGTTACATTTGACCTAATTTTCAGCACATTTATGAATGGAACTTGTGATGACCTTTTTCCAACTTTTGTTCCACAACTCGCTTGACTTCAAAACATAACACACGACTATCATATGACTACAATAACTCATAACTTAACCTCCTCATCATGTTAATCAC
This sequence comes from Nicotiana attenuata, assembly GCF_001879085.1. NCBI lineage: Eukaryota > Viridiplantae > Streptophyta > Magnoliopsida > Solanales > Solanaceae > Nicotiana > Nicotiana attenuata. The sequence continues at coordinate 25,220,604 of NC_031991.1, read as the reverse complement.
CCTAGTCTCTCCCCAAAAGAATATGTTATTACATTCCAAACTTGTCGATTTTCGACGAAACTTATTTTCTTCAATTCGTTTAGCGACTAAGCTTTCCAACCCTTTTGGTACTTGTTATTCATGATCTTAAATATTTGTAACCTCCAAGGTAACATGATTAACTTACTTTATTTGCTTCCAAATATAATCTCATTTTCGAGCTTACATAAATGACTTACGACGTACTCTCACGTATGAAAACTTGGGGTGTAACAATTATGACCTTCAAATCACACTAAATTTTTTCCAGTCCTTAATTCGAATTCAAATTTAGTAGTTGAAGTTGTAGTACATGCACTTAATTTTTTATGTATTCTGCCACTGTTATAACTATCATTTCTCTGATTCTTCACTTTCAACCTTCTGTTTGTCTAGCAGGGACAAGTCACTTAAACAGTGGTATCGTTCAAGGATAGTGTCGGGCAAGGAGCAATTACAATGGTGTCGGGCAAGGAGCAGTTACAAGGCACTTAATATTTTGTCATTTTTGGGATATGTATATGCGTACAGTTATAATGCACAATGAAGTGTCGGGTACTATATATGTAATTGACTTTTTAGTAATGATAATATTTATAATATCCGGCTTAAGAAATTCTTTTGGTGTTTGTCAAGCATTATTGGTTGCTTTAATATTAATAATTAATTGATATGAATATCTCTATATGAAATTTTAGAGAATTTAGGTTCCTACTGGCATGGAAATGTATATAATTTTGGTCGTTATAATTGTTGAGAAAATAACTTTTAGTGGCGACATAATCTTGCCACTGAACATAAATATTTTTTGTGGCAGGTTTAGTCGCTACTAAACGATATTTATAGTGGCGACATAATCTTGCCACTAAACATAAATATTTTTTGTGGCAGGTTTAGTCGCTACTAAAGGACATTTATAGTGGCGACCCATCTAATATTTGTTCTTATTGAATAGTTTTTTGTAGCGTTTTTTCCAATCTTTTGCGGCAACTTTGTCGCCACAAAAGATTATCTTTTAGTGGCGACCTCAAATGTCGCCACAAATAACCTTCAGTCACGGTTTCCCCAGTGGCCAAAAGTCGCTGCTAATACCTTTTAGCAGCAACTTCTATAGGTTTTGTGGCGACTTTAGTCGCCGCAATAAGTGTGATTTCTTGTAGTGGAGTTACAACTATAATGGTGAGAAGTAGTGGGAGTTATCTACATAATGGAGAAGAGTAGTGGGAGTAACTTCTTTAGGAGTTATAGACATCCACTACAAAATAGTATTTCATAACATTATTCTACTTATTAGGATTATTTTTCCTGACGCTTTCCCCACTCAAATCACAGATATTTTAACTCCCATAATTCGTAAAGATTGTTACTGGAGTGACGATTTTCCAATTATCATTCCTAACCCAAATCAAAGGATCACTTCTTACTTAGTTGGATTCTCCTTTGTTTACACATACCCTTTCACTCTTGGGTTTAAACCGGCAATTGACCCGGTCATTCTAGACTTTTGTCGTTTTTTCAACGTATGTTTGGGTCAAATTGGTTCGATTGTTTGGAGGACTGTCGCATGCTTGAGGCACCTCACTAACCTAGCGGAGGTTGAATTTACTTTTCCCCACCTAATTCATCTTTATTCCCCTAGGATTTTTCGCAACGGCGTGTTTACCCTAGCAGCCAGGAGCAAGAGGGTTTTAGTGAGCCCCGAGGAGATAAAGATCGTGGCTGGTATGCTCGGTTTGTTGCTGCCACTGCTGGTTTAGTGGGTGAAAATAACATTCCTTTTCCTGAGAAGTGGAACTTTGCACATAAGTGTTAAATCTTCCCCGTGCCTTTTCCTTACAAGCTTTATCAACTTTTCTAATGCTGCTTCTTTTTCTTTCCTCAGCAACCATGGGTGTTGTGGAGACCGTGCCCAAGTTCCGTGGTTGGGTAGGAAAATTGCTGAAGACCGCTCCAATGGAGGGTAGGTCGTGGAAAAACCTTTCCAACCGTTACGGTTGGAAAGTAAAAACTCATGGTAAGAGTTTCTATTTTACCTTGTCTGTATATAAATATTTTCTTTGTTCTAACTTTTATCCTTCTTTTTATCAGGATTTGCTATTTGGGGAGTCACCGCAGAGGCAATCATAGCTTCTCGTGACTCTTTGAGTATTCGTACCTCTTCAGCCCAAGATATNTTCGGTGATCGAAATCCCCCTCTTCCAAGGCTCCAAAATCGCCAACCAAGAGAAAAATGGAGGATAATGGTCCAAATCCCGATTTTTTAAAGAACTCACTGCCTCCAGCACTTTCACACCTGCGGTCACTTGACTGCTTCTGCGGTTCCGCAGGTGCGGCACATGGCCCACTTCTGAGTTCCTCCTCCAGCCCCCTCCACTTCGCATATGCGCCTTCTTCACCGCAGTTGCGGTCCCGCTTCTGCGGCGGGGCAATCGCATCTGCGGTCCAAGCACTCCCAGCCAAAGTCGCATCTGCGACCCTCCCTCCTCTCATCTGTCTCTTTCCGAGCCTGTTGTTACTCTAGTTATCATTCCTGATGATGATGACGTCTCTCCTCACGACACTCGTGAGTCTATCGATAAACTTTTTGTTAGTGGTTTTGGTAGTGGAAACATAGGACCTGTTCTAGACGAGCTTCCCTTATCTTCCTTTTCATCTCCCGTACCTGTGATTGCTTCTTTATCTTCATCAACTGTTGCTTCTGTTCCTTCTTCCACCGTTCCTCCTTTGGCAATTCCTCCACCTATTGTTCACCATACGGAGGTGGGCTCTTCAAGTAGGATTACTGCTATGAGGAGCGTAACCATTGAGGTTCCTGCTAACAACAGCCTTTTGAGAAAGTCCGGTCAAGTTGATATTTGGCTCGAGCCTTTGATTGGCCCCATCGAGAAAGCAAAGCTTGAGAGCCATAGCAACTTGACTCTCATGAATGACATAGTGCATGCCACTTTAAAGGTATTTTCCTTTCCTACTTTTCTTCATTCTGTATAAATTTTCGACTTTGGGATTTTTACTTCTCTTTTTTTTACGTAGGCCAATCTTATTGGCACTAAGCTGATGAGCAGAATCTCCCTCTTGGAGAAGGTGGTACGTGATTCCCAGTTGGAAGCAAACAATTGGAAGGAACAGTTTGACAGCACACAAATCGACATGGAGGATTTACAAGAGAGAAGAAGTACCTTAGAACAACAAGTACGAGCATTAACTTTGGAGCTGGCGGTCATCAAGGCTTCATCGAGTCAGGCAGAGAAGGAAAGGTAGCGCCTTGGGTCTTCATTTTCTGAACAGTTATCCAAGGCCAGTGAAGAGATCCGGGCGTTGAAGGATCTTTTGAATCAGAAAGAAATTTATACTGGGGAGCTGGTTCAGAATTTTACTTAGGCACAGGAGGATCTTCGAGCCTCTGTTGATAAGGTGCATGCTTTGGAGAGTTCTCATGCCACCCTTCAATCTTCTTATAGTTCTGTCTTGGCTAATAATGAAGAGCTCAAGAATGAGGTCGCTGCTTAGGAGAGGGATTATGAAATCCTTGAAGAGAAAACTGATGTTGAGGTAAGTTCAGTTGGGCATTCTTAAATTCACGTCGTGACACCTTACTGGAAATGGGTCAAGAAAGCTTCAACCTGGAATCAGAATTAGCCAAGGTGAATGAAACCATTGAACGAGCTCAACAAACACAAGATTTTTCATCTCCTGAGGTTGAAGCTTCCGTAATTGAAACTCCCGTGGCTGAAACTCCCGTTGTTGAAGTTCCTGTGAACGCTGAAATTGCCACGGGTGTCTTACCTTCTTTAAGCCCAATTGTGCCTCACGTTGCAAGCCAAGCTGAGACCTCGTCTGTTGGTGCTCCTGTTGCTGTGAATGAAGATCAACTCGCAACCGTTGATGATTCAACCGTTGATGATCCTACCCAAGTTGAGCCCGTTGATGATCCTTCTTCAGTTCTCTCTTCTTAGTGAAAAAATTTACATTGCTTTAAATTCCCTTTTTGCAAGTACCTTTTTGGAAAACTATGTTTAAGGACCTTGGATTCATTTGAAATTTTTTTTGTAATCAAACCCTTGGTTATCATTTGAGGGTTGATTTTGGAATGAAAGTCCCCAAGTCTTTCATGGGGCAATTTATATAAACAATTTCATAGTTTTGTGACTAAGTTCTTACTTAGTCTTTAGTATTCAAGAAGTTTTTTATGTTATTGTTTTAACTTCTGTTTGCTTTTATTCTTGCCTTTATTCTTAAGGACTTATAGAATAATTTTGCATTTCTATTATTTGAAAATGCTTCTGTTAATCTCATGATTTAAACATGAGTTTTATAAAAGAGGGCCCTTTTATATTTCGACACTTAATGAAGAAGACGTCTCAACTTTATAATGGTGTTAGCATACGATAAAAGAAATAGGAACACACATGTTTCTTTGGAATAATATTGACAAGTTTTTATTTTGAGCCTTGACAAGTTTTCAATAACATCATACATGTATTTGAATTACATCTATAACTTTCTCGTAACTGTTTTTCCTTGTAACAGATTCTTAAGAAAAAATAATAAACACGAGGTTTTTCTTTATAACCCGTTTTAGAACAATAAATGCAAGGTTTTTCTTTACAACCTGCTTCAGTACATAGCTTTTACCCTAACTACAGTAAGGTTTTCTTTAGCCTTGGCTCATGACTTCATGTGACTTTTATTACTCTGCACTTGACTTTTTCAGGCTTGATTTTTCTTCAATCTTCTCTGCCTTCTTTATATATACTTGTGTATATTATGTAGTCCCCCAAGTGTTTGAATGTTGAAGTATGAAGCCTCGAGCACTTGATAGTTTCTCTCATTTGGTCCTTTTCCTGAAAAGAAAATACATACGGGACTCGGAGGTACCATTATAGATGAAGACTGCTTAACCCGTTTAAATTTCTATCAGAATAATTGTAACCCTAGGCCAGGAATTTTAGGTTATTCCGTGTGCCTTACAGGTCGTGACTCATCATTTAGTATGGGTTAGCTTTTTGCCTATCATCTAAAATCGTTAGTAAAATTTTAACAATTCAAAAAAAAATTAAATGTAAAATGGTGATTAAGGTGTGGACGTAATCCTTTTAATTTGCCAACTTTGAAAAAATTCTGTGACTTAAGCTCCAATAAATTGAGGACCATTGTCACATACGATCTCCTTTGGTACACCAAATCGGCATATGATGTTTCGCCAAATAAAATCTTTGACTTCCTTTTCTCGTACCTGTTTGAAGGCTCCTGCCTCTACCCATTTAGTAAAATAATCAGTAAGTACGAGCAGAAATTTTATCTGTCCTTTTGCTTGTGGTAATGGACCCACGATATCCATTCCCCATTTCATGAATGGCCATGGTGCGATGACCGGATGTAATAATTCCGCGGGTCTATGCATGTCGTTACCATACCTTTGACATTTATCACATTTGGCCACGAAACTTTCCACTTCTTCTTCCATTGTTGGCCAATAGTAACCTGCTACATTAAACAATCATTACATTGAATATATATATATATATATTCCTTAACCGACTCAGCATTTAATACCCATTAAATGTTGTATCTGCACGCTTTTTTATAACCATATTCATTCCTTCTGATGCCCGGATATAAATAATTTAAATAGCTACGGCGCCGTGCTACTTATCTGATGTCTCGTGCCTCTCCCTCCTTCTTTACTCGTGTCTGTTTTACAATTCTTGAATCGTGTCTAATTGAGATTTATTAACCTTTTGACCAATCCACGTGTCCTGACACGTCACCATATATATAAAATATAATTTTTCCCCAATACAAACATAAAGACAATGATAGAGAAAGAAAGTAACAACAAATATGGTTCGACTTTTTTTTAAACTACTTATTTTTAATTTTCTATCTTTGTGATATATGTTAATTTTTAATATTACTAAGATAGACTACAATGTTATCGACTTTCGTAATATAATAAAAAGGTATCTCTCTAAAATCTGAAAAGGAGTTATATGTGATCGAAAATGCCAGTGACGGTTTAAATGATGTATGAAACTTTCTCCATTATTCGTCATGATGTGGTTGAAGAAACAACGAATTGCAAGATAGGTGATCTTATAGAATAGTTAGAATCTAATGCTTAATAATTTTCTTCTTCTTGAGTCTAGAAGTGGCATTTGCCTAATTGAAGTTATACTTTTTGTATGTGAGTAGTTGCAGGTTTTGTGCTTAAATAAGTGAAAGATTTTCATTAGTTACACTAATTGTGGTCGGGTCTAAGGATGACAATAGTGCCAGAATGCTTTCCTGTTACAATTGCGTCATTTAGTTCATCCGTTTACCTTTTTTGTTATACAATTTTATTTTAGTTCCTTTCCATTAGGTTAAATAATTATTTTTTAATAAAGTACATATTTTTTAACTCACTATTTCCTTGATATATACTCGCTTACAAGTTATCACACTCAATTCCGTTACGATAAATTTTTATTTTTTACTAATTAGAATTATTTTAATATACCAACAAAAATAATGATAGCTATTTCCAGCATAAGGTGTTAAATTTTTAAAAATTATTCCAACTTATCATTTATTTCAAACAAGAATGTTAATTATAATAAAAAGTACAAAATATATCTTATATTATTACTATATTATACTATTTTTGGTTTGTATTTAGTTTATTCACCTAATTATCTCGAGTTCAGTCAAAATGGAAACTAAAGCAGAAATGATATTTTTAATTTGTTATATTCTTTACTTATTTATAGCCTTTATTAATGAGTTGAACTGTCGATTATATCGTTAACAAAAGAAATATTTTTATCAGTGGACAATGTAGGTTCTACAAAGTTCATGACAAAAAGGACTATACCTAAACGAAATGTTGATAACTAAGTTTCGTGGTGAAAGCAAAATGCTTATTAGTTTTGACTCTCCAGAGAGATGATATGAATAATTACTATCAAGGAAAATATCTTAAATTTTTATACTAAATGGTCTTTAGCTATATAGGTACATTGTGCAACCCATCATGCAAAATTACGTCTCTCCTATTCTCTTGATTTTTTATTCTGTAGTATGTATATATTTATATGCCTACAAACACGAACAAGAAATTAGGTATATTTATGTTAACTTGAACATGTCAGTTTTAAAAGAAAGTGCACCCAGCTATTATGCAACTTAAAAATTTAGACCCTTCAAATGGCTCATGCAACGGTATAAAGATAATCCATACAGAATTTGATAATAATTATGTACCTGCTAAAATTATAATGCGTCTATCTACATCCAAGCATGTGTTTATAGCTCAAATTTCTACCCCTGAAAATAAAGAATATCTTTCAATTTCATTAGACAATATTATTATATGATTATGTTTTGCAAAGATGATAAATAAATTATAGAGTCAAACAATTTTCAATGTTGGGTTGTATCTACCACACGGTATTTTCTCAATGGTCAACTTTATATTGTACTTTCAAGAGGGATATCGATGTTGACAAAAAGAGTCTTGGTTATGATAGAACAATCAAATCTGATGAAAGGAACATACACCAGAAATACCGTTAATAAGGAATTTTAAGTGAGATACACCATATGATTGTACTTTACAAAATCAAATTAAGTAAAAAGAATCACATGAGTAGCTAACTAAACTTTAATTATTCATCTTCATAGGTTTAGAGGGCATCCAATCATCTTGAACTCGACAAAAAAGTCACCATATAATGATTTACATTAAATATTAACATAAACAAATACTTTATTAAATTCTTGCATGTAACTTTTATTTTTTTTAATATTGATATTATTTATAAAACTCTGTATTGTATAACTTGGCATACACGTGCAACGCACGTATCGAGAAACTAGTATATATATATATATATAGTGGAACATTTTTGTAAAAATATGGTTTGAAAATATGATTTTATATAGTTATTAATATTATTACTTTCGTATATGTTTTAAATTATACACATAATATGAGAAAAGTTTATCAGATTTTCTTTATTGTAAAGATATGAATTATTTTTTTCACAAGAAAAGAAAGTTATCTTTTGTTACAATTTTATGAATTACGCGTACGAATTTTTTTTCTCTTTATATGAGATTAGGAAAATTATAAGTTGAGAAAATATATGCATTTTTACATGGATATTTTAATGAAATAATAGTGTATGTATTTATTTTATATGGTATCACATGACCATGATAGTAAGTTATATAAAGTGTGTTAAAAATGAATAATATTTTAAGTAATTTGAGATAATTTTTAATTATGTGGATAATTGATTAATTACTGATCTTTGTGCAAAAATTAGTTAGTTAATCATCCAATTTTGGATAAGTCTTGAGCCCCTCCCACGTGGCAGCCATATAGATTAACTAGATGACTAATAAATCTAGTTAGATAGCTGGCAAGAGTAAAACGAGTCTCGGAGAAGATGTAAGGATATAAGGATAATTGGACAAAATGATGGGGGGCTGGTTAGAGAATGAAGAGGAAACTAAGTAAGAGAACTTAAATGCAGCAGCACTTGAAAGTAAGTTATACATCAAATTGAGAGGAAAATTGGAAGTGGGGAAGTAGAAGGACCACACAATTCTATTTGATTTTATGGAAGGGGAATGGTAGATTGCTAGTCATATCAATATTTTAAATCTTCTTTATGGTAGAAGTTACAAGGAGAGTAATTGTGACCCTACTCTATGATTTAAGGGGCAGTAGTTAATTGAAGCTCTTTTGTACTCTACTGGAAATTCTGTAGCCTGATTCTGTGGGGGCTTTATATGCTATTACAAAGATCAAATTATATATTTATATGGGGCAAACCTAAAATTGTATGTACTGCCATAAAAGTGTAAATGCTCCCTTGGATTTTAAGGTACTATTGTCCATTGAAGTGTCTGTTGGTAAAGGGAGCTCAGACGAAAAACTTTTTTGTCACATTGAAATGACATAGTAATAAGTGATAAGGCCAAATATAATTTTTCATTTGACCAATTAAAGGTTACTAGATATCACACACATCAGCATCGGTGCTTGAAGATCACTCTACTGGTGCAAAATAGTGATCCAGTTCCAGTTGTGGCAACCACACTAGATACCATTGATGAAGTTCTTCGATTAGAAAGCCAATCAGTTTGTGGCCAGGTATGTTAAGGCTATCCCTTCTTTCCTTTTGGCATGATCTGTACGATACAAACGAAACGAGCAAATGCACAATTTCAATAAATGATTCTATTATTAGAAATATTAGAGATGCCTATGTTCTTGATTCCCCATATGTCCTATCATTCTATCATCTGTTCATGGGTCTCAGAAAATACGTAAGTTGATAAAGTTTACTTTATGATATTAATCAAAGGTATAATGGTCTTATGACGTTCTGAGAGATTTTATTGACGTACTTCTCATGTATTGCATTCATTCATACAATGTACATTGACCCATGACCAGATGGCGCTATATACGCGTATATATGTATATTGTATTTATATGGGATATGGGAAAAAGGTTACGGCGTTATATACGCACCACCACTTGATCAGCTGGTATACGTTGATGATTTGGCCACAGTGGCCGGGATGATATGATGGGATGCCCTCAGAGGCATGATGATGTTATGAACACATGTACCTATGCACGACATAACATTTCATACGCATATGCATAACACTATAAGTATTTCATGATTTACAGAGTCATCCAGATTTACAGGTTGAGTCGTTTCCTCTATATTTCTTCCATGTATTTAATTAATGTTCACTTATTGGTATGTTTTAGTTCTGCCTTACATACCCAGTACATTATTCGTACTAACGTCCTTTTGTTGGGGATGCTGCATTCATGCCTGCGGGTATAGATAATAAGTTTGACGAACCCTCATAGTAGACGAGGTTGGCATTCAGCGAAGGAACGGTAAGACTCCACCTCATTCGGAGTGCAGCCGAGTCTATGAGTCATCGTGTCAGAGTTTTGCTACAGACTAATGGGTAGGCCGATACCCTGTCCCATTTTATGTCAAATAATCTTAGAGGCTTTGTAGACAGAGGTTCATTTTGTACAGTATGTCAGAGGCCTTGACGGCCCATATGGATTCATGTTTCAAACAAAATGGTTCAATAATATAGTGTTTTCTCACTTACAGTTGTACATTACGAGTTGTGGTCATGTTGGCCCATGATAGTTACACAAAAAATTGTTGCAGAGTGGTTTGCTTGGGCCAGTGCGGCACCGGGTGCCAGTCACGCCTCCCCAGGTTTGCGGCGTGACAACTAGATTATTCGGTGTTGTAGAGATTTTGTTATAAGTTAATTAGTGAAATTTTTTTGATGTTAGCTCATTGGTTATTACAATGGTGCTAAAGAAGGCAATTAGTAGTCAGAGGATGTTGTATTATATCATGTTGGTAGGAAGGAAGGATTGTTGGATGATGGAATACCATTACTAGGGGTAGTAGAATCTTATGCACTTTAGGTGTTTGATAAAATACCAAAATGACCAAAACCTATAAATTTTTACTAATGTTGGTCCAATTGAATTATATTGATATAGATTGAAGCTGTAAGACTAGTGGTGGTGGTGGTGGTGGTGGGGGTAGGGGGAGGGGGGGGGGTTAATAACTCTAAAGGGATGAATCCAGGTATGTATGGCTAAACTCTTCTCATAGAATTGAACCCCACAAAATCCATGTAAGTCCCGAGTTGCTCACTTTGAATTGAATATTCCAAATAAGCTTGTGACAAAAGATATCTATGTTCAATATGTAATTTAAATGCTCTTGTTATGTTGTGCTCTTATTGGTAGAATGAATTTGAAGTATGGGTTGCATGTCCAAATGCCTTAACATGAATAGAAATGCCTTATTATTGGAAATCTATGATGATTATTGAAAAAAAAGGGGAGTACACTAAATACGAAAATGAGATACGAAACGAGAAATACTAATAGTGAAACATGAAACGTGAAATATGAAACACGGCCAACGTGCCAAGTGAAATAATACAATTGTGGTTGATGCCTCGCATGAGATGGCCTAGACGATCGGGTTGTGATCGGATGTCATGCCGTACATATAGTGGTGACATTGTTGGAAATTATAATTGAAATTCTAATTGTGGTTGATGTCTCATATGAGATGGCCTAGCCGATCAGGTCGTGATCGGACACCATGCCGTACATATGGTGGTGACTGTATCAAAAAATTGTAATTGAAATTGTAAATGTGGTTGATGTCTCATACGAGATGGCCTAGCCGATCGGGTCGTGATCGAACGCCATGACGTTCACATGGTGGTGACTGTATTGGGAATTGAAATCAAAATGGTGAATAGTGGCACATCGATACAAATAACTTTCCCCAACATAAAAATTATGGGAATTCAATTGAAAACTCATCTTGTGCCTAAATTGATATTAGGTAATTGTCCAAGGATTTAACTGATTATTATGATTGTTCTTACTTGTATTATTGTTCGTTCTTTAGAGAGGGTGTTTAGTCATATATACTAGTACTAACGTCCCTTTTTGTCGGGGCCGCTGCATCTTTAAATGGATGCAGGTGGATCTATATCAGGCGGTGTTGATCAACGGTAGTCGTGCCCCACTTACCTCTAGGATGAAGACCTGGTGAGTTTTCCTAGTTATTCTTCAAAGATTTGAGCAAGAATTGAAGGAGATATTGTTGAGGAACTCTCCCTCACTCCAGGGCACTCTCTCACTCTCAAATATCAAATTTGTACAAGAAAAATGGTCCATAACGTCTATATAATGAAATAGGGTCGGGTTAAAACCCCCAAAAATGAAGCTCCAGAATAGGATTTGCGGTCGCATATGCGACTGCATAATGCTTTTACGGTCCGCGAAATGGCCTATGAAACTGGGCACCACTGACCGGGTATCTGGTCGTTATGCGGCTCATAGACCTATTCTGCAGTCGCACAATGCACCGGAGACATGTTCTGCGGTCGCATTATCGACCGCAAAATGGCATGCAGCTTGCCCAGTTTTCTGCTTCACTCTACAGCCATTCTGCGGCCCCCAAAGTGATTCTGCATCCGTATAGTGGACCGCAAAAATGCCTTTTTCTTCCAAACATTTTCCTTAAGTCCCCAACGCACTGTTCAACCCAAAAAGTCCGAACACGTAGGTCTACCTCGGCCCCATGAAATCCGAGGTTTTTGGTAACATTTTATGGGGCCTTACATCCTCCCCCACTTAATATCATTCGTCCTCGAATGAGGGTCAAAGTTCACTATTAGCATCCGCTGAGACTCAACTGCCATGCCACACACCAACAGTCCCAAATTTTGACTAACTCCCTAAATATCCAAAAATTTTGCCAGAATTTCCCTTGTAACTTAGCCTATCCACCTTCGAGAGAACCCCAGAAACAATCCTAACAACATATGCATAATCCAATGACGTAATATAACACAAAACAACACCAATCGTGGCCTCATAAGTAACATATAACCAGAAGGGAGCACCTTTAACATCAACAACACAAGTGATACAAAATTGACAAGCGACAATTTCGTAGAAAGATTACATAGCTATTCAAACAAATAGGGATACTTCTTCTTCATCTCTCCTCGGCCTCCCAAGTAGCCTCTTCAACCTGTTGGTTTCTCCATAACACCTTCGCGGATGTAATTTCTTTATTTCTCAACTTTCGGACTTGCCTATCAAGAATGGCAACTAGAATTTCTTCATATGACAGTTCTTCATTAGCCTCAATAGTCTCAACTGGCACGATAAGCGACGGATCTCCGACCACTTTTTTCAACATAGACACATGAAATACCGGGTGCACTAATGACATCTCAGGTGGTAGCTCAAGCTTGTACGCCACTTGACCAATCATCTAAATGATTCTGTGCGGCCCGGCATACCTCGGGCTCAACTTCCCTTTCCTACAAAACCTAATTATACCCTTCGTGGGGGAAATCTGTTAGCTTCAAGGTTTCACGTATTAGTTCTGATGATAACAAACCAATATAATTATTAATCAAAGAACATTAACTTGTGGTAATCTTATTTTTTGTACAAGTTTATTCAAGAAAGAAGATGCTGGTAAAGATCCAAACAAATACGGGAAAGAGAATATCACATGAAGAATTATCAAGGAAGATTATTTTCAGAGATTTAATCTCCAAGTGTCATAGAAGGAATAATATTTGAAAGTGAATTTCAAATATTGAATGGCTTACTACAATATCAGAAGAAGAATCTACGAAAATTATGGATGTAATGTTTTTCAACATCTTGAAAGGAAAGTTGCTAAAATCATGGAGAAGATCTCTTATTTTGTGGATGGAAGATACTATATGGAAGAGATACTACAAGGCCAAGGAAGAATATATTTTTTATGCAAAGAAAATATAATATGTGTATAGTATAATCTATATTATGGAAAGAGATTATTTTTCAAGATCAAGAAAGGAGTCAAATATACATTGAGATCAATCAGAAAAAGGAAAGAAGTACGAGGAAGCAAAGTAAAAGAATCTCAAAATGCACTTCCAAAGGAAAGAAGATCTGCATGGTACCTAATATTCAAGAATCAAAGATTTTATTGTTCTATAACAAATAAGGAAACTTCAAATAATAATGATCCTACAAAGAATGAATGTTTGAGAAAGCTAAGTCAAATGGACAATGCTATAAGAAAGAAAAGAAAATTTCGAATGGAGAACTTGCAAAGACAGAAAAGTTAGCATCAAGAGGACACAGATGGAATGTTTGAAAAGTCCGGGGATAGCTACTAACTCGGCACTAGTTATGGAAAATAATTTTTAGTGATATGGACAATCACTATAGTGTACGGTTGAAATTAATTGCAAGGCAAAGGAAGAGAATCTCATCAATATCTAATCTTTAAAGGAAAGAGAATCATGCTTACATTGAAAGAAAACCAACTCCTCCAGTACACATGGAAACATCCAAGTTAATATAAAAGACTAGATGGGAAATATTTGAAGACTTCAAATATGGAATGATCAATCATGAAAGAATCCAATGATTCTGCCAAATTCAAAGAGGTCATAAATGAAGAAATGGCTACAAAGAAGATTGAGGAACAATCTTCAAAAATCTCTTGGGTTATGCCAATGCCTAATCACAAGAAAGTATATAAATAGCAGTGCTAAGAAAGAAGAAAGCACGTAACCTTCTATATAATTGTCTACCCAACTACAAGTTCTTTACTCTACTCTTAACAGGCATTGTAATTCACTTTTAGATTTGTTGTATACATTAAAGAGAGAAGAGAGATAGAAAATATTGGAGAGGCAGTGTGTCCAAGAGGTTGTGTCATTGTTCGTTTCTTTTGTAAGCGAGTAAAAACCAAAGGGTCGTTATTGGTGAGCGAGTGAAAACTAACCCTTGTTCGTTATTGGTGAGCGAGCGAAAACCAGCCCAGTAAACGCTGGTGGTGAACGTTGAAAATCACACAAGTTGTACTTAACCCAAATTACAATGAGCTTAAGAGATAACATCCTTGCAACCCAAGAAAACTGGATTAGGATACAACATTGGTTCCGAACCAGTATAAAATTCATGGTGTCATTTATTTTGTTCTCATATTTTATTATACACCTTTACTATTTGTTGTGAGTAGTAATTGTTTAAATTGAAGTACTAACAGTTTTGATGCAGGTTGTCTCCGCATTAGTCGACTAGGTCTGAAGAGTAGTCAACTAGAAATTTAAAAAATGCTACAATTCACCCCCCTCTTGTACTTTCAAAATCTTCAAGAATAACCAATCATCTTCTTTGAACTCCAAATCCCTATGAAGAACGTCCAAATAAGACTTCTAATGACTTTGAGCGGTTTTCAACCGACCCTTAATAATCTTGACCTTCTCCATAGCCTGATGCACGAGGTCTGTCCCTATCAATTTCGCTTCTCAAATCTCGAACCACCCAATGGGAGATCTACATTTCCTACCATACAAAGCCTCGAATGGTGCCATCTGAATACTAGCATGATAACTGTTGTTGTAGGCAAATTCTTTGAGTGTCAAATGATCATCCCAGCTACCCTTGAAATCAAGAACACAAGAGCGCAACATATCCTCAAAAGTCTGAATTGTCCGCTCTGCTTTCCCGTTAGTCTCTGTGTTGAACGCTGTACTAACATTCACCTGAGTACCCGAACTATTCTAAAATGTCTTCCAAAAATTAGTCGTGAACTGTGCCCCTCGATAAAAAATGATAGAAACTAGAGTGCCATGAAACCTGACTATTTCTTTGATATACAACTAAGCATATTGTTCTGCTGTGTCAGTAGCCTTAGCAAGCAAGAAGTGTGTTGAATTCGTGACTCAATCCACAATTACCCAAATAGAGTCAAACTTGCACGGAGTGCGCGGTAGTCCTACCACAAAGTCCATATTAATCATTTCCCACTCCCACATTGGAATTTCTATGTTCTGTGCCAACTCAGCGGGCCGTTGGTATTCGGCCTTTACTTGTGACAACTTGGACATCTTGCCACAAAGTCTGCTATATTCCTCTTCATATCGTTCCACCAGTAAACTTCCTTGAGATCATGGTACATTTTTATAGATCCCGGGTGCACGAAATACGTTAGAAGTGTGAGCCTCGATCATGATTCTTTCCCGGAGACCATTTACGTTTGGAACACATAGCCGCCCTTGGTACCTTAGTGTACCATCATCCATGCTAAAAGAAAAATCCATAGTCTTATGTTTATGAATCCCCTCCTTTAATTGAGCCAATAACGGATTTTTGTATTGCTTCTCTTTGACCTCCAACACAAGCGATGTTTCAACTCTATTTTGCACAATTACCCCTCCTTCACTAGAGTCCGCTAGACGAACTCCCAAACTAGCCAACCGATGAACCTCCTTGGCCAATTGCCTTTGATATGCCCCCTAAGTGAGCCAAACTACCCATAGATTTTCGGCTAAGAGGGTCCCCAACAACATTAGCCTTTCCCGGGCGATATAGGATATCGATGTCGTAATCTTTGAGTAACTCTAGCCATCTTCTCTGCCTCAGATTTAGCTCCTTCTGTATGAAAATATATTGAAGGCTCTTGTGGTCCATGAATATATCCACATGGACCCCATACAAATAATGATGCCAAATATTCAATGCAAATACCACCGCTGCAAGTTCTAAGTTATGTGTTGGATAGTTCTTTTCATGATTCTTGAGTTGCCTAGAAGCATACGCTATTACCTTGCCATATTATATCAATACACACCCATGCCCGATCCTTGAAGCATCACAATACACCACAAACCCATCTGTACCCTATTGTAGAGTCAACAACGGCGTCGTAGTCAGTCTTGATTTCAGCTCATGGAAGCTCTTTTCACAAGCATCAGACCATTGAAACTTACTCGCCTTCTGCGTCAATTTTGTAAATAGAGAGGCAAGGGTAGAGAACCCCTCCACAAACTTCTTGTAATACCCCGCTAATCACAAGAAATTGCGAATCTATGGCAGAGTCGTAGGTCTAGGCCAATTCTTCACGGCTGCAATCTTATGAGGATCAACCTTAATTCCTTCTCTGAGGATGACATGACCCAAGAATGTGATAGACTTAAGCCAAAATTTACATTTCAAAAACTTCACGTGCAACTGGTGCCGATGTAGTCAAGAAAAGGCTTGAAAACCCGATTCATAAGATCCATAAAAGCTGGTGGGGTATTTGTTAGCCCAAAAGATATTACCGGGAATTCAAAGAGCCCATATCGTGTCCTGAAAGTTGTTTCGGAATATCCTGCTCCCTGACATTAAATTGTTGATACCCCTATCTTAAATCAATTTTGGAGAAGTACTTAGCACCCTGTAATTGATCAAACAACTCATTCCTTGGTAGTAGATACTTATTTTTGATTGTGACTTTGTTGAGATGCCGGTAGTCAATACACATTTGTAGTGACCCATCTTTCTTTCTTAGAAAGAAAACAAGTGCGCCCAAGGCAACACACTCGGTCGGATAAAACCCTTCTATAATAAATCCTTCAATTGTTCCTTTAGCTTCATCAATTCTTTCGGTGCCATTTTGTAAGGTGGGATAGATATAGGTTGCGTGCCCGACATCACATTAATCCTAAATTCAATCTCCCTGTCTTGTGGGATCCAAAGGAGCTCATCCGAAAACACATCAGAAAATTCATTCACAACAGGCACAGACTCAAGTGTAGGTGCCTCAGCATCGGTGTCCGTGAACCAGACCAAATGATAGATATACCCTTTGTTAATCATCTTCGTGGCCTTACACGACCAAATCATAGATACACCCGGACCAAATGATAGACCCCTTGTTAACCTACCTCACCACCATGAAATCTTGGGTTTTTCGTAACATTTTACGAGGCCTTACAGTTTCACCCATAAAGGGTGTTATGAGGTTCGGGAAGAAGGGCAAGATGAGCCTTCAGTATATTTGGCCATTTGAGGCGATTCCTAGGATTGGAGATGTGGCTTACAAGCTTGCCTTGCCACCTACTTTGTCTAGTGCATCCAGTATTTCATGTTACTATGCTCTTAAAGTATGTCGGCGATCAGTCTCATGTTTTGGATTTCAGCACGGATTTGACATATGGTGTGGAGCTGTGGCCATTTTGGATCGGCAGGTTCGAACGTTGAGGTCAAAAGACATAGCTTCAGTGAAGGTGCAATGGAGAGGTCGGCATGTTGAGGAGGCTACATGGGAGACCGAGCGGGAGATGCGAAGCAGATATCCACACCTATTTGAGTCTCCAAGTATGTTTCTAGACCTGTTCGAGGACGAACATTTGTTTAAGAGGGGAGGATGTAACGAATGGGCCGGTTGTTTTAAGAGTTGTAGCACCGTTCCCTCATTTAAATCTCAATTTATGCTTTTACAGTTGTTATTTGACTTGTAGGGGTAGTTGGTTCGGGTCCACAGAGGTATCAGAATTAATTGAGACACTTAGTCTCAATGTTGGAAGCTTAAGTTGGAAATGTTGACTAGATGTTGACTCATGTGTAAACGACTCCAGAGTGGAGCTTTGATTGTTCTGTTAGCTTTGTCGAGTGATTTTAGACTTAGGCGCGTGTCTGGATAGTGATTTGGAGGTCCGTAGTTGAATTAGGTTTGAAATGGCGAAAGTTAGAAATTGGAGGTTTGATCGAGAGTGGACTTTGTGGTTACCGGGCTTGAATTAGGGTTCCGAGTGTTGGACTAGGTCTGTGGTGTTATTTGTGACTTGTGTGCAAAATTTGAGGTCAATCGAGCGTGATTTGATAGGTTTCGACATCGTTTGTAGAAGTTGGATTTCCTTAGTTTCATTAGGGTTGAATTGGGGGTGCGAATCGTGTTTTTGATGTTGTTTGATGTGATTTGAAGGCTCGATTAAGTTCGTATTTTGTTTTAGGACTTAATGGTATGTTTGGTTGAGGTCCCTGGGGCCTCGTGTGTGTTTCGGATGGTTAACGGATCAATTTTGGACTTGGTGTTACGGCTTAAGATTTTCAGGTGTCTGTATCTTATTTCCTTAGACGCAATTGCGTGGGCAGGTTCGCTATCGTGTAGGCTTGTTTGGGGCAGTAGTGATTTTTGACCTATGTGTTCTCGAGTTGTGGTACGCGATCTCGTAGGTTTGTCTAGGCAGATCATCGCGAACGCGTTGTCATTGCCGCTTTCGCGAAGTGGAGAAGAGGCAACTGGTTTTCACGCGTTTGTGCTTCGTGATCCCGTGAGGGGAGACACGATCGTGTAGGTTGGAAGAAGTAGAGGTTTGCATTTTCTGTGTTTGCGTATGGTAAGTTAGTGGGGTAGACTATTTGTGCTACCCGAACTCGAGAAGATGGTCGCATTCGCCATGAAGGATAACTAGGCAGCAGTATTAAATTTCAAAAATGAGGGTTTGAGTTCATAACACAAATTTGATTTTGGGAGCTCGGTGGGAGGCGATTCTTGGAGGGATTTTATAGTGGGTGGTTGGGGTAAGTGATTCTTACCTAGTTTTGGTTAATTTCCATGATTATGTCTTTGATTCATCATTAAATTGGTGATTTAGGGTGGATAATTGGGGGGAAATGGGGGAAAGTTCTTAGGCCGAATTTTGAGGTTTTGATCGAGATTTTGGTATCAGCTTTGAGTAATTTTGGTATGGTTGGACTCGTGGTCGAATGGGTGATTGGATTTTGTGACTTTTACCCGATTCCAAGACGTGGGCCTAGGGGCCGGCTATTGAGTTGACTTTTTGAATTTTAATTAAGAACTTAGTATTTACTTATGGAATTTGTTCCTTTAGCTCGTGTTGATTGTATCGAATTGTTTGTGGCTAGATTGGAGGCATTCAGAACCCATTTCGCGAGACAAAGGTGTGTTGGAGTAGAGATTTGCACGGCTTGAGGTAAGTAACGGTCCTAAATTTTGTTCTGAGGGTAAGGAACCTCGTATTATGTATCATGTGACTGGTTTTGAGGTGACACATCTGCTAGGTTACGGGCGTGTGGGCGTGCACCGTAGGAATTTTGTCTTGGTCAATTCCATGGAACTGTATAGTTGAATAATCTGTTGTTATCCGTATATTCTCCATGTGTTATAGAAATTGAACTGCAAATCATGTTAGAAATCATGTTTAGGATATGTGTTGGTACTATAGGGGCCCATAGAGGTCGTGTTACATGCTGGATTATCTACTAAATTGTTGTTTTCTACCCAGTCACAGTTTTACTTCCAGATTATATCTCAGTCTCTATTGTTCTTTATTGATACATTATATCATTGTTGTTTGGGCTGAGTGTCATGATTGTTAAGAGCCTGAGATACTGGAGAGAATGATGACTGAGTGAGGCCAAGGGCTTGATTGTGAGGATATTTATGGGAGCGGGTTGCATGCCGCAACATGTTTTATTGATTTATGCCATGATTGGCTTGTTATAGCGTTTGGGCTAAAGGAGCTCCTCCGGAGTCTGTACACACCCCAAGTGAGCAAAGGTACCTACTGAGTGCGAGTGCTGAGTACCGAGCGTGAGTGCCGAGCAAATCGGAGTAATGAGAGACTATGAGGAAGGAGTGACTGTGAGGTTTGAGTGAATAGGAAGAGTGAGTGACTGTTTCTCTGAGATTTTGCACTTGATTTATTACTGTTGTACTTCGGCTGGCATATATCACTGTCATGTAATTTCTGAGCGATATTATATCCTGTTTCAATTGAACTCAACCTGAATTAACTGTTTTGGCCTTAATTGTCGAACTTGAAAGCATGCTTATCTTCCTATGTTGTATTTTTTGTAATTGAACTATATCTATGAAGCTCATCACTACTTTCAGTCCATTATTTAGTTTTGTTACTTACTGAGTTGGTTTACTCACGCTACACCATGCACTTCGTGTGCAGATCCAGGTGTGTTGGCCCAAGTAAAGGTGAAGTTTGAAGACTGACAAAGGAACTCAGACATGGACCAGGTCCATCTTGTAAAGCACAGTTATAATCAACCCAAACATGTGAGATGTAAGTGAAAGAGATAAACCTTACTTATCAGAAGTAATATCTCATGATCAGGAACGAAAAGGTTGCATACTGGATAAAGAGAAAGACTCCTTACACAAAGAGAAACACAGCTTAAGAAATGGATAGAGTTAGAGGATGAGACCAACTAGAACTCTTCCACCAAGGAAGAGTAGCATCTGTATTCTAGTCAATCTCTAATTGCTAACTCCTTAAATATCAATGTTTTTCTCTTTTACAGGAATGCACATAAGCAGAAGTTAAACTTGAATTGAGAGAAAAACAACAACGCAATTTTGCAAGCAATTTATGTGTAATTCAAGCGTGCAATCCTGAAGCTACTTGAACCAGATAGAAGAACCAGTTCCAAGTGTCTATCTTTTATTCTAGTTCAATTGTGGTAGGTGATTTTACATTGTACCTTTCAGCTTATTTAGAAGCAATTGTCTAGGTACTTAGAGTTTTCAAGTTAGAGTTAACTTGAAGTTGTCGCAACAATTGAGGATGTGTGACATAACGGGATTAGAGTTAATCCTAGGTTTACAAAGAGTTCTTGTAAATGCAGTTTTTGGCTCAGTGATTATAATGTAGTGTTTGGAAAAATCCTACTGGAAGCTAGGTCGTGGCTTTTTCACCTTTTGAGCCAGGTGTTTTCCACATAAAATCTCTGTGTTCTTTATTTTTTGTATTTATTATTCCGCAACAGTAGTAGTTGGAACACATAGAAGAACCAGGTCCTTCTATAATTAAGTAAAGAGAAAATTAGGTACCACACAAATCACCCCCTCTCTAGTGTGGTATTGAAGTATAAAACATCAAGGTGTTTCTTGAATAGCTTGATCATTTGGAGATCTCAAGGTAACTGCCCAGCTTTCATAGACCTTGACTCTCCTTTCCTATCTTTTAGCTTTATTTATTTAGTTTCAGTTTTCATAGACAATATTCTCAAACTTGTATTGTATAGATGCTCATGTACTTAGTGACACCCAGATTTTGGGAATCTCCGTGTCTAGTATTAGTTTTCTATCTATTTTATGAGAGATTTGATTATTTAAACTGTTTTAGCTCATTTTTTATTTATGGAAATATTTTGAAATATCAGCTTTCCTAGTACCACTTTAGGCGTCATCACGACAGGCTATAATTTTGGGTAATTTTTCATTTAGAGGTTCATAGGTACTTTTGCTTTCGGAATCGGACTTCAGATGGACATAGAGACTGAGACTGAGATTTCTTTTACTCGGATAGTGGAGATCTCCAGGTGAATCAAGCCCATCAGAGGCTAGGCTAGGGAGACAACCTCTGACAAGAGGCCACGACATTTTAGAGGATATATTGGTGCCTTGTTTGGAGGTAGGAGTTCCTTTGGTAGAGGCCATCATATCAGGCCAGTACAATCATCTCTACAGGTCTCCCATGGTACTTCAGGCAGTCACAGTGCTTATGGACCTCGTCCTAGGTAGCTAGCATACAATGCACCTCCAGATCCAGTAGGGTGGTTATTCAGGTCGACAGGAACAACTCTTGGGTCGGCAGTCACGCCAGCCGAAGGAATGTTATATAAGTGGGAATCTAAGGCATGTCACAATGTTTTTCCCTAGGTCACAGAGCAGTATGCCACAACAGGGTACTCGTGCCATGATTCTAGCACCGATGGATCCACCACCCACACAACCAGCTAAAGGCGGGGGTCAGGCATCCCGAGGTGGAGGCCACTAAGTTAGAGATAGAGGTGAGTCAATAAGATGTCTTCCTAGAGGTGCAGGACATGTTGGTGGGGCTCAACCCCATTATTCTGCATTTCTAGCTAGACTTGAGGCGGAGTCGTCCACTGCAGTTATTACTGGTATTATCTTAGTTTGTCATAGAGATGTTTTCGTGTTGTTTGATCCGAGTTCTACATATTCTTATGTGTCTTCATATTTTGCTTCGCATTTGAGTATGCCTTGTGATTCTCTTGATGTTACTACTTTTGTGTCTACACTGATTGGAGATTCCATAGTAGTTGATTGGGTATACAGGTCTTGTGTTGTTACTATTAATGGTTTTGATACAGTAAGTGATCTCTTATTGCTCAGTATGGTGGATTTTGAGGTCATTTTTGGTATGGATTTGTTGTCCCCATATCACGCTATCTTGGATTGTTATGCTAATACTGTCACTTTATCCATGTCAGGGTTTCCTCAATTCGAGTAGAGATGGACCCTCGGTCACTCCACTAGCAGGGTGGTTTGGTATCTAAAGCCTTAGCGTTTGGTCGAGGAGGGGTGTTTGGCATATTTGGCTTATATCCATGATTCTAGTGTAGAGGTTTCGTTTATGGATTTGGTACTGATTTTGATTGACTTTCCGGAGGTGTTTCCCACAAATTTGCTGGGTATGCCCCCCGCAAGAGATATTGACTTTTGCATTATTTTGATTCTGGCCACTCAATTAATTTCTATTTCCACCGTACCATATAGCTCCAGCTGAGTTGAAAGAATTGAAGGATCAGTTGCAATATTTGCTTGATAATGGATTCATTATACTGAGTGTTTCACCTTGGGTGCATCAGTGTTGTTTGTTAAGAAAAAGAACGAATCAATGAGAAAGGTCGCAATCAAGAACAAGTATCTATTGCCTAGGATTGATGATTTATTTGACCAGCTTTAGGGTGCCAAGGTATTTTCCAGTATTGATTTGATATCTGGCTACCATCAAGTGAATATTAGGGCATCAAATATCCCTAAGACAGCTTTTAGAAATCGATATGGTCATTACGAGTTCTTAGGGATGTCATTTGGCTTGCCTAATGCTCCAGCAACCTTCATGGATTTGATGAATCGAGTGTTCAAGTCTTATCTGGATTCCTTCGTGATTGTTTTCATTGATATTCTTGTTTACTCTCGTAGTATAGAGAAGCATGAGTAGCACCTACGGATTGTACTTCAGAACTTGACGGATCGTTAGTTACATGCCAAGTTTTTGAAGTTTGAATTATGGTTAGACTCAGTTGCCTTTTTAGGTCATTTTATGTCTTTTGAGGGTATCAAGGTGGATCCTAAAAATATTGAGGTAGTTAGAACTGGCCTAGATCTACTTCAGCTATAGAGATTCTAAGCTTCTAGGGTTTGGCGAATTACTATCACGGGTTCGTGGAGGGTTTTTCATCTATTTCAGCCCTATTGACCAAGTTGACTCAAAAGTGCGCTCTTTTTCGATGGTTCGATGAGTGTTAGGACAACTTTCAGAAGCTCAAGACTGCCTTGACTACAACCTCAGTATTGGTATTTCCCACATGTTCGAAATCTTACACCGTGTATTATTATGCATCGTGTATTGGACTTGATACGTTATTGATGCAGGACGGTAGGGTGATTGCCGTCATGATAAGAATTACCCTGTCCATGATTTGAATTAGCATCCATTGTTCTCGCGCTCATGAATTAGAGGCACTATCTATACGGTGTTCCATACGAGGTCTATGTGTCTCCAACATCTGTTCAAGCAGAAGGACCTTAATCTGATGCAACGGAGATGGTTAGAGTTATTGAAGGGCTATGATATCACCATATTATATCATTTGGGAAAGGCTAATATGGTGGCTGATACCTTGAGCGTGAAGCCAAAAAGCATGGGCAGTTTGACATTTTTACGGTTAGTGGAGAGGCTATTAGCCATGAATGTTAAGGCTTTGGACAACCAGTTTGTGAGGTTGGACATTTTTGAGCCTAGCCGGGTTCTTGCTTGTGTTATGGCACAATCATCATTGTTAGAGCGCATCAAGGCTCTCCAATTTGATGATCCTCACATGTTGGTGTTGAAAGACATGGTGCAGCAGGTGGTGCTAAGAAGGTTGTGATTGGGGATGATAGTTTTACGCGGCTTCAAGGCAAGATTTGTGTTCTGATTGTTGATGGGTTGAGTGAGTGGATCCTAGAGGAGGCTCATAGTTCATAGTATTCCATTTGGCTAGGTGTCACGAAGATGTATCGGGAATCGAAGTAGCACTATTGGTTGAAAAATATGAAGAAATATATTATTGGACATGTCTCTCGGTGCTTGAATTATTAACATGTGAAGTATGACCATCAGAAGCCGGGTGGGTTGACTTAGAAATTGGTGACACCGGAATGGAAATGGGAGTGTATCATTAAGGACTTTGTGGTAGGCTTACCAGGGACCTTGAGAAAGTATGATACTCTTTGGGTTATTGTGGATAGGTTGACTAAAACCACACACATCATTCCGGTGATGAAATCCTATTATTCAGAGCGATTGGCTCAGATTTACATTCAGGAGATCGTTCGCATACACTGTGTGCCCATTGCTATTATTTCAGACCTGGACAAGTAGTTCATATCACATATTTGGAGAGATGTGTAGTGTGGGTTGGGCATGCGGATCAAGTCAAGTACCGCGTTTCCTCCTTAGATGGAGGGACAGTTTAAGCGTACAATTCACATTTTGGAGGATATGTTGTAGGTATGCTCTATTTATTTTGGGGATCAGTGGAACTAGATTTTACCTCTAGTAGAGTTCGCCTACAACTACAACTATTAGTCAATCATCTAGATGTCTCTGTATGAGGTCTTATATGGGAGGCAATGTCGTTCTCCGGTTTGTTGGTTTGAGCCCGGTGAGGCTATATTATTGGGAACAGATTTGGTTCGTGATGCTTTGAAGAAAGTGAAAGAGGTATGAAACGCGTCCAAGCAAAAGAGGTATGCAGACTGGAAGGTTCGAGATGTGACTTACATGGAATGTCATAAGGTTCTTTTTTGAGTGTTGCCTATGAAGGGCGTGACGCTATTTTGGAAGAAGGGAATGTTGAGCCCGAGATTTATTGGCCCGTTCGAGATCTTGGAAAGAGTTGGGGGCTTCCAATAGGCTTGAATTTCCTCCTAGCCTAGCAGGGGTACATCCAGTATTTCATGTTTCCATGCTTCGAAAGAACTAAGATAGGTCACTTGTTTTAGACTTCAGCACAGTGCAACTTGATGAAAATTTGACCTAAGGAAGAGCCAGTGGCTACTCTTGACCGGCAGGTTAGGAAATTGAGATTTAAGAGTTTTCCTTATGTGAAAGTGCGTTGGAGAAGTCATCCGATTAAGGAGGCTACTTGGGAGTCGAGTCTGAAATGAGGAGTAGATACGTGCACCTTTTTGCCGTCCGGATTTATTTCTATATCCATTCGAGGACAAATATTTCTTTAAGATATGGAGAATGTAATTGTCCGACGGGTCATTTTGAGTGCTAACTCTCTTTTATGTGTTTCGAGACCACTCATAGATGTACTTGATGATTTATGACTTGCGTGCATGGTCCCTGTCCATTTTCGTAAAGTTTATATGTAAAATTTTAAATAAAATGTGATATTTTACTTAAAAATGACTAGAGTTGACCACGGTCAAGGTTTTGACAAACAAACTCAAATCATTATTTTGACGAATTTGGTACGTTCATATGATAATTTTGGACTTGTACACATGTTTGGTTTGGGGTCCCGAATGATCGAGGCCGTTTCGGCGCATTATGTGAGAAATTAGAAAATTTAGTTTCAAACTTGAAAATCTTGGGTTTATGATCGATTCTTGAATTTTGATGTTATTTTGAGGATTTAAGCTTGCGAACGGGTTTGTATGATGTTATTACACTTGTTTGAATGTTCGGATTGGAGCCCGAGAGGCTTGCTTGAGTTTTAGATAGGTTGTGAATGGTTTTGGCTTGACTAAAAATTTGCTAGTGTTCATGGCCTACAGGTCTCGCATTTGCGATAACTTGTACGCAATTGTGGGTCTCGCCTTTGTGAATTCAGGCTCGCAAATGCAACCACTGGGAAGGGAGCTGTGACCTTCTCTTTTGCTAAGCAACAGTCGCATTTGCGAACTAAGGGGTTCCGCATTTGCAACCACTGTGTGGCATTTGCAGCACTGGGGAGTTCATGGGCAGCTTCGCAATGGCAAATCTTGGATCGCATTTGTGAATGGTGGGTCTTTGCATTTGCAATGGCTTTGTCGCAATTGCGACATCATTGGCTTAGGGGATGGATCATAATTGCAACTAACTTTTCGCTTTTGCGAACATTTGCGAGCAAGAGATTGCAGTTGCGATATCTGTAGCTGGGGTAAAATATCGCAATTTCGAGACTTAGCTCATTTTATGCCATTTTTGAACCCTAGACTCCATAGAGGCGATTTATGGGGAGCAATATCTTCCCAAATTCATTGATTCGAATGGTTTGGAGGCTTGTTCCAAATAAAAAGTCGTGTTGGACTGTTGATTGTGTTCGGAAAAGAGGTAAGTGTCTTGGTTAACCTCGATTTAAGGGAAATATGGTAGAATCGAGTCTGTTTCCTATGTGAACTATGTGTTGGGGGCGGGCGTATATGCGAGGTGATGGGTGTATTAGCATTGGCCATAGGATAAGCATGCGGGTAGAATTAGCCTTCTTCGTGTCTTCCATGTTTTAGATAGATTGTATAATTCTTTCATTTCTCATATTCATGTTACTTTCTATGTTGAGACTATTGAGATATTGGTGTTGAGATCCTTGAATTGTTGATTGTTTGTTGGTGCGATTGGTTGTAAGATTCTCTTCTAACGTGTTTTGTTTAAATACTATTGTTTATGTTGAATTGCTTCCCACAATAATGTGTTGTATGTGATTTCTTGGAGGAAGAGCGAAATGCACGAAGGGTGTTGTCGTGCTCCCAAGGAAGAGTAATTATGCATGAAGGGTGTTTTCGTATCTTATTTGCATATTAATACTATCGCTTGAGTGAACGTGAGGATATGCACAAAGGGTGTTTCCATGCTTGTTTTTGTATTATCATACGAGGATAAGAGGAAATGCACGTATGGTGATGCCGTGCAATTGTTCTTATATTATAACATGTGGATGAGAGAAAAAACATGAAGGGTGATGCTGTGCAATTTTGTTGATTTCATTGCTCTTCACTTTGTTATTTAGATTGTGGACTTGGCTTTGTGATTTCGTTATTTATTTTCTAAAGAACTTACTCAGTGACACATTACTATATGTTTTTGTTTTATGCCTTTTACTTTTTTACTTGTTATCCCTTTCATTTTGTCAATATTTCATTGTTATATTTAATTCTTTATATGTTATTTCGTTAATCATTGATATATAACTGCACAAGTTTATTGTAGGTGTCTTAAATTAAACTCGTCGCTACCTCGTCGAGGTTAGGCTCGATATTTACTAAGTACATTGGGTTGGTTGTACTCATATTACACTTATGCACTTCTTGTGAAGATCCATATATTGGTACTAGTGGAGTCCCGAGAGGTGCTTAGCAGATTTCCGGCAGGTGATTCGAGGTATGCATTCCGCTCGCAGGTCTTGGGTAATCTTCTTATTTCTAATGTACTGTTTCTATTTTTCAGACAGTGCACTATTTTCTTACAAAATAGAGTATGTAGTAAATTCTAGGAGCTCATGTACTTGTTACTCCATATCTTGGGAGGGTTGAACGTGACTATGGATTTTAGACTTATCATGTCGAGTTGCTTTTATGTTTTACTTATTATCTTGCTGATTAGTAATTTACTTCTATTCTTTCATACTTATCCGTTGTGTGTTGGCTTGCATATCAAGTGTTGTTAGGCGCCATCACAACCCTGATTAGTTGGGATATTGGGTCGTGACAATATCATTAATTGTTTCTATGTAATAACCTGATAGGTTATTTTGAGTTCTAGCTTCCCATTTTGTGACTAGAGACTTTATATAGCTTTATTCTATGATTAATGACTTGTGTGCATGATCCGTTTTGTTTTTCGGGAAGTTTAAATGAATTTTTTTAAATAAATCTTGATTTTTAAACTTGAAAATGGTTGGAGTTGATTAAGGTCAACATTGTTGTTAAACTACCTCGGATCAATATTTTGACGATTCCAGTAAGTTTGTTTGATAATTTTGGACTTGTACTCATGTTTGGTTGGGATTCCGGGTGATCCAAGTCCATTTCGGCACTTATTATAAAAAGTTGAAAAAACTGGAAATGATGAACCTTGATCTACTTATATTGCTTTAATGGGTTTTGAGGAGATTGAGTTATTTGGCTATTTTTTTCTATTTAAAAGGAGTCAGCTTTCTGCACGAGTCACTGATTCCTCGAAAAATTAAGGATTAGGCATCCTCTATTGAAAACAAGATTCAGTTGCTACAAACCCATGATATAGCACCCCTAACGTTAGGATGTTGAACAAAATCCAACAACACCTGAATGGATGGTACAAAGTCCTCCAAGGGAATATCACAAATTCTTGGAATAAAAGCTCTTGGACTTCATGGATTTGAGGGGACGGAGGTACGCGTGGTAAAAAAAAAACTTGAACTTGGAAACTAGTGTATGCGGTAAAAATCATAAGGCTCGATTTTGTGATAACGAGAGCGCCTCAGGAAGACCACCCCCGGGAGGCTCGAAGTCTAGCTCGAAGCTTGCCCCCGAGATTTCGTGATGATCGACCTCGAGGCAGTGCAAGCCAACGGCTGCGACGCACTAACGGGAAGTTCCCAAGGCATATGATCAAAGCTGACAAAGCCTGCAAGGGAAACACTAGTCTGTACCAGACTAATAAGTGGCTATGCCAGCTATGTTTCTTTGTAATAATTACTCATATACTATGAGGGGATTTCCCTCCTTATATAAAGGGGATCCTTGTCATTTTGTAAGGGCATCTCTAACACAAGATACTTCATTTAATACAAGAACATTCTTTCTGCTCTCCAACTCAAACATACCCTCTATTTGGTTATATTGCCTACATTTATTGCTTTATTTACATTTATTATATCTCATTAATTGTTCTTCATTTGTTGCTTGTTATTGGTCATAAAGAGCCGCAATCACAACCCTAGTGGCTGTTAATCCTTCCTCGGCTGACCCTTTACGAGCATGTAACTCGACATCGAGGCCCCGCACCTGCTAGCTCGAGGCCCCGATTCTTAACCATTTGGTTTGGTTTCTAAAGCTATCTTCAATTTCTTATCTTATTTTCTAACCTCGTCACTTAACATCTACTGCTTAACAACAAGCATAAAAATAGATCACATATTTTTAGAACCACAAAATCAAATCTAATTGCTATTACCATTTTCAAGGTGAACAGTTTGGCGCCCACCGTGGGGCTAAAAATAATAGTGATTGTTTTCTTGCTGGTTTACTACATAACGCAAGTTATCTTTCACACTTTTTCTTGCCCAAGATCTTTGATTTCAGCTAAAAATGTCCAACTCAGTAAACGCACGTGAAAACAACAATCTTGAGGACCATGGAGAAAATAGTGTAGTTGTTCCAGGTGTTGGTGTACCACCACGAAACCTTGGGGATGCGCAAGAACCAATTCCTGTGGACGCGGTCTCGCACGACACTCAACACGTCAAAATAAGCTCCCACACCAACAGGAGCATACACCAAGGAGATCAACAAGAAGCTCAGAAAACCCCAGCTAGGGAAGAACAAGAAGTTATCCTTCACGGTATTTTTGAAATGTTACAGGCACAACAGCTGGCGATTGCTCAGCTGCAAAGTCACCAGAAAACTCCCAGCACGGTAGCACCAAAAATGGCTCCCCAAGCCGAGCATGTACCGGAAAGATCAAGCAACAACGGGTCGGCAACGGACCCCGCCATCATAAAAATGCTCGAGGACCTCACAAAGAGGGTCGAATCGGGCGAGAAGAAGATAGAAGCCAACGACAAGAAGGTGGAGACCTACAATTCTAGGGTCGATCAAATCCCGGACGCACCTCCGATCCTAAAAGGTGTCGACTCCAAGAAGTTTGTGCAAAAGTCGTTCCCATAGGAAGCGGCTCCAAAACCCATTCCAAAGAAGTTCAGAATGCCCGACCTTCTGAAGTACAACGGAACCTCGGACCCCAACGAGCACGTCACTACTTACACTTGTGCAGTAAAAGGCAACGACCTGAAGGACGACGAGATCAAATCCGTCCTACTAAAGAAATTTGGAGAGACGCTCTCAAAGGGGGCGATGATGTGGTACCACAACTTAGCCCCACACTTGATAGATTCGTTTGCCATGCTGGCATATTGGTTCATAAAGGCACATGCTTGTGCCGTCAAGGTAGCTACAAGAAAATCCGACGTCTTCAAAACCAAGCAAGGAGATAACGAGATGCTGTGAGAATTCGTATCTCTTTTCCAAATGGAACCAATGGAACTACCGCCGATCTCCGACGACTAGGCAGTGCAGGCCTTCACTCAAGTATTGAACGAGCGGAGCTCGGTAGCTTCGAAGCAGCTGAAGCAGAACTAAGTCGAATATCCCGCTTTGACCTGGTCGGACGTCCACAACCGATATCAATCAAAGATTAGGGTCAAAGACGACCAACTAGGAGCCCCCTTGGGCTCGGTATATCCTAGTAGGCTTCCGACGAAGGAGACAAAGCCAAACAAAGAAAGATACCAATCATACACTGAAGATAGAAGAAACGCCCAGAGGCGCAACATACCCCGTTACGATCGAAGGATGTATCGAGGTCAGAACCCTCGGGGACTTGTTGGCAGAGCTGGATTTGATATGCACACAGGGCTGACGGAGGCACCCCGCCTGTCGGAATACAACTTCAACATCGACATATTAGACATCGTATTCGCCATCAGTAAAATCAGAGACACCAGGTTGCCAAGGCCTGTACAATCATATCCTTCGCAAAGGAACCATAAATTAGTGTGTGAATTTCACAACACACATGGTCAGTAGACCGAGGATTGCCGACAACTCCGGGAAGAAGTAGCCCGACTACTCAACAAAGGTCACCTCCGAGAATTCCTCAGCGACCGAGCCAAAAATCAGTTCCGGGAAAGAGAGGCGACCAAGAAGAGTGAAACAGGCGAGCCACAACATGTCATCCACATGATCTTTGGAGGTATCGATGATCCACAAGAACCCATGGTCAGGAGAACAAAAATTTCCATCACCAGGGAAAAGCGAACTCGAGGTTACATACTCGAGGACGCCCTCGCGTTCAGCGACGAAGACATCGAGGCTCTATCTCAGCCCCATAACGTTGCGTTGGTAATTTCTTTTCTTGTAAATACATTTCAAATTAAGCGTGTGCTTGTGTATCCAGGTAGCTCGGCCAACATCATCACGTCGAGGGTGGTGGAGCATCTCGGACTGCTCGACCAGATCGTGCCCGCCTCTCGAGTCCTCAACAGATTCAACATGGCAAGCGAAATGACCAAAGGAGAAATCACCTTCCCGGTCAACGTGGCTGGCACGACCTAAAATGCCAAATTTCATGTAATCGAAAGAGATATGAGGTATAACGCCTTGCTCGGAAGGCCATGGATACACTGCATGAGGGCAGTACCATCCACAGTCCACCATATGATGAAGTCCTCGACAAAGGACGGGATAAAAACCGTCTACGGAGAACAACATGCTGCAAAAGAGATGTTTGTGGTGCATGATGTGGCACCGACACCAATACCTCCATCGTCGAAGGAGCCAAAGGATAAGAAAATGGTAAAATAGCAATAACAAGCTATACTTTCAGTTACACCCGAATAAAACAAGTAACGGACCGTACCACTTCCTCAAGCAAACAATGGAAGCATATCAAGGCTCAAGGCATCGCCGACACTAAGGTATGATCATCTCCCTTTTTCGTTCAGGTTTATCTCTAACCGTGTACGCAGGCACTCGATCGATGCTGCCGAAGCTCTTTCCAACCTGAAGGCCTTAGGTTTCGAAAGCATGTGTTGCACTCTTTTCCTTCGATCGGGTTTTATCCCAAGAAGGGTTTTTACCGACAAGGTTTTTAATGAGGCAACATCTATATGCTACTTAAGGAAGGCTCAACAATTATTCAAGGCTTCTCTTCAATCAACCTCGAATACTGAGGGGCATCCCCCGGAAGGTCACCTCCTCGGAGAAGCCAAGATGTGCTAAACGGGGCCTCGATAGGAAAATGATGTACCGGACCAAACGGTCGAACGAAACGTGTCCGTATAGAATAACTGAGCCTTAGACGATGAAGACATCTATACTTGTACCAAGTAATCAAATAATACTTTCCCCTCCATCAAAGCATTTCGCGTTTCAAAGAAGCTTGCCATTTATTACAAAAGCAGTTACAGGACCCAAAATGTCCCAAACACTCGGGGACTGGCATCCCAAACACTTTGGGGCTGGCATCAAAAACTCGAAGCTAAGCCCTCAATGAGGCAACATTAAGATTGCAAAAACGGCTCCAGAAGCAAAAAAATGTCCCGAACACTCGGGGACTAGCGTCGAAAAATCAAGGCTACATGACCTCCGGGTCGGAAACTCCGAACTCGTAAGCCCTCAACGAGGCAATACCAAGTTTACAGGGAATGGCTCCCGAGCCAAGAAACTTTCGATGACTCGGGGACTGCTGCCAACTGCCACCCCCATCGATCTATCAAGAACCCGAGGCTATAAGGCCCCATGCGGGCAACCTCGAACACGTAAGACCTTCATAAGGAAATATCAAATCTGTAAGACCTTCATAAGGCAATATCAAATCTATAAGACCTTTATAAGGCAATATAATATCTGTAAGACCTCAAGCAAGGCATGAACCATACTTGTACTAAGTAACCAAAACTGTAAGACCTCAAAGGCATAAATACCGATCTTAAATTTAAGGCTATATATCGAACTTATAAGACCCCTAAAAAGGCATACCCTCGATATATATGCCGAAACTACTTCACTCGGGGACTGAAAGGCTCCGGCCAAACACAATGACTACAGTCACATGGCTGTACCAGCCAAACTAACGTGACTCGGGGATGCCCGTCCGTCGCTATAAAATCACAGGCCTTCAATTACTTCGAAAGAACTCCAAAAAGAACCTGTTAAAACAGGCTACCCCCGACATAAGCAAAAGGGCTTCGACCATGTCAGCTCCAAAACTATAGGCTTCGAAACGCTCAGTCACCAAGCAAAACCTCCCGAGGTGCTCGATCATCGCCACATAATAACTCACAATCGAGGTTCTACCGAACCGTCGAAGAGTCAAGCAAACCACAATTTCAAAAAGTCCTTAACGAGGGAATAATAAAGCCTATATTAGAGGTCGCACCGACCCTAATGCGTAAGAGCCACTGTCACCAGCCCATATAAAAGGTCGTATCGACCTAAAGAGTAAGAGCCACTGCCGCCAGCTCATATAATAGGTCGTACCGACGTAAAGTGTAAGAGCCACTACGACCAGCTCATATAAAAGGTCGTACCGACTTAAAGCGTAAGAGCAACCGCCGCCAGCTCATATAAAAGGTCGTACCGACCAAACGCGTAAGAGCCTAAGGGCCAGCCTTTTAATTCAAAAACTTAAGGTCCAATAAGCTCGAGTCGAAACCCGACTCGGAGACTGATCCCGAAACAGTTAACTACATATGACTAAGAACAAAAGCATAAGAGCTTAAATGCCAGCTTACACTAAAAGGTCGCCCCGACCAAACGCGTTAGCGCCTACGGGCCAGCTGAACGAGATCCGGGGCCGTACAATAGACCTAAGGGTTCTTCTTTCAAAGACCAGTTCATCTGGCTAATGACTAGCGAACATCGAAGAAAAAGGAAGTTCATGAAAAATGAAGCCGCAAGGCTTCCTTTGATACATATATGCGAAAAATACAACTCCATTCACAATGTTCCCTGAAAGCACTATACACAGAATCGGAAAAGGAAGGTCTAATCTACGTCCCCCTCAGGGACTATGTCCCGTCGGCCTCTTTCTCGCTGTCCTCGGCATCAGACAGAAGGGACTTAGCATCGCACTCATCCGCCTTTGCCTGCTTTACCTCTTCCGAGAGGTCAAAGCCCCTAGCATGAATCTCCTCGAGGGTTTCCCTCCGAGATTTGCACCGAGCATACTCCTTGCTTCTGCCCTTACGGTCAAGATCCCTCCTTAGCTAAACTCGAGCGTCGGCAACATCCTTCAAATAAATGGCCACTTTCTTATCGGCCTTAGTTCGGCTCATTACGGCTTTGGCCCGGGCATCTACAACTTCGGCCTTCACCTTCTGAAGCTCAGACTCAAGCCTTGTAATCATGTCCGCTCGGACCAAGCTGTTTTCATGAGCTACGCGAAGCTGAACTTCGAAGGCGGAAGCTTTGGACAAAGCGGCCTTTTCCGCCACAACCTGAGCATCCACCCGAGCCTTCAATTCATCGCACTGGCACTTAATTTGGGCAATTTCAGTCTCGAGGCGTTCCAAGCCCTCTGACTTCTTTTGCAACTAGAATAAATGAGACATCGGCCTCTGGGATAGAAAAGGGAACATGCACCCCTGATAAGTTAGGATTTTAACGTGTTTTATGCCCCTAATTGCCTATGCTTTGGCTATAAATTTCTACAAAATAGTCCCAAAATGCTCACAAGTTGTACTTGATTGCAGGTTCGATAAACAAAGCGACGAATGTCAAATACCGGCTCAAAAAGGAGTGAAACCTGCTCAAGTGTCAAAGACTAAGTAAGTTGAGGAAAAGAGGACCTAGTGCGGACCGCGCAACTGTGAACGTGGCAGCACTAGGAGGATCTGAGGATGGAAATTCAATGGAGCATGCTACGCAGCCGTGGTTATTTCCACGCGGTCCGCAGTCAGGCTCCGCGGCCGCACTACTCTTTTACGGGGTCCGCGGAGTAGAGATTCAGAGAGCCAAAAATTTGGCCAATTCCAAGCAAAGCGGCCCGCGTTCATTTCTGTGCGGCCGCGCCAACTTCCACCGCGGCCGCGCCGCATTTTACGCGGTCCGCGGTCCTTAACTTCAGAGAAGCAGAAACCAAGAGTTCAAGAGCCAGTGCGGCCGCGGTCATGTTTGCGCGGTCCGCACTAACCCCGCAGGGGTATTTTTGTCCATTTTTTTCAGCTCAGTATAAATAGTATCTTTATCCATTTTTAGGTTAAGTTTTATGTTCTGAACGCAACTGAGCTCATGAGACCGAATATTGTAGCCATTTTTGGCACTTTTGCTCTTCATTATTGTATTTTCTTCCTAGCAATTAATTAATATGCATACTTCTTCATCTATTTCTTTAATTTTTGTATCTAGCATGAGTAGCTAAACTCACTAGCTAGGGTTGTGGCTCAACCCTAGTGTGGGTAATTGATGGGTGTTGCCATCTAAGGGTAGATTGATATTGGGTGTTTGTTATTTGCGTTGATTTTAGGTTTTAATTAAGGATTGGTGGTTGCAAACACTGATTCTAGCTTTGTGGGTTTAACTCTTCTTGAGAAAGAGAGTCCATGACCCCAAAATTGACCCAACAAGGAATTGGGATGGACCCATGAGAAATGGTAGTCCCAATTAACGGGTTAAATGTCGAGAGAGTAATCACCCTACTTGAACCCTAGTTGCTTGGTCTAATTGGCCTACCCAATTGGTCTCGAGAGAGTCAATTGGGCAAAAATCACTTTCTCTACCGAGAGGTGTGAGAGTGGGTACAATTGTGCAACGGTTATAGCATAAGCCCCAAATATGTCAATCTATCCTTAGTAGCATCTACCCGTTAAATAGCCACCTAGGCAATGCCACGACCCTGGTGCCTTTCTATATTAAATACAACTTAGCAATATTCTCGTAGCATAATTTAGTTTTACTCATTAGTTTTATAATAGTAGATATAAAAATGAAAGAAAACCAAAAATGTTTGAAGTGACATTAGAAGCACAACCGCATCTCTAGACTAGACAGATAATACAACTCCACTACTAGCTCCCTGTGGAAATTCGATCCCGAACCACTATTCGGGTAAAAG
>NC_031991.1:25142509-25184357 GCF_001879085.1 Nicotiana attenuata | reverse complement strand
GACGAATAGTACGTAGGTTAGGGGTGGGGGGGGGGGGACAAGAAAGGAAACAAAGTGGTAGAAAGGTACAAAAGCAAAAGAAAAAGGGAGGCAATGAAAAAGCAAGAAAAGAAGAAGACAAAAAGTAATTCCAATGTGAACAAGAATAAAAAGGGATTCAAGGAAAACAAAAGTGAAAAAGGTGTGGAAAAAGTAGAAAAAGGAGAAATGTTTTGAATTGCATAAGAAAGAGTGACAATGTGTCTCTCTAACCCCTTGTAAAGAAGTGAAATACTCAAAAGAGTCAAGAGAGTTGTGCCATAATGAATCAAAAGAAGTGCTTAAGGGAAGATTGAACCCACTTGAATAAAAACATGTCCTACCCTTACCCAAAAGCCTTCATAATGACTCCACAAAAGCCCTATAGGATCTTGAGTTGAAGGAAACCTATATTAGTGGGTACTTACATAAGGGGCAAACATATGGTACCTAGAGCCGGACTTGTGACCTTCTTCTTGAGAGAGATGAGTGAAACTCCATTAACCTTGGTTTGTGTGTTAATACTCTAAAAGGTGAGGTTCGCTTAGGGAGAGTTGAGGATGTGTGAGTTTGGGTTCCACAATGACCAAAGTAATTGAGAGAAGCTCTTTGATGAAATGTGTCAATTCTTGATGCTCTTGTGTCACACTTGATCCATGGTTTTTCAAAAGTTTAAATGTGTTAATGATGCATTCGTATTGAGGGCAATTGTTAGTCCCAATTGATGCTTGTTGAGGTTGTTTTAGGATAGCTGGAATTACTTGGATTTTCCTTTAAGGGGTGGGTCTTATTTTGTTTGCTTGAGGACAAGCAAAGGCTTAAGTTTGGGGGAGTTGATAAGTTAGGATTTTAACGTGTTTTATGCCCCTAATTGCCTATGCTTTGGTTATAAATTGCTACAAAATAGTCCCAAAATGCTCACAAGTTGTACTTGATTGCAGGTTTGATCGACAAAGCGACGAATGTCAAATATCGGCTCAAAAAGGAGTGAAACCTGCTCAAGTGTCAAAGACTAAGTAAGTTGAGGAAAAGAGGACCTAGTGCGGACCGCGCAACTGTGAACGCGGCCGCACTAGGAGGATCAGAGGATGGAAATTCAATGGAGCATGCTACGCGTCCGCGGTTATTTCCACGCGGTCCGCAGTCAGGCTCCGCGGCCGCGCTACTCTTTTACGCGGTCCGCGGAGTAGAGATTCAGAGAGCCAAAAATTTGGCCAATTCCAAGCAAAGCGGCCCGCGTTCATTTCTGTGCGGCCGCGCCAACTTCCACCGCAGCCGTGCTACATTTTTACGCGGTCCTCAACTTCAGAGAAGCAGAAACCAGGAGTTCAAGAGCCAGTGCGGCCGCGGTTATGTTTCGCGGTCCGTGCTGACCCCGTAGGGGTATTTTTGTCCAGTTTTTCCAGCTCAGTATAAATAGGACCTTTTTCCATTTTTAGGTTAAGTTTTATGTTCTGAACGCAGCTGAGCTCGTGAGACCGAATATTGTAGCCATTTTTGGCACTTTTGCTCTTCATTATTGTATTTTCTTCCTAGCAATTAATTAATATGCTTACTTATTCATCTATTTCTTTAATTTTTGTATCTAGCATGAGTAGCTAAACTCACTAGCTAGGGTTGTGGCTCAACCCTAGTGTGGGTAATTGATGGGTGTTGCCATCTAAGGTTAGATTGATATTGGGTGTTTGTTATTTGGGTTAATTTTAGGTTTTAATTAAGGATTTGTGGTTGCAAACACTGATTCTAGCTTGGTGGGTTTAAATCTTCTTGAGAAAGAGAGTCTATGACCCCAAAATTGACCCAACAAGGAATTGGGATGGAACCATGAGAAATGGTAGTCCAAATTAACGGGTTAAATCTCGAGAGAGTAATCACCCTACTTGAACCCTAGTTGCTTGGTCTAATTGGCCTACCCAATTGGTCTCGAGAGAGTCAATTGGGCAAAATCACTCTCTCTACCGAGAGGTGTGAGAGTGGGTACAATTGTGTAACGGTTATAGCATAAGCCCCAAATATGTCAATCTATCCTTAGTAGCATCTACCCATTAATAGCCACCTAGGCAATGCCACGACCCTAGTGCCTTTCTCTATATTAAATACAACTTAGCAATATTCTCGTAGCATAATTTAGTTTTACTCATTAGTTTTATAATAGTAGATATAAAAATCAAAGAAAACCAAAAATGTTTGAAGTGACATTAGGAGCACAACCGCAATTCTAAACTAGACAGACAATACAACTCCACTACTAGCTCCCTGTGGAAATTCGATCCCGAACCACTATTCGGGTAAAAGCTATTGCGACCCGCTCTTCCTACCTTAGCGTAGTGTCGAGTCGGCAGCGATCAATTTTTTGGCGCCGTTGCCGGGGAGCTTACGGTGTTGACTATCTGTTTGGTTAGTTTTGTGTTTTGCTTCTCTTTCCTTCTTGTTTACTAATTTTGTTTGTGTCGATCATTCAGGTACTATGGCTTTAAATGCTAATGATCCTATTGGCAATGCCATGGCGGGGGAGGAGGTAGAAGATATTGATCATGATGAGGTTCCCGTACCTCAAGTTCCACGTAGAGGTCGTCAGACCAATGATAACAATCCTATTCCAGACCCTCCTCCGCNTCACAACAACCCGGGAGAGGTGGTTCCTCCCGAGGGGGTAAAGGAAAGAGAATTGCAAAACTCACTCCCCAGGCTAGGGAAAACATAAAAAGAACCCGGAAATTGATCAAAGCTGCTGATAAGGCTGCTTCGCATTCGTCGGGAGTGAGTATGTGCCCTCCAAAGACATCTCCTTCGATTCAGTCCCAACCCATATAACTGACCCCCTCCACCTAGTTGATACCCCTCCCCCATCACCCACTTCCAAAAGACCAGTGACCGTAGTCTCGGATTCTTCTGACGAGTCTGCAGTCGGTAGTGGGCAATACTCCACCTCCCCCACAGCTTCATTATCTGGGGAGAGTGCAGGTAGAGATGAGGGAGGTGAGCCTCAAATTGGGGGTATTGAACGATCTAGAAAACCTGAAGTCTGGGAGGATCGATTTGTCAGTCAAGTGGCATTTCACAAGTTTAGAGAGTGGTGGCCGGTGAGGAAGTTGATACCGGAGAGGAGTTTCATTGACTCTGACCTTTTACCCCACAACCCCAACGTGCAGAGAGAGTTCAGAACTAGATGGCGCTGGGAGTTCTTCATGGGTGCATCAATGCTAATGAGCACATGGTTAGGGAGTTCTACTCCAATGTAGCTCACATAGTCAAGGTGACCGCCCGTGGTTGGCCCAGTACTTGGAAATCCCAGGTACCGTGCCAGAGTGGTTGCAAGCAGGGAAGAAAATATTCAAGAAGACATTCAGCTTTGAGGCTCGAGGGTGGTTAACATTTGTATGCAGTCGGCTTAACCCTTCCACTCATGATCAGACCATTCCACTTACTCGAGCAGTTCTGGTTGCATCTATTATGGCCGGGTACCCTATCAACGTGGGCAATGTGATGTCCCGTGTGATTTCTACGGTAGGGCAAGAGCATGACAGGAATTATCCTTTTCCCAACACCCTATCAATGTATTTCTGGGACCTGGAGGTGGAGAAGAGGAGATATGATGTCAAGACCAAGCCTGTCGCCCCCTATTCTTGGTATAGTATGCAGGGTCCGGACAACCCTAAATCCAAGAAGTACCAGCCGCCTACCTCTGCCCCAACTAGCCAATCTGAGGAGCCAGTTGCGGTAGAGCCTTCTACCGAGCCTTCCACCATACCTGCTGCCACTACAGTTGAGGACTTGCCTCCAGGACCTTCTTCTACTGCTGGCCCCAGTTCTTCTGCTGGTCCCAGTACTTCAGCTGGCCCGGGAGTGCCATCTTCTAGGACTCATCCCTTCACTGCCCATCAGTTGAGCCTGACTTTGGCTAGCCTGAACAACTGGATGTCAGCTGCGACATCCAAGTTGTCCACTTTCTCTTCCACTATTCAGACCCAGTCAGCACCTCAGCCAGCTCAGATTCCTCAGTCTATTGAGGACACTTTGAAGAAGCTCCTGGAGAACCAGGAAAAGATTCTGAAGACTCAGGCTACCCTATCTGCAGCAGTGGAGTCACATGGCAAGGCTCTGAAGGAGCTTGCCAAGGAGCACAGAAAGATGAGGAGATCACGGGCTTCCAAAGAGTCTGTGAAAGAGCTGCGGAAAGATGTAGACAAGCTATTGGCAGACCAGATGCCTTTAGACTTGTTATTTGGGGATCCAGCCCCTCCAGCAGCAGCACCAGTGCCACAGCCAGAGCTGGAACAGGTACCCAGGTAGCCTAGGAAGAAGAGGAAGCTCCCCCAGCACAGCGGATGCAGTTATTGAGGTGGCAGTCCCACAGGAGGCCTCCTCCACTTTGCCTCAGGATGCACCTGTCATACAGCCGGTCCAGGAGCAGGATCCAGTCCCAGTAGTTGAGCAGCAGGAGGCCGGGAGCCAGTCTGAGGCTCCCGCACATACGGAGGACTTGGGGACCACTGATGACCCCATGCAGACGGACTAGGCTTAGGGAGCCCCGATATCCTTTGCTATGACTTTTTTTTATGCTTATTTTGGTAGTTGGCATTAGGGACAATGCCAGCTCTTATTCATGGGGGTGCGCCTACTTTTTTGTTGACTATCTAGATGACTGTACATATTTGACTCAGTTTTTATTCCTTTTGGTTGATTTTCTATTTGGTATGTAAATAACTTTACATTCAGTACTTTTTATCTTCTATTTTGGTTTGTATATAAAGTTAAGTTTCATTTTGTATATATTCATCCCCCATTTGTATATTCTAATCCCCTATTATAAATATTCATTCTATTTTTTATTTTCGCAAAATATTTTTGTTTTTATCTTTATAGTTGGGCTCGTAGCCTCTTGTTTTGTTTTTGACGCTTCCAATAAGCCTTTGGTTTTCTTAAGGCCACGGTTCTTTCCAAGGGTGGAGTATTGTGTGAAACGGATGGCTCTTCCCGATGATGGATGGAGTGACAACCTTCTTAAGGGTTGAGTCCGTTTCTTTGACTTTTTTTTTTTTTTGATAGTTGTAGTTAAGGGTACCTCAAGCAAAGCTTCACTTGGGCCTAGCACATTTGCCTTTGATCCCATGGTCAAAGACATAATGTTGTGTTTAGGATGGTGAAAGCCGTGGCTTTGAGACTCTTGCGTTGACCAAAC
Organism: Nicotiana attenuata; assembly: GCF_001879085.1. Classification (NCBI taxonomy): domain Eukaryota; kingdom Viridiplantae; phylum Streptophyta; class Magnoliopsida; order Solanales; family Solanaceae; genus Nicotiana; species Nicotiana attenuata. The sequence goes on along the minus strand of NC_031991.1, from coordinate 25,179,157 downwards.
AATCATCATGTGGTCTTTTCGGACCATTGTGTGCTTGAATCATAACTAAGGTCGTCGTGGGCCTTCAACTCGATGTCTTTAGCAATCCCCTAGCGTGTGTGGTGAGGAATCGAATTGTGAGTCCAAGTCCCGAGCCAATGGTCTAGAACTTGCCCTGAATGTTTGTTGAGGCGAAATCCTAGGTGAAATTTGACTTGAGAGGTGATTATAGGCTCTCCTTGATCCGAATGTTAAGTTGAACAATTCCATAGCCTACCAAAAAGATGATCCCTGGTTAACCCTTTTGAGCCTTAAACCTTTTCTTTCAAGAACCAATGCTACAAGCCTATACCCGTTCTAAATGATTACCCTTACTTGGCACCCAAACTTCCCTTGAGGAATGGCAAATGTCTAAGTTTGGGGGGAGAGACGAGAAAGGAAACAAAGTGGTAAAAAGGTACAAAAGCAAAAGAAAAAGGGAGGCAATGAAAAAGCAAGAAAAGAAAAAGACAAAAAGTAATTCCAATGTGAACAAGAATAAAAAGGGATTCAAGGAAAACAAAAGTGAAAAAAGGTGTGAAAAAAAAAGTAAAAAAAAGAGGAGAAATGTTTTGAATTGCATGAGAAAGAGTGACAATGTGTCTCTCTAACCCCTTGTAAAGAAGTGAAATACTCAAAAGAGTCAAGAGAGTTGTGCCATAATGAATCAAAAGAAGTGCTTAAGGGAAGATTGAAACCACTTGAATAGAAACATGTCCTACCCTTACCCAAAAGCCTTCACAATGACTCCATAAAAGCCCTATTGGATCTTGAGTTGAAGGAAACCTATATTAGTGGATACTTACATAAGGGGCAAACATATGGTACCTAGAGCCGGACTTGTGACCTTCTTCTTGAGAGAGATGAGTGAAACTCCATCAACTTCAATTTGTCTGTTAACACTCAAAAAGGTGAGGTTCGCTTAGGGAGAGTTGAGGATGTGTGAGTTTGGGTTCCACAATGACCAAAGTAATTGAGAGAAGCTCTTTGATGAAATGTGTCAACTCTTGATGCTCTTGTGTCACACTTGATCCATGGTTTTTCAAAAGTTTAAATGTGTTAATGATGCATTCGTATTGAGGGCAATTGTTAGTCCCAATTGATGCTTGTTGAGGTTGTTTTAGGATAGCTGGAATTACTTGGATTTTCCTTTAAGGGGTGGGTCTTATTTTGTTTGCTTGAGGACAAGCAAAGGCTTAAGTTTGGGGGAGTTGATAAGTTAGGATTTTAACGTGTTTTATGCCCCTAATTGCCTATGCTTTGGTTATAAATTGCTACAAAATAGTCCCAAAATGCTCACAAGTTGTACTTGATTGCAGGTTTGATCGACAAAGCGACGAATGTCAAATATCGGCTCAAAAAGGAGTGCAACCTACTCAAGTGTCAAAGACTAAGTAAGTTGAGGAAAAGAGGACCTAGTGCGGACCGCGCAACTGTGAATGCGGCCGCACTAGGAGGATCAGAGGATGGAAATTTAATGGAGCATGCTACACCGCCGCGGTTATTTCCACGCGGTCCGCAGTTCAGGCTCCGTGGCCGCGCTACTCTTTTACGCGGTCCGCGGAGTAGAGATTCAGAGAGCCAAAATTTGGCCAATTCCAAGCAAAGCGGCCCGCGTTCATTTCTGTGCGGCCGCGCCAACTTCCACCACGGCCGTGCTAAATTTTTACGCAGTCCGCGGTCCTCAACTTCAGAGAAGCAGAAACTAGGAGTTCAAGAGCCAGTGCGGCCGCGGTCATGTTTGCGCGGTCCGCGCTGACCCAGCAGGGGTATTTTTGCCCAGTTTTTCCAGCTCAGTATAAATAGGACCTTTTTCCATTTTTAGGTTAAGTTTTATGTTCTGAACGCAGTTGAGCTCGTGAGACCGAATATTGTAGCCATTTTTTGGCACTTTTGCTCTTCATTATTGTATTTTCTTCCTAGCAATTAATTAATATGCTTACTTCTTCTTCTATTTCTTTAATTTCTGTATCTAGAATGAGTAGCTAAACTCACTAGCTAGGGTTGTGGCTCAACCCTAGTGTGGATAATTGATGGGTGTTGCCATCTAAGGGTAGATTGATATTGGGTGTTTGTTATTTGGGTTGATTTTAGGTTTTAATTAAGGATTGGTGGTTGCAAACACTGATTCTAGCTTTGTGGGTTTAACTCTTCTTGAGAAAGAGAGTCCATGACCCCAAAATTGATCCAACAAGGAATTGGGATGGACCCATGAGAAATGGTAGTCCCAATTAACGGGTTAAATCCAAGAGAGTAATCACCCAACTTGAACCCTAGTAGCTTGGTCTAATTGGCCTACCCAATTGGTCTCGAGAGAGTCAATTGGGCAAAATCAGTCTCTCTACCGAGAGGTGTGAGAGTGGGTACAATTTTGCAACGGTTATATCATAAGCCCGAAATATGTCAATCTATCCTTAGTAGCATCTACCCGTTAAATAGCCACCTAGGCAATGCCACGACCCTAGTGCCTTTCTCTATATTAAATACAACTTAGCAATATTCTCGTAGCATAATTTAGTTTCACTCATTAGTTTTATAATAGTAGATATAAAAATCAAAGAAAACCAAAAATGTTTGAAGTGACATTAGGAGCACAACCGCAATTCTAAACTAGACAGACAATACAACTCCACTACTAGCTCCCTGTGGAAATTCGATCCCGAACCACTATGCGGTAAAAGCTATTGCGACCCGCTCTTCCTACCTTAGCGTAGTGTCGAATCGGCAGCGATCAACCCCTTAGAACAAAATTTACCTGCTCCTCGAGGTAGCTTTCATAGTTTAGGCTTCGACTCGCCTCATACCGCAAGTGTGCCAACTCATCTTCCTTTTCATCGCAAAGGAGCCTAAGGGATTCTCCCCGTCCACGGCTTTTTGCAGCCCGACCTCACGACGAAGCAGCTCGGATTTGAGCTTGTTTAAAGCCTATGAAGGAAAAATTCAATAAGAGAATGAAAGTTGCAAAAAACCAAGGAATAAACACGGCCAGACAAAACTCACCTCGGAGTAGAGCCGCTGAGCTTCCTCAAAAGTCGAGCGCACATCCACTAGTCAGGTTCCATCAATCCCAATAAAACCACTCCCGGTCGGGACACAGTCGCACGATATATGCGGACCTTGGTCTCGAGCATCCCTCGAAGTACCTTTGACGGGAGGAGAATTCGGCGGCTGAGAACCCTCGCTCCTCGCCTCGGGCGTTGCAGGCTCGGCTGATGCATCCTCACTAAGCCTCCGGGCTGGACTCATCCTGCTATAAGCATCGTCATTTTGCGAAGGCCCTTTTCGCTTATTATTGCTATTCCTTAGCCCAAAAGCTGACGATCCTTCTCCCTCTCCGAGAGAGCACGATCTCACCTTAAAGAGATCCCCAATGCCTGCGACGACGGAGTTAGTACACATAAAAAGAAAAAAGTGCCTTTCCAAAAAAGAGCAAAATTGCATAGCACGTACTGTGGTGTTTTGCCTCCCATCTGCCCTTAGACAGATCTCGCCACTTACGACCATCATGAGTTGAAAGGATCGCCAACTTCCGAGCCCAATCCGTCATGTCGGGGACCTCGTGTGGCATCCATGAAATTGCTGTAGAAGGGGAAGGAAAAACGCATTTACGGGATCCGCCTCTGCCAAAAGTAAAATAAGCTGAAATAGCAAAGACGCAAGTGTACCACTTACGTGCAAAGTTCCATTCCTCGGGAAACGGCAGGAACTCCGTCGGGATAATATCCGTAGTCCGTACTTGAACGAATCGACTCATCCATTCCCGATCCCCACCTTCTTCGTCATCGACAACGAAGGGCCTGGTGGATCGGCATCGCAGGGTTAGCAGGCCTCTATAGTGAAAAGGCCGATACAGCCTGATAAGATGACTAAGGGTAAAATCAAGCCCTGCTCCCTCCGCGAAGAATCTCATCATCAGTACTATACGCCAAAACGACGGATGAACCTGTGCCAAGGTAGCCCGATATTTTCGACAAAAATCGAGCACAACCCTATCGAGGGGGCCCAGCGTAAAGGGGTACGTGTATACGTTCAGAAACCCCTCGGCACGGTCCATAATGCTCTTTTCCGGGGAAGGTACCTGCAGTACTACTTTCTCCCCCCATCCACAATCTTTTCTCACTAACTCAAGATGACCCTCTCTTATCAGAGAGGTAAGCTTCGAAGCATACTCCCAATGGCCCGAGCACTGGGAGGTTTTCCTGTTGGAAAACTCCCCCTTGAAGCGAAATGTCCTAAAGGCGGATCGCCTGACTCCGGCGACGCACCACCAACCAAACAGGGATCAGAATCCTGCCGCAACAACCATAACTATGGCAAAATTAGAGAATTGAAGCGGAAATCTGAGCAAGGATTCCCAAGTTAAAGTAGTGAAGAACCTAGCATAAAGAGAAGAACTCTATACTCAGGATAGCGGAATCCCCAAAAAAGAGAAGACAAACCTATATATAGAAGCAAGCGGTGATTGTCCGCCCGCCTCAAAGGCCAGTCAAAAATACTGTCTAAGCCATTATAACTTTGGGAAGACGTACCGGCGCGATCGCCTCGGTCGTTTTATTACCATGTCATACAATTTATGCGGTCGTACGACATTTCAGGGATCAAATCCCCCGCATCCACAAGCCTCGAGATGGTTCCCTGATCTCGAGGACCTCTATCAAAAGGAAGATAGGCTGTAAGGAGCACTTAACTTCGTTACAAGCCTCGAGATGGTGCCTGATCTCGAGGACCTCAATCAAAAAGAAGATAGGCTCTAAGGGGCCCTTGACATCGTTACAAGCCTCGAGATGGTACCCGATCTCGAGGATCCCTATCAAGAAGTAGATAGGCCCTAAGTAGCCAATGATATCATTGCAAGCCTCGAAATGGTACCCGATCTCAAGGACCTTTGTCAAAAAAGAAGATAGGCTACAAGGAGCCATTGATATCGCTACAAGCCTCGAGATGGTACCCGATCTCGAGGACCTATATCAAAAGGAAGATAAGTTCTAAAAACCTACTCATATGGTCTTCGCCTCGAGGATTTCTGCTATTGCAAGTACGAATCATTCGTCCGATCATCCGGCCCCGAGCTACTTGAGCCTGAGCCAAGTTTTGCTCAAAAACTACTAATAAAACCTTAAGGCTATTTCTCGTCTTTGGGTCCAGTTAAGCATCCTCTATCCGAACCCAGGCAAACCCTCGTCCGGGATCTATCTGCAACGCCTTAAGGTTATCTTCGCTCTAAGTTCAAAGCAAGCTTTCAGGTCGCCCGAGCTCACGTAAACTCTCACTCGGGGACTGCTTTTGAAAGCCTAAAGGATGTCCTTATACTCGGACGTCCGAGCAAATTCCCTCTCAAGGACTATTGACTGGGTCTGAAAGGCTAGGTTTCGTTTTATGAATTCGAAGCCCTATTTTCACTCGGGGATCCCGGCGGCCTAAGCTTGTATCTATCCAATTCGAGCTCAGTCGGAGGGATGGCAAAGGGCTCCACAGGATATCGTACTAATCAATCAGGAGCCGAGGAAGTACCTACATCCGGGCCCAGTATTCGGACCCGATCGGTAGAGTCATGCACTCAGATTCTTCACAAATGCAAATAATGGAAAATCCAGCATAAATCAGAGACAAATTGAAGAAACTTCTTTGCATTAACAAATGATGATTACAAAAATCCCATAATGGGACCATACATATGACTACAAAAGCCCACGAAGGGTCCTTATACAGAAACAAAGAAGCAAAAGCAACTACTAAAAGTCTAATCCGCTCTCGGGGGTACATCCTCGGGAGCAATGCCTTCGAGAATCATTTCGCCAAAGAGCAAAAGCTTTTACCAGGCCGAGGAAAATACAGCCAAGTAGAAGATTCGGCAAGCGTAGGCCTTACCTGCACGACTACTTTGAGTCCACTTCTTGGGATATTGTGCCGTGCAAGTTAGTAGCCGGTAGTGCCGCTTCACCCCACGAAAAGCAAAAGGGATGAGGTACCGCACCAGGCTTTAACAGCCACAGGCTTTAAACATGGGAATAAAATTGGATGAAGATGAAGAGAAGTAAGGAATCGAAGATTGTTGAAGAATGACTGAATGAAGTTTTCGTTCAAGAAAGCTTCCATTTAAAGAAATGAGGAAGCGTAACCAACAGTGCAATCAATGCCTCTGGGAAACATGCCGACGGCGCAATCAATGTCTTGGGAGAACGGATAGGCAGGCGCAATCAATGCCTATTGGGAAACGGATCAGCGGCGATATTATCGCCTTGAAAAAGTAAACTGACGCTACATCAAATGTTCCTCGGAAAGATGTATCGATGGGACATCTCAGTTATCGGAAAAACTGACGTCATAAGCATGACATCATCGTAAGAGGCTCGAGGGGATCGGTGTCAAAATCGTTTCTTATCATTTTATTCTAAGAAATGCGGGGACTATCTGTATGCGGTAAAAATCAGATGGCGCAATTTTGTGATCACTAGAGCGCCTCAGGGAGACCACCCCCGGGAGGCTCGAAGTCTAGATCGAAGCTCGCCCCCGAGGGTTCGTGATGATCGACCTCGAGGCAGTGCAAGCCAACGGTTGCGACGCACTAGCGGGAAGTTTCCAAGGCATATGATCAAAGCTGACAAAGCGTGCAAGGGAAACACTAGTCTGTACCAGACTAATAAGTAGTTATGCCAGCTATGTTTCTTTGTAATAATTACTCATATACTATGAGGGGATTTCCCTCCTTATATAAAGGGGGTCCTTGTCATTTTGTAAGGGCATCTATAACGCAAGACACTTCATTCAATACAAGAACATTCTTTCTGCTCTCTAACTCAAACATACCCTCTATTTGGTTCTATTGCCTACATTTATTGCTTTATTTACATTTATTATATCTCAACAATTGTTCTTCATTTGTTGCTTGTTATTGGTCATAAAGAGCCGCAATCACAACCCTAGTGGCTGTTAATCCTTCATCGACTAACCCTTTACGAATATCTAACTCGACATCGAGGCCCCGCACGCGCTAACTCGAGGCCCCGATTCTTAACCATTTGGTTTGGTTTCTAACGCTATCTTCAATTTCTTATCTTAATTTCTAACCTCGTCACTTAGCATCTACTGCTTAACAACTAGCATAAAAATAGATCACATATTCTTAGAACCACAAAATCAAATCTAATTGTTATTACCATTTTCAAGGTAAACAACTAGCTTCCCACTCGGATTTGAGATCCTTCCCTTGGCTGGCAGGTTTTCTTAAATAAAGGGAATGCACATAAAGACATTCTTTTCTACCACTTTTTCTTTACTTCTGGCCTTCCCGAACTCCTATACGGGCGGAGACAGATCTTGGAGTAAGCTCATTTCCATGGACAAAGTAGAGACATAAGAAGATCCAAAGAAAAGAAGCAAGAAGATTACTTCCATTTCTCTCCTTAGACCGATAGAAATAAGAATTAATTTGAATGATGTTATTATACTTATTTGGTGGTTGGAGTAGTGCCCTGGTGCTCCGGTGAGTTTCAAGGTTTTTTTCGACAATTTTTGCACAATTTTGCAGCAGCTGATGTGACGCTGGTACATTGTGCATCGCGAACATGAAACTAATATCACGTTCGCGAAGGTGAAATTGCGGAAGGGGTGTTTTTCTCTACAGGAACACGATGGATGGCTCCCGAAAGCGATGGCATTGGGGATTGGCCTTCGCGAACGCGATTGTAATCACGCGAATGTATAGGCCTGAAATCGTTCGAAAGCTGTGGGACTTTCTTCATTGTAATGTGGTGGCGTGGGGGGATTGGCCTTCGCGAACGTAGTTGTACTCACGTGAATGCGTAGGCTTGTATCCGTTCAAAGGCTGTGGGACATTCTTCATCGCGAATGCAACCAGTTGATCGTGAACGTGGAGGCTTGGGGGCGATAGCCTTCACAAATGGGAGAAGGCCTTCACGAATGTGATAGCCAGTTGTCCAATAACCTTCGCGAACGCGACTGGTGATTTGCGAACACGAAGAGCACCTGACACCTAGGTATATAAGTGCAGAAAAAATGGGATTTAGTTATCTTTCACCATTTTTGAGATCTTGATTGCAGATTAAGGAGATAATTTTGAAGATTTTTATCCCAGCTTCATAGGTTACTGACTTTAACTTATTTTTTATTTCATTCCATGATTCTTCATAGATTTTTATCCCTAAATCTAGTAATATTATGTGTAAAACTTGGAGTTTTGGGGAAATACTTATGAGGACTTATTTTGAGGATTTAGACATTTGTTTGAGGTCCAATCTTGATACAAACTATATAATTTAAACACGAGAGAGAATGGATAAATGGAAATGATATTAATTTTAGATTTCGACCATATGGGCCTGGGTTAACTTTTTGTTTACTTTCAAAATATATTAAAGACCAAACTTTTTTTATACTAAGGTAGTTTCTAAAGTTTAGTTTAACTTATTTGAACATTAATTCGCTAGATTCGAGTGGTTTGGTGGCTTGTGCTAAAAGAAAGGCGGTGTTGGGGGGTTGATTTGAGCTGAAAAGAGGTCTTGATTAATTTTGATTTGAGTGAATTAGGATGTAATTGTGTCTAATTGCTATGTATCATATAGGTTAAGCATGCGGGTAGAACTAGCCTTATTTAAGCTATGCTATGTTTTATTGTAACGACCCGGCCGATCATTTTGAGAATTAACATCCCGTTCGGTGGAATAAGGTCTTGAGCAACTTTGTATTATGTGTATGACTTGCACGCGTGGCCGAGTTCAGTTTTTGGATGACTCAGGGTCAATTTGGAAGAAAGATTCTTGTTTTGGAAGCTTAAGCAGTAAGAGTTGACCGGAATTTGACTTTTGTGTAAACGACTCCGGAATGTGTTTTTGATTGTTCCAATATCTTTGCATTGTGATTTTGGACTTAGGCGTGCGTCCGGATTTTGATTTGGAGCTACGTAGCGTAATTTGAAGCATTTCGGCAAAAATTAGAAAGTTGAAATTTTTTAGGTTGAGAGGTTTGACCGGCGGATTACTTTGGTGATATCGGGGTCGGAATATTATTCCACGAGTTAGATTAGCTCCGTTTTGTCATTTGGGACATGCATGCAAAATTTGACATCAATCCGGATTGATTTGGTATGTTACGACACGAATTTTGGAAGTTGGAAGATTTGAAATTTCATATGTTCAATTCGTGGTGTGATTTCTAGTTTTAACGTTGTTTGATGTGATTTTAGACCTCGAGCGGGCCCGTATTAAGTTATGGAACTTTTTGGTATATTTGGACAGGGTCCCGAGGACCTCGGATGGGCTACGGGCTATTTCTGCAAGTTTATTAGTTGCTGGTTTTCGGTGTCTGAAAACCTTCTTCATGATCGCGTAGTGTCACCCGCGATCGTGTAGTGTATTTTTGACTTGCCATATTTTCCATCTTCGCTTTCGCACACCTTTTCCCGCGTTCGCGTAGTTTTAACCTTGCTGGGTAGGTCGGCACTCTGTTATTCGCGTTCATATAGCTATGTACTGGATCGCGTACATGAGGCAGTGAATCAGCCGAGTTCGCCTTCATTCCTCCGCGTGCGCGTAGTGCCTTCTCATGGGGTAGTGCCATTTCTTCTTCTCGGTCGCATGGATTAATTTGCAATCGCGTATGCATTTCTGTGGCAGCCATTAATTCTTCTTCGCAATCGTGGGCGATCGCATGTGTATTTCCGCAATTGCGGCGTACAAATACCTAAGCAGTAGGATATATTATCAAAATCAAGGGTTTGGAAATTTCTATCATATCTTGAATTGTAGAGCTCGGCTTTGAGCAATTCTACGTGGATTTTTCAAACAAATCAATGGGGTAAATGTTCTTTACTTAGAATTTATTATATTGCATAATACTATCTTCATTTATATCTTATAATAAGTGTTTTAAGTTGAGGAAAAGGAAAAGTTTTGAAGAAATCTTTCAAAATGTAAAATGATGATTTGAATGATGAATTTATGTCAGAAATTGATAATTTTGGTATGGTTGAACTCGAATCGGAATGGGTGTTCGGTTTTGTGAATTTTATCAGGTTCCGAGGTGCAGGCCTGGGTTTTGACTTTTGGGTTGACATTTTAGTTTTAATGAAAAATCGAAGCTTCATTACACGCAATTGTTATCTATGAGTTTCATTTGTGAAATGAAGTTATTTTGGCTAGATTTGAGCAGTCAGAAAGTTGTTTCACTCTAGAGGGCCATTTTAGAGTAACGGTCTACCTTCTTTAAGTTAAGTATCTTGTCTAGCCTTGTGTGGGGGAACTACCCCTTAGGATTTGAGCATTTAGTGCTAATTGTGTCGTGAAGTCCATGTACGTGAGGTGACAGGTACATGCTCGGGCTTATTTGTGGAAATTTGACCGTTTAGGGTTCTTAGGTTCTTATGCTCATTAGATATGAAGTTATTTTGTCATGTTAAAAATCCCCCATTTACTAGTTTCACGTGCCTTAATTGGAATTAATTGTTTCATGTTCCACCCTTATTTCCGATTAAACTTTTATGTGCCTTAACTGAAGTTGTTTCCTCTTCTATCGCTATGCTATCCTTTCCTAATTGTAGTTATTATTACCTTTTCCCATAATTGCTTATCCTTAATTGAATTGTTGTATCTCTTCCGCAATTGCTCAACCCTAAATGATGTTTGGTTATCCTTTATCATTGTTGACTTATCCTTATTTGGAATTATTGACTCAAGTTATCTCCCTTACCATCGAATTGTACTTTTGTGGAATCACTGCTACACATTATATGTTCCTTGTCGAGCTATTGCTATGTTGTACTATTATTTTCTGTTGTGTCTTTCTTTGTGAGTTCGTTCTTCCGTTTTCTTTGTATTCTTAAGTTATTGAGTTGATTTGCTTATCGTATTCTCGTGTTGTTGTTGTTGTTGTTGTTTTTGTATTCAGTGTTGTTGAGCCGAGGGCTATGCATTGTTTTAATATTGAAACTGTTTTGAGGAAATATTGTGGCATGTGGGCACCTATCGTGAAAGTCATTTATTTGAGTTGTTTTGTTTTGGAAAACGTATTTTGTTGAGAGAATTGTTATTGTGTTGCACGAGGTTTCTACCGTGCGGTTGTTATTGTGTTTCACGAGGTTTCTATTGTACGNTGTCGGGTCCGCGAGCTCGTCGATTTGGGGCCTCGAGGTTGAGTTCGCGAGCTCGGGCTCGAGCGATTGGGGGAAATCGGGGAAGGGCTAACAGAATGCAAATAATATTAAAGGAGGCTCTCTATAGCCAATGATAAGCAATAAATGATCAATGAATGTGGAATAAGCATGAAAATATTAAGATAGAATCAACAGTGTACGAGAGAGAGTATCTTAGAGAGAAAGAGAGAGAGTTATCATATATTTCATATAGAGCCTTTGGAGCAACAGCAGTCCTCTACAAAATAATTAGAATCCCCTTTATATAGAAGGGAAGAAGTTTATACGGTAAGGTACACATTAGCTGTAAAGGTGTGGAGATGGGACGGCTGAAATGACGCCTCGAGTAGGGCTCAGAATAGCCTGGATATGCTTTGCCAGACTTAGCCGTGACAGATTTAGCCGTGTCTTGGGAACTCCTATTTTTTCTTTAGCCCCGATCAATATCCTCCCGAGGCTGGGTGCAGATGGGCCCCGAGGGAGAGGACTTGAGCGCCATCTTTGCAGCCTCGAGGCTTTGAGTCGATCTTTCGAAATGCTTAAAAGATGAGAAATTGGACTCTCCGATTTTGCCGTACACAGATAGTCTCCGCGTTTCCTAGATCAAATTGAGAGGAAATGAATTTGATGCCCAACTCTTCAAGTTCCCTGCGCCGATGTCATATTGGTGACGCAGCCTATGACGTGAGCCTTTGTGTCNTTTACGTTTAGGCTTTAACGTTTGTAGGTTTCCGTGTAAAGTCCCGTATGGTTTACGTCGTAAGGTGTACCTAGGGTACCTAGTCGTCTTTCGGGGTACTTTTACGTTTTAGGTTGGTAAACGTTTTGTACCCGGTTTTAGGTTTACGTTTAGGTTTACGTTTATGCTTCAGTTTACGTAGTATTGAACGTTTTATTTTTGTCTATCGTTAAAATACCCCCAGTTTTACTAGTTTTCACGTGCCGTTAATTGGTAATTATTCGTTTTCGATAGTTCCCACCTTTAGTTCCTAGTAACTTTTATCGTGCCTTAACTGTAACGTTGTTCCTCTCTATCGCTATGCTATCCTTTCCTAATTGTAGTTATTATTACCTTTTACCCATAATTGCTTATCCTTAATTGAATTGTTGTATCTCTTCCGCAATTGCTCAACCCTAAATGATGTTTGGTTATCCTTTATCATTGTTGACTTATCCTTATTTGGAATTATTGACTCAAGTTATCTCCCTTACCATCGAATTGTACTTTTGTGGAATCACTGCTACACATTATATGTTCCTTGTCGAGCTATTGCTATGTTGTACTATTATTTTCTGTTGTGTCTTTCTTTGTGAGTTCGTTCTTCCGTTTTCTTTGTATTCTTAAGTTATTGAGTTGATTTGCTTATCGTATTCTCGTGTTGTTGTTGTTGTTGTTGTTTTTGTATTCAGTGTTGTTGAGCCGAGGGCTATGCATTGTTTTAATATTGAAACTGTTTTGAGGAAATATTGTGGCATGTGGGCACCTATCGTGAAAGTCATTTATTTGAGTTGTTTTGTTTTGGAAAACGTATTTTGTTGAGAGAATTGTTATTGTGTTGCACGAGGTTTCTACCGTGCGGTTGTTATTGTGTTTCACGAGGTTTCTATTGTACGGTTGCTACTGTGTTGTACGAGATTTCTGTTGTATTGTTGTTATTGATACGCATGCGGTGGTATAAAGTTTGGGTGTTGAAACGCATGCAGTAAGAATGGTGGGCTTAAAACGCATGGATAGTTGGGGAACTACTAGATGCCATGCGGTGTGATAAGGTGGGCTAAAACGCGGGATGCTATTTTGGGAAAATAATTTTCAAAAACTAAATATAAAGGCTCCCGTGGTGATATAAGGAAAGTTGTGATTCATATTACTATTTGAGGGTACCTCGGGAGGGCTCTATTGTCATTTCCCCTTTTCTGTGCACTTGTCTTTGATTGTTATTTTCCTTAGCATACTACTAATTGTTTTCCTCCGTGTTGCTCTATTTGTTCAGATTTCTATGTAGTTAATCTTGTTGTGCTGTCGTAACGTCCAATTCATTGCTGCCTTATTTACACTTTATATTTCATGGTTATCGCTTCTTATGTGCATTCATTGTCTTACTCTTATTTGTTCACTTGGATTGTGGTAGAACACTTGCACAATAATATACGTAGATAATCACCTATGTCAGTTTAAGAAGATGAATCCTGACGTTATTGACCATTACGTGTATTCTTGTCTACCTGCCTTCTGTGTGAGAGTTGTTCTCTCGGCACGTGAGTCGTTCGTGTGGTTATGAATTGAACTGTGGGCACAAGATGCCAACAGATTAGGGTGCACAAAGTGGGACACGTGAGCTGTAATTATGAGGTTCGGTACCTCATGGAAATGCCTGAACAAATTTGGTGTGAAAGCAACTCTTCTTTTTTAGATATTACTGGTTTTTCCTCTATTTTGGTTTGATCGGACTTAGACTGTGTCTAGCTTAATCTACAACATTATTACGTGACTACTTCCTGTTAAATATTGTTGTTATTGGTGTATCATTGCAAGTATTGTTTGTTATTCCTTACCCTTCTTAGTTGTATATGAATATTGTTTCTCCGTTAGTTCACTTTCACCCTTGTTCGGGTCGTTTAGTCCGATATGTGTCATGACTTTCCCTCGTCACTACTCTACCGAGGATAGTTTAGATACTTACTAGGTACCGATATGGTGTACTCATACTACGCTTCTACACATTTTTGTGCAGATCCAGGTTCCACGGTTGTTGTTCATTATTAGCTGGCTGGTCGAGCTGTGGAGACTCAAGGTAAACATGTCATCACGTTTACAGGCCTCTGAGTCACCTTCTGATGTTGTACTTATACTGTTTAACTTCCATTCCGAATAGTTGTATTTAGGGATTCTTCTAGTAAACTCAGTAGAGATTATGGCTTGTACTACTGGTTTTAAGAAATTTTAATTATGCATAAGATCTTATCTCGTATGTATTATTGGATGGTTAAATTATTCTATTTATTTAGTAAGTATTAGGCTTACCTAGTCTTAGAGACTAGGTACCGTCATGATATCCTACGGAGGGAAATTGGGGTCGTGACAAGTTTGTATCAGAGTTCTTGGTTCATAGGTGCTACGCCTCATATGCGAGTTTAGTAGGGTCTTGTGGATCGGTACGGAGACGTCTGTACTTATCTTTGAAAGGCAGAGAGGTTGCTTCGAGTGTGGAGGTACTAGCCACATGGTGAGAGATTGTCCCAGACTTCGGACAGATGTGTCACGGCGGGGTGTTCAGGATTTGAGTTCTGCTTCAGTTGTCCATATTCCTGCACATTCAACTTAGGGTGTAGGTCAGGCGAGTAGAGGTCACCCAATAGGGTGAGGCCCAACCCGTTGATGTGATTTCTATAGTAGGGCTGAGGCTGTTGCACTAGATGATGTCAAATGGGTATGGTTTTGATTTGTCATAGAGGAGCATCATTCGTATTTTGTTCTGGTTCTGCTTATCAGGGTGAGTCCTCCTATTTTTATTCGCACATGGGTGAGTTTCGTGATTTTGTACTCTATTTTTGTATTTACCCCTGCTGGGAGATTCTATAATGGTAGCCCATGTCTATCGTGTTGCCTTAATTCATTATTGAGAGCTATGAGAGTAGAACTGAATTTTTGTTACTCATTACGGTATGTTTTTGTGTGATTTCTGAGTGATTGGTTACGATTTGTGATAGATATGCTCTACCGGCGTGAGAGTTCAGTATGTGTTGTGATTTTGTTGGCAGAAAATTGAATTAGTGGAAGGTCTTAGTTGGTATGATGTGTATTCCAATTGTGATTCAGAGTTGAGGGTGAGACCCTCGCAGTTTCATGTAGTTTGATGTGTTTAAACCAGGCTGCATATCACGGTGCAAGTTATATCAGGATCCTTGTGATTTGTTTATATGTATTGATTCTCCCTTGCAGAATTGATTCGTAGTATAGTACAAACAGGGAGTTGTGTCTGTCGCGCTTGTTTGATAGTTCTCTTTTGTGTTTCGCCTTGCATATTCAGTCATATTCGTGTTATGTTTGTTGAGTTTTAGCTTGTGAGGTGTGTGCCCCGGTGGCATTGGATGTGACTTGTTGATTCAGGCAAATAGCTGTGAGGTCTTCATGTTAATTGCATCATTGTCAGTGTAGTAATGGTTTGAAACGGGGTTCTAACGGATATGAGGCTAATTGCCGATATTGGATTTGTTGACGGGCAGCTATTGTGATCAGAGATATTGTTATGGGCATATGTGTGATGTGTTACGTCGTTTGGTTGTACCTTGTGGGTGTAGGCATAAGTTGTTGTAGCTGGTTAAGGCTGATACCGGGTGTGGATGTAGGAATCAGGGAGATGATCGGATGGTGAGAATTTTGGTTCTAAGGCTTATTAGTATTGGTGGAATGGATAAATTTCAGTTGAGATGGTGTCGTCGGGCTTATGTGGATTGGGGTAACGTGGGATCACCCGCGGGTGTATGTACGATGAACACATTCAGTGATTTGATGACTTCGAGACGACTCTTGGCATGTTCGAGGACGAACGTCTGTTTAAGAGAGGGAGGATGTAGCGACCTAGCCGATCGTTTTGAGAATTAACGTCCTGTTTGGCGGCATAAGGTCTCAAGCACCTTCACATTATGTGTTATGACTTGCGCGCGTGGCCGAGTTCAAATTTCGGATGATTCAGGTTCAATATGGAAGAAAGATTCTTGTTTTAGAAGCTTAAGCGATAAGAGTTGACCGGAATTTGACTTTTGTGTAAACTACTCCGAAATGGAGTTTTGATGGTTCCAATAGCTTCTTATGGTGATTTTGGTGTTTGGCGTGCATCTTGATTTGGATTTGGAGGTCTTTAGGGAATTTAAGGATTACGGTGAAAATTAGAGAGTTGAAGTTTTGGAAGGTTGAGAGGTTTGACTAAGAGTTGACTTTGGTGATATCGGGGTTGGAATTCGATTCCGAGAGTTTTATTAGCTTCGTTATGTCATTTGGGACTTGCATGCAAAATTTGGCATCAATCCGGATTGATTTGGTATGTTTCGGCATGAATTTTTGATGTTGGAAGATTTGAAAGTTCATAAGTTCGATTCATGGTGTGATTCGTAGCTTAGACATTGTTTGATGTGATTTGAGACCTCGAGCGGGTCTATATTAGGTTATGGAACTTGTTGGTATATTCAGACGGGGTCTCGAGGGCCTCGGATGTGTTTCGGATGGGCTACAGGCCATTTCTGCAAGTTTTTGAGTTGCTGGCTTCCGGCGTCTGATAACCTTCCTTGCGATCGCATAGTGTCAGCCGCGATTGCCTGGTGTATTGTTGACTTGCGATATTTTCCTACTTCTCTTTCGCACTCCTTTTCCCCCGTTCGTGTAGTTTTGACCCTGCTGGGGAGCCCGGCACTCTATTCTTCGCTTCGCATAGCTATGTACGTGATCGCGTACTTGAGGCAATGAATCAGCCGCGTTTGCCTTCATTCCTCCGCGTTCGCGTAGTACCTTCCTGTGGGGTAGTGCCATTTCTTCTTCACGATCGCGTAGTGCCTTTTTGTGGCAGACATTAATTCTTCTTCGCGATCGCATGTGTACTTCCGCGATCGCGGTCTACAAATACCTGAGTAGCAGAATATATTTTTCAACATTCAGGGTTTGGCCATTTTTATCATATCTTGAATTGTAGAGCTCGGTTTTGAGCAACTCTTCGTGGGTTTTTCAAACAAGTCATTGGGGTAAGTGTTCTTCACTCGAAATTTATTATATTCCCTGATTCTATCTTTATTTTAATCTTATAATTAGTGTTTTGAGTTGAGGAAAATTGAAGTTTATAAAGAAATCTTTCAAAATGTAAAATGATGATTTGAAGGACGAATTGATGTCAGAAATTGATAAATTTGGTATGCTTGAACTTGTACCAGAACAGGTGTTCGGGATTTGTGAATTTTATCGATTTCCGATGTACGAGCCCAGGGTTTGACAATTTAGTTTTAATTAATGAAGCTTTATTATCCGGGATTGTTATCTATGAGTTTCATCTATGAATTGAAGCTATTTTCGGCTAGATTTGAGCCGTCCGGAGGTTGTTTCACTCGAGAGGGCCATTTTAGAGTAACTGTCTACCTTCTTTGAGTTAAGTATCTTGTCTAACCTTGTGTTGGGGAACTACCCCTTAGGATTTGAGTCTTTAGTGCTAATTGTGTCATGTGAAGTACGTGTATGCGAGGTGACGAGTACATGCTCGGGCTTATTTGGGGAATTTCGACCGTTTAGGAATCTTAGGTTCTTATGTTCATTAGATATGAAGTTGTTTTATCATGTTAAATCCCCCATTTACTAGTTTTACCCTTACGTGCCCTAATTGGAATTAATTGTTGCATGTTCCACCCTTATTGCCGATTAAACTCTTATGTGCCTTAACTGAAGTTGTTGCCTCTTCTATCATCACGTTATCCTTTCCTAATTGCTTATCCTTAATTGAAGTTATTATTACCTTATTCCGTTATTGTTTATCCTTAATTGAATTTGTTGTATCTCTTCCGTAATTGCTCAACCCTAAATGAAGTTTTTCTATCCTTTATCATTGTTGACATATCCTTATTTTAATTATTTACTCATATTATCTCCCTTATCGTTGAATTGTAGTTTTGTTGACATATCCTCTGTCTTTGTAAGCTCATTCTTCCGTTCTTTGTATTCTAAAGTTACTGAGTTGATTTGCTTGCTATTTTCTCGTGTTATTGTCGTTGTTGCTGTTGTATTCAGTGTTGTTGAGCCGAGGGCTATGTGTGGTTTTGATATTGAAATTATTTTGAGGAAATATTGTGGCATGTGGGCACCTATTGCGAAATCATTTATTTGAGTTATTTTGTTTTGGAAAATGTGTTTTGGTTAGAGAATTGTTATTGTGCTACACGAGGTTTCTGCCATGCGGTTGTTATTGTGTAGCACGAGGTTTCTGCAGCGCGGTTGTTATTGTGTTGCACTAGGTTTCTAACATGCGGTTGCTATTGTGTTGCACGAGGTTTTGTCGTGCTGTTGTTATTGATACACATGCGGTTGTATAAGTTCTGGGTGTTTAAACGCATGTAGTGATATATAGTTGGCTTCATACGCGTGGCTAGTAAGGGAACTACTAGAAGCCATGCGATGTGATAAGGTGGGCTAAAATACATGATGCTATTTCGAGAAAAAAATGATTTATAAAAACTATATATAAAGGCTCCCGCGTTGATATAAGGAAAGTTATGATTCATTTTTATATCTGAGACTACGAGGGGAGGGATCTATTATCATTTCCTCTTTTATGTGCACTTGTCTTTGGTTGTTGTTTTCCTTAACATACTACTAATTGTTTTCCTCCATGTTGCTCTATTTGTTCAGTTCTATGTAGCTAATCTTGATATCCTTGTCGTAACGTCCACTTCATTGCTGCCTTATTTACATTGTATATTTCATGGTGATTGTTTCTTATGTGCCATTCATTGTCTTTACTCTTATTTGTTGACTTGGATTGTGGTACAAAACTTTCACAAGCATACACGTAGATTAATTCCCCATGTCAGTTATCGTGATGTTATTGACCATTAAATGTATTCTTGTCTACTTGCCTTCTGTGTGAGTGTTGTTCTCTCGGCACGTGAGTCGTCCGTGTAGTTATGAATTGAAATGTGGGCACAATATGCCAAGTGATTAGGGTTCAAGAACTGGGACCTGTGAGTTGTGATTATGAGGTTCGGTACCTCGTGAAAATGTTTGAACAAATTTGGAGTGAAAGAGGTTGTTCTTATTGAGTTATTACTGGGTTTTCCTTTATCTTTGTTTCATCGGACTTACATTATGTCCAGCATACTGTACAGCTTTATTACCTAAATACATCCTGTTAAATATTGTTGTATTGGTGTATCGTTGCAAGTATTGTTTGTTATTACTTACCCTGCTTAGTTGTATATTAATATTGTTTCTTAGTTAGTTCGCCTTCATACTTGTTTAGGTATTTGGTCCGATAGGTGTCTTGACTATCCCTCGTCACTACTCCACCGAAGTTAGTCTTGATACTTACTGGGTACCTTTGTGGTGTACTCATACCACGCTTCTGCACATTTTTGTGCAGATCCAGGTACTATGGTTGTTGTTGGTTGTTAGATGGCCGGTCAAGCTGTGAAGACTCAAGGTAAACCTGTCGTCACATTCGCAGGCCTCGGAGTCACCTTTTGATGACTCCGAGGGAGGGGGGTCCTAGGTTTATTAATAATATAGATCACCCCACACAATGCCTGGTAATCACTCCTCAATGAGGGGCTACACGTGACATTATCGCGTGGTCATCATATCGATATCTACCCTTCCCACCCCGTTAAGGTATTAAAGCGCGGAATGGTCTTGATTACCTATTGCATGCTACTACCCGTCCCAATCCTGTTAGTCCCAGGGGCATTTAGGACTACTAATCCTAAGGGAGGTAGGGATGTTAGGCTTATTTGTGGTTTTAAAGGCAAAAAATTCTAAGGCGACATACGAAACATGTATAGCAAATTGGGGGGAAAGCACATAACAAGCAAAGGCTCAGATATACCCCCTTTAAACAAAAGAAGCACATAATTAGCATGACTTACACATACTAATTAGGGTCTGATTAAAAATTAAACATACGAGGACTTAAAGGTTGAGGCAGACTGATTTATTACATAATTCAGATAAGAAGTCCGAATCAGGCCTGCCTGCTGGTTGTAGCTATTAACAGAAACAGATTTAATTTTACCCTAAGGCTTGCCTAAGTGTTGAGACGAGGTCCTATAGGCATGATATCTACTGAATTTCAGAAATAGTAAAGCTTGAAATGAACTGTTTGAATGCATACTCGTTACTAGCTAAGTGGGAATCAGATTATTAAAAGAGAGGCTAGATTTAAACGAACTGATTATTAGCTCTGCTAGTGACAGCACCCTTATTACTGATTTTATATCCATATGTGAATGAAGCGGCTCAGATTCGATTAAGAGTTCCTATAGACAAGCTTTCTAAGCGTAGTTGATTTTAAACGTGGTGTAGAATGCAGAAGACTTGTTTTAAAACTTATGCACATGATATCTAGGTGCTGAACAGTTTGAAAACCTACGAACATGGTATCTAAATGCAGAAATTGTTTTAAAACTATAGGCATGATTTCTAAATGCAGAATTTATTTTTAAGAACCTATAGGCATGATTTCTATATGCAGAAATTGTTTGAAACCTACGAACATGATATCTAAATGCAGAAATTGTTTGAAACCTATGAACATGATATCTAAATGCAGAATTTATTTTAAGAACCTATAGGCATGATTTCTATGTGCAGAAATTGTTTGAAACCTATAGGAATGATTTCTACCTTTTTTGCATACATAGTTACCCACCCTTTTCACTAGCCATCCCCAAGAGTTTATTACAAATTATTACAGCCCAAATTAAAGTAAAAAAATACATCAGAAAAATATAAATAAAAAGTACAACCAAGGAGAGCCTGATTCAGACTTCATGTCTGAAATATGAGGTAAACCAACTCCATGAGATCATGATCCAAAGCCTTTCTCCCACTTGAGTGTGTCAAAGTTCCCTAAGAGCCTCAAAGGGACTCCGGGCAATGCCCACACCCAAATGTATTATCAGATTGGGACAAGTGCAGTGTGAAAGGGCCAGCCCTCAAGTGTCCAAGTTCAGAGGGAGCTCAAAGGGTCCCAAGGCAAGGCTCACAAGAGGGGGGAAGAACTTAAAGACTAAGAAGGTGTGCAAGTGCAGAATAGAGTGCTAAAAGGGAAAAGGAAGGGGGAATCAACTACAGATAAGCACACAAGGGGATTCAGGGGAATAGGGGATTGTAAAGAGCCTGTCGTTTAGGCAAAAAGGCAGACTTTGGGCATGCCCATCAATGGGGAATGCTGGCACACCTATAAGTCTGCCAGGACACATACTGTTAGAGGCTAGGATCCCCAAGGGATCAAGTTCAATTCATGGACAATAACTTGCATACTGCCATGCCTCAAACCATCGCTTAAACACATAGGGGGCAGGGGTTTAGGATTCATGATAGAACAGGCAGAAAGAAATCAATAAGCTATAATGCGTGTTGAACTATACATAAGCAGTAAAAAGGGATACAGAAACAGTAAATAAACACATTGTTGTGATGCTGAAAATTAAATCAGGACATACCAGTTTCAAAGAAACAAATAGAGAGCAAGCAACAGGTCTTGTAACAGGGCACAGTGTAAGCAAACAAAAGAGAATACTTTTTTTGAGTATAAGTGTAAGTTCAGAAAAGACTGTGTCTGATTGTATGTGATTGTCAATGAAAGGGTCGTGCATTTATATTGTGAAGAACAGACAGAAACAAGGTAAGAAAATAATTAAGGAACCGAATATCAATTAAAAAATCAATCAATACAAGACTTTCTTTAATTAAGGAATTCAGATTCAAACGGTAAAACTATTTAAGGAAAGAAATCAACTAAATATCTTGTGCAAAGTAGGCAATTAGGGGTAAATACATAGGGGTTTTAATTAAGGGAAGAATTTTGAAATACACAATTTAAAACGGATAAGGTAAGGATCCATCAACATTCAGTAAATCAAGGGGGTTAGAGATTTTGTAAGCATTAGTCCACGAATGAACCAAGTCAGAAAAACTAAGGAAAACTTTTGACTTAAATCGAGTAACAGGGAAGTCAGCAAACATGGAAAGAAAATCAATCAAACTTATACAAAGAAAGTCTGAAACCAATCACAATTGAAGGCCATTTAGAAGGGATGTTCAGCACATATAAAGAGTACACAAGTATCAGGCATGCGAGGCTGAATTTAGGACAAAGTGAAAGTGTCATGCAATTGCAAAATAAAATATGTAGTAGACTATAGGAATATGGTAATTCAGCGATAGCATGCGAAAAGGGGTCAAGTAAAGGTCTTATAGAGTTTAGCAAAAGTCAGAATCATACGAAGAAACAAAATTGAAGCAATGATTTTGAAACTTAATGAAGCAGTAGATGAAACAACTCTAGGAACTCAAATAAGTCCAAAAGATTAGGGTTTTTGAAATCAAGCAAGTTCAGAGATGAAGCACAAGCAAGTCACATAGCCAATGGTCTCAAAACTCGGATGAACCCCCAAATTTAGGGTTCTTACCATTAACCGAGTGCAGAGACAAAAGGGCAAGTGATTAATGGAAAAGATACTAATTGAAACAGGTTCAGAGGTCTCAGAAAGGAACTGAGACATTTAGCATGCTCTCTTAGTAGTAGGAATTCATGATAAGCATAGTAAAAGAACATCATGCGAAACCAGTAGAATATTTAGTAGAAGAAACAAATAAGAACATGGTGAACAACTTAACAAGAACACAGTAGGAGAAAACAAGGTAGACGAAATACACAAATAACACAGTAGAAGCAACTGATAAGAACACGGTAGAAGAACTTAACAAAAACACAGTAGGAGAAACATAGTAGAAGAAACACACAAGAGAAAAGAAAATCAGAGAAGCACACAAGAGAAAAAGAAAATCAGAGAAACATAACTCAAAAACCATAGGTCGGAAAAATAAAGGTTTTGAAAGCGATGGTTTTTTTTTTTAAAAGAAATATCAAAAATTGTTTTAAAAGTTTAGGGAAAACCTAGATCTAGAACAGATCTAAAGAAATCATAAGAACCACAGAAGCTAGGGTTTGGTGAGAAAGAGTTGGATCGTTGTTGATCTAACCAGGAGGAGGCGAGGCCAGGCTCAAAACAGACGTGGCTTGCCGGAGCGAGGCCGGAGATGGCCATAAAACTTGAATCGAACCAGGTCTGGATGAAACTTCTTCATGTTCAGACCATGAAACCCCAAACAGGTGTATAGGAGCCATAGAGGGCCGGTGGGTGGTGAAACCACCATGGACTCAGGCTAGGAGGTGGCCGGAGAAGATGGATGAAACTCATCGGAGCGGAGGGGGAGGGGGAAGGTTCTAGAGAGAACCAGAGATAGAGAGATAGAGGAGAGGGTCGGTTGAGTGAGGAATGAGAGGGGTTTGGGGGGGGGGGGGGTCGTTTGGGCTTAATTAGGTAAGGGCGGATCTAGACCGTTGATCAAAATTGATCAACGGTCAAGATTTGATCCGGGTTGGGTCGAGTAGACTTAGGATTGGGCCTGGGTCTTGGGTTGGTTTAATTGGGTTGGGGTATTGGGTTTTAATTTAGGCTAAATTAGAAAGCCAAAATCTGGCTATAAGTTAAATAGCCCTTTTTTTCCATTTAATTTATAAAAATAGTAAATAAATTTCTGAAAACTAATTGGAAGCACTAAAATGATTTATAATATATAATTAACAATTTAAAAATACAGGACTTAATTTTATGAATATAAAACACAATTGAATCTTAAAAGGACTAATATTGCAATTATATAAAATTTAGCTTTAAAAATACTAAATAAATTTGTAAAAATATGCAAAAAATTACCTCAGCTATATCTTAGCATAAATATAATATTCTAATAAATGAATTACCAAAATAATAATTTTGGAAATAATTATTGAGTTTTTATGGATGAAAAGGAAAATAAATTAGTTTAAAAACCCTAAAAAATTATGGGAAGAATAGTAAAATGCTGGGACATACTTATATATGCATATATGTTATTTTAAAGATATTTTGCATACAAGAATATACAGGGAAAAATTGGGTATCAACACCGGTCTTATGTTTTTGTATGGATATTGTGTGCCCTTGCCGAGCTTGTTTTGCTATTGTTAATCATGTGCTCTTGCCCAGCGTAGTTTGTTTTTGGTAATAATAAATCTTGTGTTTACTTTTATCATCTAGAACTTGCCAGATGGTCTTTCAATGCTAATGTTAATTATGTTTGGTTGGAGGGATGACCTTAGGCATTCTTCTGATCTTTGAAAAAGCCTCTTTAGCCTTTCGAGCCTACCATTGAATAAATATTATCACTAGTTAATCCCATTTGAGCCTTTAACCTTCATTTGACTACAACATTACAAACCTTCACCTTTTTGTGAAATAATTCCCTCTTTTGATCACGCCCCTCCTTGAATGTTAAGAATGAGGCTAAAAGTCTAAGTTGGAGGTATTGGTGTTAATTGGGAAATGGTGAAGATGTACATTTTGCAGAGGGAGATGAGTACATTACCTGTGCAGAAAGAATTCAGATTCCATCCAAAATGCAAGAAGCTGGGAGTGACACACATTTGTTTTGCTGATGATTTGTTAATGTTTTGCAGGGGTGACAAACAATCAATCAATGCATTGCAAAACACTTTCAATAAGTTCTCAAGTGGATCAGGATTGCAAGCTAGTGCAGAAAAGAGCTCAATTTATATTGCTGGTGTACCACAGCATATCAAGGAAGAACTGACCAATCTTACTGGATATGCAAAGGGCAGTACCTTTTAAATACTTGGGAGTTCCATTGTCTGCGAGGAAGCTAAACATTCACCAATGTCTTCCTTCAGTTGAGAAGATCACAGAGAGAGTCAGATGTTGATCAGCAAGGATGCTTTCATATTCAGGAAGAGTTCAGCTTATCAAATCAGTCCTTTTTGGTGTACAAACATACTGGGCTCAAATATTTTTAATTCCAAAGAAGATCATGAAGATAATAGAGACTATATGCAGGACTTTTCTGTGGACTGGTTCAAATGAGTTCTCTAGGAAAGCGTTGATTGCGTGGGACAAAATATGCCAACCTAAATCAGCAGGTGGATTGAACGTGATAAATATGAAGATATGGAACAACGCAGCAGTGCTAAAACATCTATGGGCTCTGGCTATGAAGAAAGATTGTGGATTAGATGGGCTCATACTTATTACATAAGAGCAGGCAGATTGAAAATATAAACGCACCCAAAGCAGCAGCATGGGTGGTGAGGAAGATCATAGAGGCAAAGGATGAAGTTATGAAGATGAGGACAGATCAACATAGTATTGTAATCATTCTGGAGAGCTTTGTGAAGCAAGGTAAATTTCAGATACACAAGGCATATGTCCAGATGCAGCCTCAATTCATTAAAGTTGAATGGAAGAGTATCCACATGCACTCACAGATTCATCCTAGATTCAAGTTTCATTTATGGTTAGCTATTAACCAAAGGATAGCAACTGTGTATAGGCTTGCTAAATTTGGTATTCAAGTGCAGGCAGAGTGTATTTTCTGTGGAAGAGCTGAGGAAACATTTGATCATCTCTATTTTGGTTGTCAAAGTACCAATAAACTGTGGGAAAGGAATTGAATGGCTGGGGCATACAAAACTGATAGGGGACTAGAACCATGAGCTGATATGGATTAGTAACATGGCAAAGAAGAAATAGTATATGGCGGAAATGATCACGGCAGCATTTGCAATGGTTGTGTACTGCATATGGCGTGAAAGAAACTCGATGCGATTCAACAAAAGGAGATACAACATTGATGAAGTCTGTAAGGAAGTTGCAATGCATATACACATACAAGGAAGGAAGAAGATCAAATGGAGGCCAGGATTAGACTTTGTAAATAAACTGCCTTAATATACAAGTTCTTTAGTAGTACATGCATAGTATAGTTATACTTTGTAATAGAGATTAGAGATTAATGGTCAGCGTTAATCTGGGTATGTAATGTTAATTTTTGATGA
This sequence comes from Nicotiana attenuata, assembly GCF_001879085.1. Lineage (NCBI taxonomy): Eukaryota > Viridiplantae > Streptophyta > Magnoliopsida > Solanales > Solanaceae > Nicotiana > Nicotiana attenuata. The sequence goes on along the minus strand of NC_031991.1, from coordinate 25,153,348 downwards.
AATAAAAGCAAATTTTCGTCAAAAAAAAAAGCAAAGGAAAATATTGTATATATATAAATAAAAAAATGGGGAGTCTTGAGAAGATTAGAGAGGTACTTTAAGGTGGTTCTATGTTGGTAACTAGATGTCAATAAGGGCCATGTGGTTTAAAAGGAAATAAAGTGCAAAAAGAAAGACAAATGTGAGTAGTGTTCAAGGAGGGGGTAGTCACTTGTACCCAAATGCTTATCCTACCCTTCCCTACGTCTACATTACAAGCTTAAAAAGCCCTTATGGGATCTCCATCGAATGTTCTTGAATTGGCGGTGAATTAAAATAAGGACAAGCTCATGGCATGATATTTTATAACACTTGAAATTCTTTGTTGAGAGTGAGTGTCTTTGTGCATTTGTCTCTTGTGTTATTATTGTAAATATGGTGATTTTGGGACTTTCTTTCTTGTGAGGGAACATGGATTATGATGGATTGGTGACATTGTTATATTCCAATTTGAGTAAATTGAACATATGTAGTAGACTAGTATTTTTGAGTCACTTCTTGAGACTTGGTTGTTGTCACTTGATGAATTTGAAGCTCCATTGCATTCTTCAGATTGAGTTTTAAATGAGGGAGTTATTTGGTTGATATTAACATGCTTGAGCTAAATTATTAGTACCAACCAAATCCATAAGTATGGTGCTTATTTGAAGAATGTGATTTGTGAATGATAGTGATTCTACTTGTGCTTTAAATGGTAGAACCTCAATGAAATTTTGGTTTTGATTTGCTTGAGGACAAGCAAAAGCTTTAAGTTGGGGTGTTGATGAGTGGTGATTTTACAATTTATTTTAGTCTATTATCTTTAGTTTTTGCATCCATTAATTATAATATGAGATTGTTTGTGGTGTATATTGCTAGATTTTCAGGTAAACAATGTTATGAAGAGAGTTAAAGTCAATTTATATGGAATTGAGCAAAAACAAGTTAAAAAGGTAAAATTCCTTCAGTGATTCCGCATCTGCGGACACTGTTCGCTATGCGACCTCGCATACGAGTGGAAGGCCGCATCAGCAGAAATGTCAATCTCCAGCTGGGATCGCATCTGCGCTAAGTTATTCGCACCTACATATGCGCATCTGTGCTTCTTGGACCGCTTCTACGAAAGTTCAAATATCCACTTATAATCGCTTCAATGTGCAGCATTCCACTTCTGCGGAGCTGCACCTGCGATGATCCTTCCGCAGGTGTGGTCAACGGGCTTCAACTATGGACAGTCTTGCCATTCAACACTTGATTCTTGTTTATGGGAATATTCATACATAAAGTGTGGATTCAATATCTTGTTGTGCTTATGTATTGAATGATTTTTATTTATTATGTAGTGAGTTATTGTTTCTTTAATTATTCTTGTTCTTTAATATTTCTAAAGGGATTAGCTAACCCTAGGGCTCGCCCATTCACTTTGAATTAATTTTGGGAAAGATAATTTGGGGACGACAAAGATTAATTAACAAGAACTTGAGGTGTTAACCTCACTTTATAGATTCTACCTAGGGATAGGATTGAACGACTTGTAGCCATATTCGGGTGTGCTTAATCTGTTAAATATTTTAGGGATAATTCAATTAGGAAGTCTTGTTAGTCTTCGGAAGAAGCTAATATAGAATCGTTATCTGAGGCTAATTAACATAAACTCTCTCATAGTTGTAAAATTGTGAAATACATTGGATTGTTTCTTAAGTGTAACTCCCCGTGTATCCATGCTTTTAGCCACTGATCATTTTACTTGCTTTCCAAGTTAGTTTACATTTTTGCATTTAGACATAAACATTTTCTCAAAATCCTTCTTAGTTTTTGGCTTAGCATAATAAGTGATAATTCTCTTACACGCCTAAGCGCCTACATATTGTTCTTTGTGGGATTTGACCCCGATAGTTGGATAAACTCTATTGCATGCGACCGTGTTCATTTAATTTTTAGTAATGGATTTGGACGTCATCAATGACATTTTGGTGTACTCCTGGAGCCGGGAGGATCATGAGCAGCACTTGAGGGCCGTGCTCCATACCTTGAGAGAAACGAAGTTATATGCAAAATTTTTAAAGTGTGCATTCTAGCTTGTTTCGATGGCATTTTTTGGTCATGTAGTATAGAGTGAGGGGATTAACGTAGATCCGAAGATGATTGAAGCAATGCAGAGTTGTCCTAGCCCGTCTTCAACTACTGAGATCCGGAGTTTTCTTGGTTTGGCAGGGTATTATCGTCGATTCGTAGAGGAGTTCTCTTTTATTCTGCACCTATGACCAGATTGACCTAGAAGGGTGCTCCATTCAGGTGGACTGTGGAGTGTTAGGAGAGCTTTCAAAAGCTCAAGATAGCTTTGGCAACAACCCAAGTGTTGGTGTTGCCTTCGGGTTCGGGGCCTTATACTGTGCATTGTTATGTGTCGCATATTGGTCTCGGTGCGGTGTTGATGCTGGACGGCAGGGTGATTGCCTACGTGTCTAGACAACTGAAAGTGCATGAGAAGAACTATCATGTCCACAACCTTGAGTTAATAGCTATTGTTCATGCCTTGAAGATTTGGCTGCACTATTTGTACGGTGTCTCTTGTGAGTTCTACACCGGCTACCGGATCTACAACATCTATTAAAACAGAAGGATCTTAACTTGCGGCACCAGAGGTGGTTAGAGTTGCTTAAGGACTATGATATCCCCATTCTATATCATCCCGGGAAGGACAATGTGGTGGTCGATGCCTTGAGTCACAAGGCAGAGAGCTTGGGCAGTTTAGCATATCTACCGATACTAGATAGGCCATTAGCCATGGATTTTCATGCCTTGGGCAACCAGTTTGTTAGATTGGATGTTTCGGAGCCGAGCCAAGTTTTGGCTTGTGTGGTTTCTTGGTCTTCTCTTTATGATTGTATCAGAGAGCGTCAATATAACGACCCCCATTTTCTTGTCATGAAGGACACGGTTCAGTACGGTGATAGAAAGGAGGTCACTATAGGGGATGACGGTTTATTATGGATGCAGGGCAAGCTAGTGTGCCCAATGTAGATGGCTTGCGTGAGTTGATTCTCCAGGAGGCTCATAGTTCGTGGTGCTTCATTCATCCGGGTGCCGCCAAGATGTATTAGGACTTGAGGCAGCACTATTGGTGGTGGCGAATGAAGAAGGACATAGTGAAATATGTAGCTCGGTGCCTAAACTATCATTAGGTGAAGTATGAGCATCAGCGGCCAAGTGGATTGCTTTAGAGGCGAGAGATTCCAGAGTTCAAATGGGAACGGATCACTATGTTTTGTTGGGCTCCTATAGACTCACAGGAAGTTCGATGCAGTATGGGTAATTGTAGATAGGTTGACCAAGTTGGCTCATTTCATTCCAATGGTGACTACTTATTCTTCAGAGCAGCTTGCTCGGGTCTATATTCACAACATTGTCAGGCTACATGGCGTACCAGTATCCGTCATCTCTGACCGGGGTACACAGTTTGCATTACAGTTCTGGAGAGCCGTTCAACATGAGTTAGGCATACGGGTGGATTTGAGTACAGCATTTCACTCTCAGATGGACGAACAGTCGGAGCGCACTATTCAAATATTAGAGGATATGTTTCGTGCATGTGTGATGGAGTTTGGGGTTTCTTGGGATCAGTTCTTGCCACTTACGGAGTTTACCTACAACAACACCTACCAGTTGAGCATTCAGATGGCTCCGTATGAGGCTTAGTATGGTAGGCGGTGCCGGTCTCCGGTGGGTTGGTTCGAGCAGGGTGAGGCTAGGCTATTGGGTACAGACTTGGTTTCGGATGCTTTGGAAAAGGTTTTAAATTGATTCAAGATCGACTTCGTACATCCCAATCCATACAGAAGAGTTATGCATGTTGGAAGGTTTGTGATGTGTCATTCATGGTTTGGGATCGGGTCTTGCTCTGGGTTTCACCCATGAAGGGTGTTATGAGGTTCGGGAAGAAGGGAAAGTTGAGCCCTAGGTATATCGGACCCTTTGAGATTATTTAGAGGATTGGAGAGATGGCTTACAGACTTGCAGTACCACCCAGTCTAGCTACAGTTCATCCAGTATTCCATGTTTCTATGCTCCGGAGGTATCTCATGATCCGTCTCATGTGTTGGATTTTAGCTTAGTCCAGTTGGACAAGGGTTTGTCTTATGTTGAGGAGCCGGTGGCCATTTTGGAAAAGCAGGTCTGGAAGTTGAAGTCGAAGAACAATGCTTCAGTGAAGGTTTAGTGGAGAGGTCAACCGGTCGAGGAGGTGACTTGGGAGACCGATCAATATATGCGTAGCCGTTATCCTCATCTTTTTACCACTTCATGTATGTCTTTATACTCGTTCGAGGATGAATGTTTGTTTTAAGAGGGGGAGAATGTAATGAATCGGCCGGTCATTTTGAGTGTATTAGCATCGATCTCTTAATTATGTATTCCTATGTGTTATATTGTAGTTACGTGACTTTCCGGGATGCTTGGTTTGCGGTGGGGAAAGTTTCGGGGTGAAATGGGACATAGTCTGTAAGTTGGAAGGTTTAAGTCGTAGGAGTTGACTGTAGTTTGACTATTGTGAAGATGACTCCGAAATGGATTTTGGATGGTTCCGATAGCACCGTAGGGTGATTTTGTTCTTAGGAGCATGTTCGGATTAGGTCGTTTCAGGTGCATTGGCAGAAGCTGGAAAATGGATGATTTTGGAAAATTTGACCGAGAGTTGACTTTATTGATATCGGGGATGGATCTCGTTTCCAAAAGTCAAAATAGGTCCGTAATGTCATTTATGACTTGTGTGCAAAATTTGAAGTCAATCAAAGTTGATTAGGTATGAGTCGGCGTTGGTTTTGGAATTCGGAAGTTCATAGTTCATATGTTTGAATTTGGGTTGCGATTCGTAGAATTTGTGTTGCTTAATGTGATTTGATGCTTCGACCATGTTTGTATGATAGTTTAGGACTTGTTGGCATGTTTGGTTGAGGTTTCGGGGGCCTCAGGTGTAACTCCAACCATGTTCGGCGCATTTCACTTCTTTGAGGATCTGCTGAATCTGGTGCTTCGGTTGTCCTTATATGCGATCGCGAGTGGATTAACGCGATAGCGGAGGGTAATTTGGAACTGGGAAAATTTGTTCTATGAGATCTCTTGAAGGGGCCTTCGATCACAGAAGGCTGGTTTCCAATGAATCGCAACCGCGTAGAGGAGGTCGCGTTTGCATAGAGGACTATTGGGACAGCAGGTCCACGCGCTTTGTTCAATGTGATCGCGTGTAGGGAACCACGATCACGTAGCTTGATGAGGCAGTTCTTCGTGTTCGCATGGGTTATCTCGCGTTCGCGTCTAAGGTTTTGAGCTGACTAAATTTTTGTTCTTCGCGATCGCGAAGGAAATTCCGCTATCGCGATGTGTAAATAACTAGGCAGCAGAACTTAAGTTCGAAATCGAGGGTTTATTTCATAATTCACAATTTGGACTTATAGAGCTCGGTTTGAGGAGAAATATTGAGGGATTTTCAGACAGATCATTGGGGTAAGAATTCATAACTCAATTTTGGTTAACTTACTCGAATATATCATTGTTTTTATCAGGTAATTATAGCCTGTCTGGCCAAGCTTCTTTTTGGCCAAAAGTGCTTTTTTTTTGGCCAAAAGCACTTTTGGCCAAAAATTGAGGTGTTTGGCCAAGCTTTTTGAAGGAAGAAAAGTGCTTTTGAGGAGAAGCAGAAGCAGTTTTGGAGAAGCAGAAAAAAGTAGTTTCTCTCCAAAAGCACTTTTTTGAAAAGCACTTTTGAGAAAAATACACTTAGAAACAGTTTTTTAAAGCTTGACCAAACACTAATTGCTGCTCAGAAGTGCTTTTCAAACTAATTAGCCAAACACAAACTGCTTCTCACCAAAGGTACTTTTGAGAAAAGCACTTTTGAAAAAAAGCACTTCTCAAAATAAGCTGATTTTTGCAGCTTGGCCAAACGGGCTATAAGTATTTGAGCTGGAAAAATTGGGGAAAAGTGGTAGAACTTCTTAAGCTAATTTTTTTTTTTAATTTTTGAAAGGCGAAATAAGGTCAGATTTGAATAATTCTTGTATGGTTGGACTCGATGTCGAATGGGTGTTTGAATTTTATAATTTTGGTCGGATCCCGAGACGTGGAGTCGGGGTGACTTTTTGGGTCGATTTTTCGATTCTTTGTGAATATCGTAATTTCATTATTTGAATTAGTTTCATATAGTTATATTTATAGTATGAAATTATTTTAGCAAGATTCGAGCCGTTTGGAGTTGGAAAATCGAGGAAAAGACCTTCTAGTTGATTGATTTAGCGTGGTTTGGGGTAAGTGACTTGTCTAACCTTGTGTGAGAGAAATTCCCCTTAGGATTTGGTATTATTGTGATAATTGTGAAATGTGAAACCATGTCCGCAAGGTGACGATTGTGTACACGGGCTAAATATTGAAATTTCTGGTTTTAAGCTATGTAGATTATTTTCATGCTTTAATTGAGTTACCTTAACATATTATAGTCATCATATTTAGTCTAATTTCTCATGTCTACGTGTCTTATATTTTACTTGCTAATTGCTCCACATGTTTAGTTAAAATTCTTGTTCCTTATTTCGTATTCATTATTTAACTGTTGAATTCTTACTTGAAATTGCTATTTCTTGGAATATCTTGTTGTTGAGATTGGTATTGAGTTTCAAAGGCCGTGATTCCTATTGAGGCAAAGTGTTACATTGTGAATTATCATTCCATTGAGTTATTCTTCCAGTTATTATTGTTGAGACTTTGTGCACATTGTGGTTGAGTTGTGGGCTTCTTATTGTTAAATCCTGTTATTGTTTGGTTTCTCTGACAAATTGGGATATTGGGCACTTGAGGTGCGAGTTGTGATATGTTGTAATATTGATACGCATGCAGTGATATAAGGTCTGGGTGTTGAAACGCATGCGGTGAGATAAGGTGGGTTTGATACGCGTGGCTAGTAGGGGAACTACTAGAAGTTATGCAGTGTGATAAGGTGGGCTAAAACGCGGGATGTTCTTTAGAGAAAAATAATTTTCAAAACTAAATGTATAGGCTCCCGCGGTGATATAAGGAAAGACTGTGAGTTACTTTTATGATTTGTGACTACGAGGCAGTACCTCTTAATTGGCCCTTTTTTACCTTTCTCTATTTTGTTGTATTTGTCTTGGTTGTTTGTTTCCTTAACATGTTAATCCTTGGATCCTTCTATGTTGTATTACCTAACCTTGATTCTGTGTTGTTAATTTTTGGTAAATTCTTTATTGTTTCATTTCCATTGTCATTATCATTATATCATTATATCTTTCGTCTTGTTCCTTATTATCTCCGGTAGGGCTTGACTTGACCTCATCACTACTCTACCGAGTTAGGCTCGGCACTTAGTGGGTACCGTTGTGGTGTACTCATGCTACGCTTCTGCACATCTTTTTGTGCAGATCCAGGTACTTCCTGTCAGTCCCGGCACTGGCGAGCTGAGTTTTCTTTGGAGACTTCAAGGTATACCTGCCCTCGTCTGTAGGCTTCGGAGTCCCCTTCTATCATGTTTTCCTTGTTTCATTAATCTATTATAGACAATGATGTATAGGATTTGTTCAGCACTGTTACTTAGAGCTTGTGACTTATATTTCACCAGATTTTGGGAGTTGTACATATTGAGTACAGATTTTATTTATGTAGTAGCTGAAGTTTTGAGGCTCTAAATTATTATTTCAATTATTCCGCATATGATTAGGCTTACCTAGTCTTAGAGGCTAGGTGCAGTCATGACATTTTACGAAGGAAATTTGGGATCGTGACAAAGGGTAATAGAGAATAAGACCTAGTCCAGAGTCAATCCGATGTATGGCTCAAATAGGTACGCAATTGTTCTTGCTAATATATTGTAGCCTAATATCACGCTTGATCTTAGGTGATATTATGTCAATATTCTTACAACTTTTTACTTCAAGGAAATATTTCTTCTCCATATTTATGTATGCTTTTTCTGAGGAGAATTATTAGATTAAACTATTTAATTATCTATATTATCTGACTTATTTTTCTTTTCATTCTTTTCTTTTGGTGATTGATCAATGGTGTTTGCCTAGTGTAAATGGTGATGCCTAGCGTTAAAATGCGTACTGGAGTTTAAATAATTTTTTACTACTGATAGATTTTGAAGGGGAAAATGAAGGCATATTATGACTGTATATACTTTGTATAGCCATGAATATTCATGTATACATTTTTTTTTGGTTTCCCATCCGGTGTTCGGTACTCGCATTGGAGCCCGAATATATCGCACCGCGTAGGGCCCCATTCGGGAGAAGCTCTCCCTACCAAGGATTTTTCCATACACGGGGCTCGTACTCGAGACCTCTGGTTAAGGGAAGAGCAGCCCCATCCGCTGCACCACATCATTAATATATATATATATATATATATATATATATATATATATATATATAAAGATTTTAAAAATATAAAAAATAAAATCTATTAGGTAGGGGCAAGGTCTGCGTACAGACTACCCTCCCCAGACCCCACCTGGTGAGAACATACTGGGTTTGTTGTTGTTGTAGTATAAAGATTTCAAAATAAAAATAAAAAATTATAAAGAGGATCGATCCTACGGTAGCTTGGGGAAGAAGGTGAAAAAATAACATTGAAAGACATTTGGCATCATGAATTCAATGTAAAATATACTTATTAGTTAATCTAAGTGTAAATAACAATACGGCTATATAAAATATATAAGAACCCCAAAATTAATGGTCCCTTCCTGAGCTCGGAAAGTCGTTCCTAGGTGCGAAGTGACTGTTATTTTCTTGTACTTCAGGACCAAGCTATCCCCTGCTTGGTCCCCTCCCCAGGACAGTAGGGTTGTAATCGTGAGGCCATTATTATGCTTATTTACTTCGATTCCAATAATATCAAGATTTCACAATAAAATATCTTCCTTCTCTCGCTAGTTTTTTGATATCATGCACACATTTTGTTGCAAAGTTTTTTTGAAGAAGAAGTTTTCACAAGACAGTTTCATTCACAGACTCCATTTTTAATATGTTAAAGTGACACTATGGTTTAGTTGAACTATCAACTATAAATAATAGAAAAAACATGACACTCCAATTTATATGGCAACCTTCCTTTTTTAGTTTTCTTTTAAAAGAATGATATTCTTTTAAGAAAAGAATAAAACTTACCGCCATTTTACATTTAGTGACAGAACTTATAGGTGATATACAAATTTTATGACATATTTGAGATAATATTTAAAAGTCTTATCTTTACGCAAGGGTTATGATTTAGTTAAAATCACTAGTTTTAAATTTATTTATTTTTTAATTTTGTGCTCGATCAAATGTTATCACCTAAGTTGAAACGAAAGGAGTAACTGATATCCTTAATGGCTTTCAAGTGATTTATGACCTGTTAAGAATGGCCTACATATCTTAGTGCAAGAACATTTGCTGGAAGCTTACCGATCACATGATCATTAAGTAAATTACTTGATATTCTGTGATCTTACGGGACCAATCAAAATCGAACAGAGGAAGACCACATTTATAGCGTGTCTGAATGGTATGGTTGGAGATGAATGTCTTCTCCATGTGTATCGCGAAGTACGAGGTAAATGCACTTTTAAGAAAAAAATAATTTGGTCCAAAAACATTGTACTATATACATCAAGAAATTATATATATATATATAAGAATGTAGTTGTAATATATAATTGTTTATAAAATTATACATTTTTATACAAATTTTAAAAATAAAAATAAAAAATTATAAAGAGGATCGATCCTATGGTAGCTTGGGGAAGAAAGTGAAAAAGTAACATTGAAAGAGATTTGGCATCATGAATTCAATGTAAATATATACTTATTAATTTAATCTAAGTGTAAATAATAATAGGACTATATAGAATATATAAGATGCCCAAAATTTAATGGTCCCTTGCTGAGCTCTAAAATTCGTTCGTAGGTGTGTTTACCCTAAAAACTGGATAATAATTAAACTTATAATGTGGTTTTAAGGATATGTGATTTCACCTAATATCAATTGATAAACGTAAAGATCATAAACGATGTAAATTGACAATAGTACAAACCAAACCAGTGTTTGGTCAATGCCCTCGAGCTAATAAACCCTAGAGCTTGGCAAAGTAAGAACACTTAAAGAGCAGCAAGTTGATGAGCAAAGATAGAAATATTATATCGCTTTGATATTCGTGAACGTAGATTTTTTACAAATGATGGGAACCCCTCTTTATATACTAAAGGAATCCTATTAATAGTACAATTCTAGCTATGGAAGTAAATCCCATGATTGGTACAAATAACTGCCCTTTATGATTTGATATGTTCCGAGATTTCCGCCATGATCTCCGACAGTTACGGTTATCTCGCATTTCCGTTATTGCATTTCACTCGAAGTCGGTCATACTTAGTCTCGATTGCTGCTGGCCTTAGTCTCGATGAACACCTTGTGAGCACGTGATTTTTGCCCTAAGCAATAATTCCCAAAATTTCAAACAAAACAATTTCTTTAGTATTTTGTAATTTTTCGTGAATTTTGTGGCATTTTTTTTTTTTGGTAATTGTTGCATTTTTATTTGTGCATTTTAATTCATATGAAAATACAAAATACTGCATTTTTGCATTTAGGATTTAATTTCATATTTTAGTATTAAAACAAAATATTAAGAAAATAACAAAAAGGGTCCATTTTGCATTTTGTGGTATTAGTTTGCATTTCTCTTTAAGAATTAATTAGGAAATATAATTGTTAGAGTCAATTTGTTTTTAGTTTTATTGTAGCATTTTATAAAATCGGAAAATAATA